>NW_027437185.1:39147500-39237500 GCF_033239565.1 Halichoeres trimaculatus
CACCTGGAGCGGGAGAAAAAACTGCTGCTTTAGAAAAAACAAGAGCAGGTGGAGCTCAAAGGGAAACCTCATCATGTTCACGTCCTGGTTTTTGATTGGTCAGTTTGATGAGGCCGTGTATCCTCTGTGAAATGGACGTTAACTACATGACCTCCCTAACAATCACACAGGGCGCAGATCTCCTCTGTGACGGACTAAATCTGTGAACCACCGGTGTCTGCAGCGGGTGATGGTCTGTGCGGCGCTGCGTGGACAGAAACATGACTTCACTCTGAGGGACGGGAAGTTAGAGTTTAATCAGAGCTGGGAAGTTCCTGTAGAGCAGCGTATGAAGACAGAGCGCTGCGATGCCATCTTTAATAAAGCTTTTCATTATCTCAGGCTCATGACTCAGCCCATCATTCAAACAACCAACTGAGCGTGTGCGAGGCTGGAGGAGAGCACAGACAGCTGAGGGAGGACGTCCTGCAGCAGGGACAAGTCGACCAATCAGAGAGAAAAGGAAACAAAGACATGCTGCAGGTTAACAAGCTCCATCAGCTCCGTCACTCCCTCCACCTTTCATCCTGAACACTCACTTCTCTCTGAGCTCCTCTCAGCTTCCTCTGAGCTTCCTCTGAGCTTTACTCTGAGCCTTCCTCTGAGCTTCCTCTGAGCTCCTCTCAACTTCCTCTGAGCTTCCTCTGAGCTTCCTGTCAGCTTCCTCTGAGCTTTCCTCTGAGCTTTTCTCTGAGCTTCCTCTCAGCTTCCTCTGAGCTTCCTCTGAGCTTCCTCTGAGCTTCCTCTGAGCTTTTCTCTGAGCTTCCTCTGAGCTTTTCTCTGAGCTTCCTCTGAGCTTTTCTCTGAGTTTCCTCTGAGCTTTTCTCTGAGCTTCCTCTGAGCTTCCTCTGAGCTTTTCTCTGAGCTTCCTCTGAGCTTTTCTCTGAGCTTCCTCTGAGCTTTTCTCTGAGTTTCCTCTGAGCTTTTCTCTGAGTTTCTCTGAGCTTTCATTATGTTTCTAATCAGCAGAGAGGAGTCAGACGATGGTTTACCTCTCTTCACACTGAGCTCCTTCACAGCTTTAAGGGTCTGAATAATGTCATGTTTGTAATATGATGCAGAGCACTCTCCCTGCACGTCTCGTTTCCCTGACGATGACTAATTACATGATAATTAAGACAGACAGCTCAGCTCACAGTTTATTCAGCACCTGAAGAATAATTCAGAGGTGTTTTTTTCACATCAGTTCATGTGACAGCAACATGTGTGCAGAGCCGCTCACCACGAGGCCCAGGGCCACCAGCGGCTCCCCCTCGTTCAGGTGGTACAGGAAGGAGCCCCCGTACGTGTTCCTGTTCAGGGGCCAGCCCACCGAATGCTCCACCCGACCCGGGCGCCACTTCTTCTCGTCGATGGTCCACACCTTCAGAGGAAAACGGTATCAGGGAGAGGAGTTAGCAACCATGGCCCCGTTTATACCACCCCTTCATTTCTGTGTTTCAGGCCAGGAGACGGTTCCTGATCCAGAGATCACACCAAGCAGAGAAACTGATGGTACCGTCTGGATCACACAGAAAACCCATTTAAAGAGATACAAACGCTACAGAGATAACCGTTACCATACCTGAGTGACCGTCAGGATTACAGCTATAACAGCCGTGACAGCTATAACAGCTATAACAGCCGTGACAGCTATAACAGCTATAACAGCTATAACAGCTATAACAGCTATAACAGCTATAACATCTATAACAGCCGTGACAGCTATAACAGCTATAACATCTATAACAGCTATAACAGCTATAACAGCTATAACAGCTTTAACAGCTATAACAGCTATAACAGCTATAACAGCTATAACAGCTACCCAAACATGTTTCCAAACAGAAAAAATGTCTAAATAAGGAGATGCTGAGTCATTATATCACACAGACTCAAAGCTATGAGACACTGGGTCAAAAGTCAAGTTGAAATGTTTAGATGTTAAATAAAAGTACAAAACAAAAAAGTTTAAATTATGAGATAAAAAGAAACAGGTTTTCAAGATACCAGTTTAGATTATGAGATAATCCCTAAAAGAAGGGGATTAAAAAGTCAAAATAGTGGGATCGAAAGAAATAATTATGGCTGAAAAGTAAGTTTTAAATAGTTTCTCCTCTCTGAATTATGACTGCCCAGCCTCAAAGTTTGACTTTCTACCTGATTACTTCTACAGTTTGTTTTGACAGGGCAGAGATTCTCATGTTTCTACAGAGACTACTTCAGATTCAGGGATGATTTCAGCTCGTCAGCGTTTCACAGACTGAGACTCAAACGTTACCTCAGGCGACCACAGGTGGACTCTGGTCCTCTGCTGATCAGTCACTTTATCAGGACAAGATCGAGTTAAAGCACACACACACACACACACACACACACACACACACACACACACACACACACACACACACACACACACAGCCTCTGGCCAGCATTAGCATTATCATTAGCGTAGCTTGGGTGGTGTAATGAGTAGTCACCTCCTTCAGGCCGATGGCGTAGGTCTGTGGCTCACAGTTCTCGCGCAGGTTGAACTGTTTGTAGAGCTGCTTGGCCAGGTGTCCGTGACAGCCCTCCCCAAACATGGTGACCTTAGCATGAAGCTCCATCCCTCTCTCAAAGACATCCTGAAGGAGGAGCAGAGGAGGACACAGAGTCCTGATTAACAGATGGACTCATGAAGGAAGAGTGACAGACGTTCATTAGGACAACAGACAGAAACTAATCAACAGACAGAAACTAAACAACAGACAGAAACTAAACAGACAGAAACTAAACAACAGACAGAAACTAAACAACAGACAGAAACAAAACAGACAGAAACTAAACAACAGACAGAAACTAAACAACAGACAGAAACTAAACAACAGACAGAAACTAAACAACAGACAGAAACTAAACAACAGAAACTAAACAACAGACAGAAACTAAACAACAGACAGAAACTAAACAGACAGAAACTAAACAACAGACAGAAACTTAACAGACAGAAACTAAACAACAGACAGAAACTAAACAACAGACAGAAACTAAACAACAGACAGAAACTAAACAACAGACAGAAACAAAACAGACAGAAACTAAACAACAGACAGAAACTAAACAACAGACAGAAACTAAACAACAGACAGAAACTAAACAACAGAAACTAAACAACAGACAGAAACTAAACAACAGACAGAAACTAAACAGACAGAAACTAAACAACAGACAGAAACTTAACAGACAGAAACTAAACAACAGACAGAAACTAAACAACAGACAGAAACTAAACAACAGACAGAAACTAAACAACAGACAGAAACTAAACAACAGAACTAAACAACAGACAGAAACTAAACAACAGACAGAAACTAAACAGACAGAAACTAAACAACAGACAGAAACTAAACAACAGACAGAAACTAAACAACAGACAGAAACTAAACAACAGACAGAAACTAAACAACAGACAGAAACTAAACAACAGAAACTAAACAACAGACAGAAACTAAACAACAGACAGAAACTAAACAGACAGAAACTAAACAACAGACAGAAACTTAACAGACAGAAACTAAACAACAGACAGAAACTAAACAACAGACAGAAACTAAACAACAGACAGAAACTAAACAACAGACAGAAACAAAACAGACAGACAGAAACTAAACAACAGACAGAAACTAAACAACAGACAGAAACTAAACAACAGACAGAAACTAGACAGACAGAAACTAAACAACAGACAGAAACTAAACAACAGACAGAAACTAAACAACAGACAGAAACTAAACAACAGAAACTAAACAACAGACAGAAACTAAACAACAGACAGAAACTTAACAGACAGAAACTAAACAACAGACAGAAACTAAACAACAGACAGAAACTAAACAACAGACAGAAACTAAACAACAGACAGAAACTAAACAACAGACAGAAACTAAACAACAGACAGAAACTAAACAGACAGAAACTAAACAACAGACAGAAACTAAACAGACAGAAACTAAACAACAGACAGAAACTAAACAGACAGAAACTAAACAACAGACAGAAACTAAACAACAAACAGAAACTAAACAACAAACAGAAACTAAACAACAGACAGAAACTAAACAACAGAAACTAAACAACAGACAGAAACTAAACAACAGACAGAAACTAGACAGACAGAAACTAAACAACAGACAGAAACTAAACAACAGAAACTAAACAACAGACAGAAACTAAACAACAGAAACTAAACAACAGACAGAAACTAGACAACAGACAGAAACTAAACAACAGACAGAAACTAAACAACAGACAGAAACTAAACAACAGACAGAAACTAAACAACAGACAGAAACTAAACAACAGAAACTAAACAACAGACAGAAACTAGACAGACAGAAACTAAACAACAGAAACTAAACAACAGAAACTAAACAACAGACAGAAACTAAACAACAGACAGAAACTAAACAACAGACAGAAACTTGACAGACAGAAACTAAACAACAGACAGAAACTAAACAACAGACAGAAACTAAACAACAGACAGAAACTAAACAACAGACAGAAACTAAACAACAGACAGAAACTAAACAACAGACAGAAACTAAACAACAGAAACTAAACAACAGACAGAAACTAAACAACAGACAGAAACTAAACAACAGACAGAAACAACAAACAGAAACTAAACAACAAACAGAAACTAAACAACAAACAGAAACTAAACAACAGAAACTAAACAACAGACAGAAACAACAAACAGAAACTAAACAACAAACAGAAACTAAACAACAGAAACTAAACAACAGACAGAAACAACAAACAGAAACTAAACAACAAACAGAAACTAAACAACAAACAGAAACTAAACAACAAACAGAAACTAAACAACAAGAGGAAGACCACCGTCCTGTATGGTCCTCGTTATGTTCATTAACAGTGGAAAACGCTCTGTGACGTTAACGCAGCGTCTCTGACAGAGATCCACCTGGTGACTCAGTCTTGACGCCAGGTATTAAACAGCCCCTGACTCAAAGTGTGTCTGAGCTGCTGGTTATAAACCCGTGTTTCTCACAGCCCCTGACCCAAAGTGTGTCTGAGCTGCTGGTTATAAACCCGTGTTTATCACAGCCCCTGACTCAAAGTGTGTCTGAGCTGCTGGTTATATTTGTTTGTTTCTCATCAGTCTCTCAGAGTCAGAGCCACTTAAGGTCCCAGCATTTCTCAGGCTGACCTGTGTCTGTAATCTCTCAGGAAACACAGAGTGGGCTGTAAGCTAAGACTGACCATGGCTGAGCTGTATAATGATGAACCAGCTTCTGTGCTGACCGTACCTTAGGTGAACCATCCTTGGAAATGCCCACGTCGTTGGTGGCGATTCCTTTGACACTTCCATCTTCATGAAACAAAACCTGGAAAACACAGCAGAGAATCACTGACTGGATCAATCTGCCGCGCTCAAACTGACCGTCTGTTTGTCCTCGGAGGAAGCTGAGAGATAAATCAGTCAGCAGACAAACAGTGTGATTTATAGACAGACCTTACTGGACACTGAGCCAGCTAATGCTTTTACACTTTGCTGCAAAAAGTCAGAGACATCAACGTTTCCCCAGGACCCAGTGTGTTAATGCTGAGAGAAGCTGTTTTAAGACTTCAAACCCTAAAAAACCCAAATTACCCTACAAACAGCTGGAGAGTCAGAACAAACCAGCTCCGAAGGCTTCAAACCAGAACACTGGTGTCTGAGAAGCCTCTGTCTCACAGTGTTAAATAACAAACTCACCTCAGCTGCAGCGTATCCAGGATAAATCTCCACCCCCAGCTCCTCAGCCTGCTCCCCAGCCAGCGCACAAAGTTCCCCAGACGCACGATGTAGTTACCATGGTTCACCATGGGTAGGCCTGCAGAGCGTTGGAGAGAAAAATCACCCACAGGAAAAACAGCACCAACACGTTTTAATGGTTTAACAAACTGTGACAAAATCCTCTCAACGTGACGCTAAGTGGTGATAACTCCATCTGTGCGTCACTGAACTGACCAAGGAAATGCTAAATACGACAAAGATCTGATAGTCCCACATGTTTCTGTAGTTCTGAGCCAAAAATCACAGTGATGGAAAAAGGTTTAAGAAATATAAGGTGTTAATTTACCCAGGAAGATTTTTTTAACTAATCTAATCACAGTTTAAACCTGATAGTAAGAGTCACCTGTTTGCCTCATCATTGGTGTAAAAACCTCTGGGATCTTACACACACGTCACCTTTCACGTCACCCTTTCACGTCACCCTTCAGCACGTCACCTTTCAGCACGTCACTTTTTAGCACGTCACCTTTCAGCACGTCACCTTTCAGCACGTCACCTTTCAGCACGTCACCTTTCAGCACGTCACCTTTCAGCACGTCACCTTTCAGCACGTCACCTTTCAGCACGTCACTTTTCAGCACGTCACCTTTCAGCACGTCACCTTTCAGCACGTCACCTTTCAGCACGTCACCTTTCAGCACGTCACCTTTCAGCACGTCACCTTTCAGCACGTCACTTTTCAGCACGTCACCTTTCAGCACGTCACCTTTCAGCACGTCACTTTTCAGCACGTCACCTTTCAGCACGTCACCTTTTAGCACGTCACCTTTCAGCACGTCACCTTTCAGCACATCACCTTTCAGCACTTCACTCACCAGGAGCTATTCTCCTCTCAGGCCAAATCACACAGGAAGAGGAAAAAGTAATTTTGATTCTGACTGAAACCAAAGAAACACCCTTTAAAGTTGATTTATAAAGCAGAGGCTGTAAACGTCCTCTCACATCACCAGCGTAGTGAACAGAGCAGCTCACCTGGTAAAATGGGCACAGGGATTCTGTATTTCTCTGTTAAAATGCTGAACACGTCTTCAGTCACTGGAGTGTTCAGGGGTGCCTGTGGAAAAAACACAGTTTGTGTTGGTTAAAGTTTGACCTGAGGAGAGTTTCAGAGTTTGAACAGTTTTTATTTTCACACGTTTTATATCATTTATACAGATTTATGCCACGTAGCACAGGTGACGAGCGTAGATGAATGCCAGTGATGAAGTGTATAACTAAGACACGTATGTGGAGTAAAAGTGCCGTGTTATTTATAACTCAGTCACGTAACATATGACACATCATATGAATACATCACTGAGCAGCTGATGGAGCGTCTCTGAGGGTGGAGGTGAGATGGGAACTTGAATCACACACCGTTAACAACCAGAGCTCAGGATTTGAGTGCTCACGCTCCATGTGTTAAGTCAGGGTGGAGCTTAGGAAAAGGTCAGTTTCCTCTGAAAAACTCTCTGAAAAACTCGTCTTCACACAAAAGTAGGAGTCAGAGAGTTCATCATGTAAAAAAGAAATGAAGCTCAGTTTTCTCAGACTGCAGGAGATTGCTCAGGTAGTCATAAGGTGGCTGGTATGTCTGTGTGTGTTTTAGTTATCTCTATCACGCGGCGTGTTGCCATGGCGCCGTCTACCATTTGAGCAGGTGCAATCAGGAAAAAGAGCCTGATGTTAGAGAACCAGCTTATGGCTCTGCTTCCTCTGCTTGAGATAAAACAGTCGACTGTCTGATGAGCCAGAAACTAATCCGACAGGTCTGTGATCAGCTCCTCTGTCCCCATGGAGACTGTACAGCCCACGACGCCCACTAACAGGCCTGACAGTCAGCTCCACTCCAAAACCAGCCCCTGAGCTGGAGCAGAGTCTGTCTGAACTGGGAAATGTCGCCTGGCCTGATGGGCCACTGGTATCTTTACACACTCACCCCTCGTTCCTTCCAGTCAGGGAAGAGCTCGATGAGGGCACTGGGCTCTAAACAGGCTCCTGACAGGGTGTGGGCCCCGATCTGAGACGCCTTCTCCACCAGACACACACGCAGCTCCTTCTCATGTTCGTTGGCCAGCTGTTTCAGACGAATGGCTGCTGACAGACCTGCAGGACCCCCGCCCACAATCACAACATCTGCCTCATCTGCAAACCTTTCCATCTCGATACCTGAGGGAGGACAAGAGGGAGAGGATTAGGGTGAACACCACCCAACCTGAAGAATACAACAGGACTGCTTTACTGTGGATGCAAAAACTATTCTTTATGTTTTCCTTCCAAACATACTTCAGCATGAACAGATTTTATTCCTTTTTCTCTGACACAGGCAACGGTTTGAGAAACTGGAAATACACCGAGCATAAGACGTTCCTCTAAACAAGAGATAAAGTCAGTGAAAAGGTGAAAATAAGATTAAAAAGGGTAAAATCAAACAATGATACTGACCCTGTCATGTTCTGTAAACATTAGACTGAAGGCTGAATAATTTGTGGACATAAATCTATTTCACTATAATAAACAACAACCAACCCTCCAAATAAATAAATAAATAAAAACTTCTCTGACCACACCTGGATTCATCGTGGCGTTTAGAGAAGACACAGGCTTACCTTCCCATCGTGAGTCTTTGTCTCGGGGGTGGATCGTGTAGTGTGTTGTTATCTGAGGTGTTGACACAGAGGAGCATGTCCGTTTGTGTAGTCTTGTGTAGAGCTGAGGGGCAGCATACTCTGTTTGCACGCTCTTCAATGCCCTGATACACCTGTGGGCTGCAAGGGGGGAGACCAGGACCAGTTAGGACCAGCTGAAACGGGTGGGAGTGAGCCTCTATCAGCTGGACAGTTTACTCAATGGATCAGCTGAGCTTGATCTGGTTCTCTAATTACATAACAGAAACTACACACCATGAATTAATCATTAAAAAATAATCTGTTAATATATATTATAATAACTCTGCTGTGAGACTCTTTCATTACCTCTGATAGTTCAGGGCAGACTATCAGAGGTTATGTGTACATACTGCAGGAAACAGCTGGAGGCTAGCAGCTGCCACATATGAAGTTGCAGCAGGAGCAACATGCTAAAAGCTAAGCTAACCCTAACTTCAAAGTCATCAGACTTTTCACTGAGGAAGCTCCAAACTTCGCTGTAATGATCTGAATCAATGACGGTGCATGTAAACCACAGGAATGTAAGTAAACATGTGTTTCAGATGTGTAACCCAGAGCAAGGACACCGTTCACATGACCTACATCTTCATTCAACTTTCACCTACATTGTAGCTTGATGCTAACTTTAGCGGACGGACAGTGAGGTTTAGGATCATGCTAGCCCGAAGACTTTGAGGAAACCTCAAATTAAAGTTGGTCATGTTGTAAAAACAGCAGCTACTGCTCCAGTGTTAGTGTTTCCAGCTATAACTGACCCAGCCTGGTCGGACTGAGCCGCTGGTCCAGTCCAGCACCCACCTCCACCGCTCCTGCTAACTAGCCGTTAGCTCCACGTACCTTTACTTGAGTATCTGCTGGCTGGAAACATTGTGACAGCTAGTTTAAGCTCTGGCTCAGAGCAGAGTCTCCTCCTGTGGACGAAGTGAAGCCGTAGTATCCCACGGTGCTGCTGGTCAAAGCTTGTGTAACCAACCCGCTCAGAAAACAAACATTGAACCGACACCTTACAAAATACGTCTCATAACACGCCCGCCAGCGAGCGTCCAATGCTGCGGCAGCGGAGCGCCGTCAGCGCGCGGCGCACCGGGGTAACTGCGCATGAGCAGATCTCTATACCACAGTGTCAGTGATGGGCAGTGTAAACCATAGTTTGTACTGTATATAAATCAGGCGTAGTAATAACAGAAGTCGTTTAAGGTAACGGTAGATGTTTTATCAGACACAAAGGTTAAACTACACAATTACCCTCCGTTATATCTAACTCTCCTGATGTGTCCGGGTCAAATGTGACGGAGTTAAAACTTTTAGCTTCATAAAATGTAATTAATTTAATCAGATTGATCCAATACAAAGAGATTCTTTCTGCGTGTTTCACTTAAGGTCTTAGTTTCTGGTCAAAATAAATCAATGAGTGAGGAACTGAAGTCAGTGTAAAAACCTGAGCTCAGGTTTATCCTCATTTGTTAGAGACTTCCACACTTTGGCTCCCTGTCCAGGCAGGGAAAATATATAAATAAATAAAATATATGAATGAATGGATAGATAGATAGATAGATAGATAGATAGATAGATAGATAGATAGATAGATAGATAGATAGATAGATAGATAGATAGATAGAATATACTTTAATTGCCCTTGAGGAGAAATTCAGGTAAATAGGAAATTCAAAAAGATAGTTTGATAACAATAATAATAATAATAATAATAATAATAATAATAATAATAATAATAATAATAATAATAATAATAAATTGATGCATGAAAATGTGGGATGAATGTGTGTGTGAATGAAAATGGGTAAACTTCTCATAGCTTGTTAAACACAGTAATGCTGTTTAAATCAATCAATCAATCAATCAATCAATCAATCAATCAATCAATCAATCAATCAATCAATCAATCAATCAATCAATCTTATTTATATTGCGCCAAATCATAACAAATGTTATTTCAAGACACTTTACAAAAACATTTACAGGTCTAGACCCATAAATGTTAATACAATTTTATTAGCAGAAACCCAACATCAAGACAATAAAATAAATGCCTTTAAATGCCACAGTTCAGTGTATGACAGCACAGTGGCTCGTTGATCTACTGTAAGTTAGGCTCCTGAGTTCAAACTGGTGGTAAGGACAGGGCAAAGACAGTGAAGATGGATCAGTACCTGGGTCTTGTGTGCTTGTGTACAGGTTGATACAGAAATGTGTTTACCTGTAGTTTGTCAGATGCAGAGTCTGGTCAGACAGTGTTTCAGGCCGTCATTTCAGTCTATAAATTTAATGAGTTGTCACCAATGATTCATTAAATCAGTGGTGACACCAGCCCAGGCTGTCCTCAACACGACAGACTGGCAGCTATCAGAGAGGTTCTGGACCAATGGGTGGAGCTCCTGCCGCTCATCTACAACCGGAGTCCTGACGTCAGGGTGGATGAGCCTCTGGTTACTTCAGGCGATGCTCGTCCAGCTGAGTATAAATACAGATACAGATCTGTCGTCAGCAGACCTCCCTACAGCAAACAGACTCCAGGGTCAGTTTGGTGGTGACCTCCAGGGTTTGTCTCAGTAAATAACCATCGTTAGCCAAATACAAATAAAAGGCCATTCAGCTGGTAGAGTTTAGGAACACATTTATTTTCAACATTTAAGACAAATAAAACAATAAACAAATACAGTTTGTCAAAGAAATGCATTATATGGCACAAGTCAACAGAACAAATCAAATAAAAACACACGTTGACCAACAGCTTCCTGAACATCAAAAGTCTGAGGACGTACATGAGCGAGCTGCTGGTGTCCCTCTGTCCAGACATGTAAACACGGTACACACACTGTGTATGTAAACAGCACACTCCATATAATCACTGATCTGTACTTCATTAGCTGATCTAAACTCCCCGAGCTGTACCACAGTTTGTCTTACATCAATAAATAATCAGTGTTTGAAAAGTTCAGTTTCCACAGGAATCAGCTCCTCATCGAACAGAGTATGAATGAAAGAGTTCATCATCTCTGACCAAACACCTTCACTCTGCATGTGTCTGTAATATCTGCTGTGATCAGAGAGCAAACGCTGAGTCCAGCTTCAGCCCCAGACCAGCTGAGGACTCCAGGACAGGATGTAGAAAAGTTCATGAAAAGCTCTGAACAAGTCTCAAACATTACATTCAACAGATTTTCATCTTCAAACACGTTTACAGAATTTAAACAGAGTTTCTTTCCCTTCTCAGACAAATGGACAAACGCTGAAACAATAAGTACCATGACTTCATTTTTAGTTACGAGTAGCCGGCAGGTTTTATGATCATGATGAGACGAAACTTTGAGACGGCTTGTTACAAATGTGCTCCTCAGTCTGAAAAAGAGGAAAGCATCCAAAGCAAGTTGAGACCAGCAGACACAGGACACATCTTAATGCAAACACATGATGGTTTGAGCTACTTTGTTTCTTCACAGTTCTGTTTTAGAAAATAAATAAAGGTTATCGCAGAAATCTCTGGCAGGGCCTGGAGGAAGGCACGGTGAACAGCAGTGAGCGTCTTCCTCAGATGGCTGAGCGGTGTTAAAAAGCTCATGTAAACTGGATCATGGAGAGTTTGATCTGCAGGGACCATCTTCAGACCGTAAACTCTTCATGCCTTTAGCTGCATATCCTGTAGTTTTTGCTTTGTGCTGAAAGCCTGAACGTCCACCCTGCGTCATAACCATAACCCATCTCATCTCTGAGGGATCTCTGAGCATCCCAACATTCAGCCATTCATTTTCCAAACCGCGGGTGGCTGGAGTCTATCCCAGCTATCATTGGACGAGAGGCGGGGTACACTGTGGACTGGTCGCCAGCCAATCACAGGGCTGCATCTCAGCATGTTCAATAAAATATCTTCACTTTTTGTTAGGAGCTTGGACTGACATTTAAAATCTCTACGTTTCTCTTGGTTAAGTTTTGTTTCCAAAGTTTTTAATGAACTCAAACATCCCCTCAGGATTCAACAACACGTTTTAGAGCCAAAGAAGCGAAGGCTAACTTTTAACGAGGCTAAACTAATGAGTTCAAACCAAATATCCTCTTTAATCACTGTTTGAGATTATTAACTGAATATAAGCAGCAGAGTTTAAATTATAAAATAAAAACATTTTAAATTTTGATTTCAGCCCTTAGCGGGAAGCAGAGCTGACGATGAGACGTTGAGGAACGCCAGCTGATGAGAAATGAGGCTGTGTTTCTGCTCCGTGGGGACGGGGAGAGTTTCTGCTCACAGTGGGTTCGCTGAGCCTGGATCTGCTGAGGCGACGGATGAAATCTCCCAAAGATCGATGTAGTCGTTCATCTTCAGGAGGAGTTCAGGAGTTTGGTGTGTGGGGGCGTTTGTTTCTGTGAGCACACCGACAGCACGATGTGGTGTTTCTGCTGTGCCGTGCTCTGGCTCTCGTCGCCGTAGCCCTCATTAGTTTGCTCCACCGGGGTGAGCTTGGCCATCGTGCCCGTGGGTTGGAGCGTGGGTCCCGTGGCCAGGCCGTGGTTGTTCTCCTGCAGCGGCCACATTTCCTGCCAGGTGAGTGACGGCGGCTGGGCCAGGTGCCCGCTGAGCAGAGGCCGTCTCTGCCTGTAGTTGGCCCAAACCTGCAGGATGGTCTCTTTGAAAGGCCGCGTGGTCAGGGTGTACAGGATGGGGTTCAGGGCGCTGTTGATGGGCAGGATGAAGATCACCACCCAGGAGCTGATGGTGCCTGCAGACACAGGGAGAGGGAGTTACTGTAACGTCACTGACGCCTCCTCAGCTCGGTGGAGCAGCAGCTCAGATATAACCACAAACTGAAAGAGCACAGGGGCCGATACATGTCGGTGTATTTATAAACCAAAAACCTAAACATCCCCATCCACTGATCCACTGATCCACTGATCCACTGATCCACTGATCCACTGATCCACTGATCCACTGATCCACTGATCCAGCTCAACCCGTCCTGCTCTGATGAACACTGTGCTGGTATTTCCTTTAGCAGATTCAGTTGGATCATCACTCTGCCAACACTTTTCATGGATCCAACAGGATTATCAGCCCAGTCAGAGAAACTGGCCCCAGGCTTTCCTGAGATATCCCAACCCCGGGAACAGGACGCCAGGAAACACCAGGATCAATTCAGTGATCAGGCCTCCAGGTGAGGATTCTCATCACTTCACGCTGATTATGTTTCAGGCTCTAATTAAAAACTCTGACACAGTCAGAACAGAAACGTTTCTACCGCACAGCGAAACAGGAAACTGAAAACAGACAAAGGAAAACAGCTTTTTTTGGCTGCGTTTTACCTGCTCACACCAACAAAACTCTGACTCTGTAAATCTTAAATGCTGACTCTTTAAGACTTCCTGCTCCACAAACCCCTTCCCTCTGATTGGCCAGCCCTGTTTCTGGCAAAGCTACGGGCCGACCTTGGTGTTTGACCTTGGTGTTTGACCTTGGTGTTTGACCTTGGTGTTTGAGGTCTGATGGAGCATGATAAGTAACAACAACACGATGTAGTTAAAAACATTTACACTTTGGTCTCAGCGATTTTGTTACACAATCAACCAGTTATTACATTTCAGGTTTTATTACATTACTTTAAACTTCAGTTTGGATTGTTGGTATAAATCAGACTCTAACAAGGCCCACCCTCTTACAGGTCATGGTTAAATTAGGAGATCCTGATGCTATGGCCTCATCATTTCATCTATCTCTTAATGAAGCTCTTAAGCTAATTATCAGTCTTAGGAAATAAGTAAAAAAAGTAAAAGTAGTTGAAGAATGGATCATTTTAAGCAGTTTACCGGCAGATTGAGGGATTCCCGTCCAAACATCTGTAACATGCAGAGTTGTAAAGGATAAAGTTTAATCCCAGTTCCTGATTATCAGGTTTCCAGCCTTTCTTTGACCTGGACTTTTCATAACCAGTTATAATTCCTTTACACTTGATGTAAGAGTAAATCTTAAATTAACCCCCTGGCATCATCTGAATATCTCACTGCTACACCAAAGATAAAAATATCCACAGGCAGAGACCTGGAGGATAAAGTAAATCAGGCCAAAGCTCAGCGTATCGAGCCATGGCTGCAGCTGCAGAGGCTTAATTGGTGAAAAGTCAGAGGAAGTAAACGAGCAGAGCTATGGTTCATCAGCGGTGTCAGAAGTTATTACAGTGACCATGTTACAGGAAAGAGAAATCCCTTTCCACTAAGCCATTTGTTTAATTAACGAAATCCTTTACATCCCAACAGGGGACCCAATTAGGCAGCAAAAACCAGCAGGCTGTGTTACAGTGGATTTACCAGGACTGATGGGTCACTGGGGTCTGCCCAGCTGAGTGGAGTGGCCACAGTTAGCTGCTCTTTAACGTGTCGTTAAGAAACCTTCTGTAAAAACACATGGATGACTTCAGGAACACAGGTTTAATAAAACCCGTCTCTGCACCGAGCGTTGCTCAGAGAGCGGCGAGGATGTTGATGAAGAGGAGGGCAGCTGCAGTTCTGGCTGTCAGCGTTAATCGACTCCGTGGACCCAAACCAGGCCAGAAAAACACGGTGTCAGAGTTTATTAAACATTCACAGAACAAAGGATGAAAACGCTGACAGGGCTTTGTGAGGACACAGAGTCAGGGCAGGTCTACCGTACCGGGGATCTCCACCTGCAGCAGGGACAGGATCTTCAGGATGAAGATGGGGATCCAGCAGAGGGAGTCGGTGATGACGATGGAGAAGAACCTCTTGGCGATGGTCACCTCCTTCTTGATGTGGTTGCTGTACTTGGTGGTCTGCGTCCCTGTCCTCTGGATGTTGTAGAACATGCTGGCGTAGGAGAGCACGATGATGAGGAACGCCACCAGGTTCAGACCTGAGGAGAGAGGAACAGTCTGCAGTGACAGTGTAGATGAAGACACGCTCTCTGCCAGGCGGGGGCACTGTGCCTCTAAACCAAACTGCAGAAAGAAAACTTCAAATAAACAATAAGAAAACCTGAAAACACAGAGGATGACAGAAATCCCCACCCAGGAAAATGACGATGGAGTAAACGTGAGCCCACAGCGTCTCCGGCTGCTCAGAGTGCAGCGGGAAGCAGACGCCGTTGGTCCCGTAGAAATTGCGAAACAGCCCCTTGCAGACCAGCGGCAGGAAGGCGACGATGAACCCGAACACCCAAATCCCCAGCAGGATGGTGACGGTGCGCCTCCAGCCCGGGGTCAGGTACTTGAACGGGTAGACGATGCAGATGTACTTCTCCAGAGTGAGGTAGGTGAGGAGCAGGACCGAGACCTCCGTGGACAGCATGGCCAGGGAGCCGATGACCTGGCACTGACCGCTGTCCATCCAGGCCTGGGCGTGCCGGTTGTACTCGCCGCGGAACTTCAGGTCGTAGGCGCCGATCATGAAGAGGTAGATTCCCATGAGCCCGTCTGCACCTGCAAGAGCCAGAACCAGGATCAGGATCAGGATCAGGGTCAGGATCAGGATCAGAATCAGGATCAGGATCAGGATCAGGATCAGGATCAGAACCAGGATCAGGATCATAGTCAGGATCAGAATCAGGATCAGGATCAAGATCAGGATCAGGATCAGGATCAGGATCAGGATCAAGATCAGGATCAGGATCAGGATCAGAACCAGGATCAGGATCAGGATCAGGATCAGGATCAGGATCAGAACCAGGATCAGGATCAGGATCAGGGTCAGGATCAGGATCAGGATCAGAATCAGGATCAGGATCAGGATCAGGATCAGGATCAGGATCAGGGTCAGGATCAGGATCAGGATCAGAATCAGGATCAGGATCAGGATCAGGATCAGGATCAGGATCAAGATCAGGATCAGGATCAGGATCAGAACCAGGATCAGGATCAGGATCAGGATCAGGATCAGGATGAGCTTCAGTGCAGAGCAGGACCAGGATCAGTTCTGGCGTGAAACAACAAACAGAAATAACTTAAACACTTGAAACGAAGTCTGACTGAAGCGCCGTCAGCTTCAGGATCCTCCCTGTAAGAGATTTCACAGAGTGTGGGACGTATGTCCTCCTCCACCTCCTCCTCCACCTGGGGCGAGGTGATTCAGATCAGACCAGCACCGTGTGGAGCTGCTCTCAGACAGTCATTCAGTGAACGGACTAATTAGCAGAACTGTTAATGAGTCTCTGCTGAGCCTCAGCATGGACGGGACAAACAAAGATGGAGGCCTCCACCTGAGTCCAGCTGTTCAGATTCTTAAAACTTCCTGTGTCCTCAGCCTGTCTCTGCTCAGCTGGTGACTGAGTGTAAGTGAGAGCCTGTTAATGATGTGGAAATAAACATGACCCCCCCCCCCCCCCCCCCCGTGTGTGATCTCTCAGTATTTTTATATAAATTCAGATCCTATTGTTTCAGTGTAAATGAGACCATCTTCAGGCACCGTTCATAAAGTTCCTGGGACTTCAGAGAGGTCTACTTCCTGCTCTGCACTCAGACCTGGTTCCAGCTTTGGAAACAAACAGGGTTCCTCAAAAGGTTCCCGTTCCTGGGAAAAGTTCCTGTTTTATGTGAAGTTTTATCTGTAACGTTGGGAAATGGATGTAGAATAAAATGTGGATGATAAAAGAATAAAACTGCAGAAACTAAAAAAACACTGAGCTGGGGGGGTGATGTAGAAACACTGAACATAGATGAGCCGTCCTCCTGTGGACAGATGCTCAGCGTACAGAAACATTACTCCACTTATGAAGATTTATTCAATCACGGTATTGAACGGTGCACTCAGAGGAAAATGGAGCAGCCCTTTGCAAAGTGATTACGCTGTAAAGCCTGAGCCATTAACGCTCCTCATGAAGCACTTCTCCTCCAACAGAACCAGAACCAGTTTCTGGGAACTGAGGGTGGAAAGTTCAGCCGTTACAGAAAACCCTAACCAACCTGACAACCATAACAAAACAGACGTGAACCCTCTGAGAGGTGACCAAACAGCTTTAAATCCATAAATAAGAAAACACCTCAGGACAAACCAGTGGTGAGGGATGAACCACGCAGAGCAGAAAGCAGCGCCAAAAAAAGAGAAACAGAAAATAAGACCTGAGGGTAGATCTGTCTTTGTTTCCTCGTTGTAAACGAGATACTCAGAACAATACGATGCAAATCAGTGCACAGCCCGCGCTGTGAATTTATAATCACCGTCTGCTGCGACACGCTGCGCTGCGTTTAGGCAGAGCTCAGCTGGAAAAGGAGCCTGGACCTCCTGCAGAGCTCAACAATAAACACGCCAGAGCCCCGGGTGGTTTAATGTATGTACAGTGACCGTGGGAGTCACCGAGCGGCGGTTTCCTGTTTACTCTGGAGAGGTTACGGCTGCTTTCAGAGAGAGGAATTCATGGATTCAACACAAAAAAAAAACAGAGCGTTTATTTAATTCTCAGGATGTTTACTGTGAAAGGAGCTTTAAAAATCTAAATTACAAAGTCTTCAGAAAGCTGAAGGGCACACTGCACCGTGGCAAGAGAAGATATGACAAAACCAAGAAGGAGAAAAGACGATAATCATGTCTTTATTATACACGGGAAAAACATCTTTTATCACAGCAGAGCTTTCAGAAGGATTCATCTACACAGACGTTTAGCTCGGTACACCCTGGTTCAGCTCATCTACCAACTCCAACCTCACCAAGCAGAGCTAACAACAAGCTAACTTTGTCAGTTTGTAGCGTAGTTTAGCAGCTGCTATATTTCTCTCTCCTCACAGCCCGGTGCTCTCAGACGTCTCTGTAACGTGTAACGTTAGTGAATCCTGGTTCTGTCCTACCAGAGCTCATCTACCAACTCCAACCTCACCAAGCAGAGCTAACGTAACCTGGCTCTTCATTTTATTGATAGACTCTCAAGTTTGAACAGACCACTGCAGAATAACTGCTGACTGTGGGTTGGATAAAAACATTAGCACAAACACATTAACCTTTTTAGCCTTTAGCTTGTGTTTTAGCCTTTAGCTTGTGTATTAGCCTTTAGCTTGTGTTTTAGCCTTTAGTTTGTGTATTAGCCTTTATCTTGTGCTCTATCTCCCTCCTTTTTCTCTTTCTTCTGCTCTTCTGTCCTTTTTCTGTCTGACAGTTTGGCTCCAGTCTCCACCATCACTACAAAATTAATCACAGAAATCGTTTTCTTCCAGAAGAAAAACAGAATCGACTTCTCGCTGCTAAGTTTAGTTTGAGTTTGTGTGTTTGCGCTGTGAATGGATCCATGTTGTCCCTGGAAAGTCAGACTTAGCCACGAATAGAAACAATAAATAGAAACAATAAATAGAAACAATAAATAGAAACAATAAATAGAAACAATAAATAAATAGAAACAATAAATAAATAGAAACAATAAATAGAGACAGTAAATTTTGGATAATAAACAGGCAAATATAAAAATGTGAGCATATCTAAAGATGACTTTTGAAGTGATTCTCCTGAAGGAGGTTTTTCCTTTGACTGAAACTTGCTGAATGTTTTGAGGCGCTGTACTCACGGTGGGTTCAGGGAGATAAAACCATTTCCTGTGAGACGGGGACTGAACATCCTGTCCTGAAGCTGAGTCTTTGTAACAGCAGAACAGCATCATTTAGACCTGATCTTCAGATAACATCCGTTGTGAGGAAACAGACTGAAATACGTGTATGAGCCGTTAATAAAGCTGTTTATATACAGTGATTAAAGCTAACTGTGCTCCTCTGCAGAGGGCCGTCTGTTGAGTGAGTTCTTGAACTTTCCTTTCAGCTCAGGTGTCAGCGCGCTCTCTACAGATGCTCTTTTCCTCTGAGGATGATAAAAACATCTGAACTCATGACCAGAAACACTTCATGGGCTCTGCGTGCTGCAGGAATGACCCTCCTCAGGATCCTCAGCGTGAAGGAGGATGCTGCTAGGCTGCGGCGTCGGAAAGAAAAGGGTTCAATGTCACGCTGTAGGAGGTGTAAGAGGAGCAGTAGGATGTGAAGGAGGTGTAAGAGGAGCTGTAGGAGGTGTAAGAGGAGCAGTAGGAGATGTAAGGGGAACAGTAGGAGGTGTAAGAAGAGCAGTAGGAGGTGTAAGAGGAGCAGTTGGAGGTGTAAGAGGAGCTGTAGGAGGTGTGAGAGGAGCAGTAGGATGTGTAAGAGGAGCAGAGAGGCCTTAAAGCAGATGCTCTGACTTCCTGTCCGAGCTCTGACTTCCTGTCTGAGCTCTGACTTCCTGTCTGAGTTCTGACTTCCTGTCTGAGCTCTGACTTCCTGTCTGAGTTCTGACTTCCTGTCTGAGCTCTGACTTCCTGTCTAAGCTCTGACTTCCTGTCCGAGCTCTGACTTCCTGTCCGAGCTCTGACTTCCTGTCCGAGCTCTGATTTCCTGTCTGAGCTCTGACTTCCTGTCTGAGCTCTGACTTCCTGTCTGAGCTCTGACTTCCTGTCCGAGCTCTGACTTCCTGTCCGAGCTCTGACTTCCTGTCCCAGTTCTGACTTCCTGTCTGAGCTCTGACTTCCTGTCTGAGCTCTGACTTCCTGTCTGAGCTCTGACTTCCTGTCCGAGCACTGACTTCCTGTCTGAGCTCTGACCTCCTGTCTGAGCTTTGACTTCCTGTCTGAGCTCTGACTTCCTGTCTGAGCTCTGACTTCCTGTCTGAGCTCTGACTTCCTGTCCGAGCTCTGACTTCCTCTCCGAGCTCTGACTTCCTGTCTGAGCTCTGACTTCCTGTCCGAGCACTGACTTCCTGTCTGAGCTCTGACCTCCTGTCTTAGCTCTGACTTCCTGTCTGAGCTCTGACTTCCTGTCCCAGTTCTGACTTCCTGTCTGAGCTCTGACCTCCTGTCTGAGCTCTGACTTCCTGTCTGAGCTCTGACTTCCTGTCCCAGTTCTGACTTCCTGTCTGAGCTCTGACTTCCTGTCTGAGCTCTGACTTCCTGTCTGAGCTCTGACTTCCTGTCCGAGCTCTGACTTCCTGTCTGAGCTCTGACTTCCTGTCTGAGCTCTGACTTTTTGTCCGAGCTCTGACTTCCTGTTCGAGCTCTGACTTCCTGTCTGAGCTCTGACTTCCTGTCTGAGCTCTGACTTCCTGTCTGAGCTCTGACTTCCTGTGTGAGCTCTGACTTGCTGTGCTGATGTGGGAACAGCCTCTTCGAACATCGTGTGACGTTGTCACCAGAAAAGCTCGTCTCTTGTAATGACCCAGTGGTCGGAGGTGACGGCTCAGCTGCTGACTGGATAATAGGGTTAGGGTTAGGGTTAACAAACAACACTCGCACAGATCAACAGATAGTTTTCCTGAGCTCAGCTCTTTGAGTTTTCCTGCTTCAAACTTTGGAGCTGAAATAAATGAACTGCAGCCTCATCCCACAGGTTTGTTCATACCTGCTTACTCTGCGTCCTGAAACTTCACCATGATGATATTTTTCTACAGAGGACAGCCCTGACCTGCCTGTTTACCCTCTCCTCTGGTAATTAACTCCCTTTGATGTGAACGTCTTTCAGTGCTCACCAGCTCATAGATTATCATTACAGCCTCCCTCCAGGTGATTGTCTGATCCGTGCAGTTTCATCAAAGCTGATTTCCAACAGTAAAAACACCTCTACATCATTTCCCCACAAACATTTAGTCACCAGTTTTCTTTTCTGTGTGAATTTAAAGCATAACAGATCTAATCTGACTTTCAGCTGGCTCAGCGGGATCAAAACACCTCCTGATGTAAAGGGCTGGAAACAGGAAACCTGCTCTGAGCTGATTACATTAAATACAGAAATATAGAAAATGAGGGAGCAGAGGATAATCTGTGAGGTCTGAGTCTTTACTCCTCACCCCACAGTTCACCTTCACACATTCAGATGTAGGGAAATTATTTCTCTTTGAGTAGAAATGTAATGAAAGACTGAAAGTGAAGAACCTCAGGCTCACGTTAATCCTCGTATCCTCTGTCTGAGTTTTCAGCCTCTGGAGATGCAGCTAAAGCCAAAGCCTGGTGCCACGACAGCAATAAACCTCAAAGGTCAACTAATCATCAAGTAATGAAAATAATGAGCCACTGTGATTTTCTGCACCGTGCATGTAACCAGGAAGACCTCAGACATTAAATAAGATCTGCTCTGCACATTGGAAAACGTTTGAAGTCACAGGACGTACGTGACGATCATTGGATGGTGTTCATACATGAATATGTAACGATGGTTAGCGGTGGTTGATCTAATCATATATTGTTACAGTTGTTCTCTTTAAAGGTCTCAGAAAACCAGTGTCCTCAGGCAACACTCCAGTAGAAACCAACGAGCTCTGTGCAGTCCTCCTTTAGGCCGGTCCAACCTCAGAGAGATGCTCCTCCATGTTCACCCTCAGCACAAGCTCAATATCAGCCACATTCACTCTGACAGACTCTTTATTTAAACCTCTGTGTGAAAAACACCACCCACCTGCAAAACACCACCCACCTGCAAAACACCATCCACCTGCAAAACACCATCCACCTGCAAAACACCACCCACCTGCAAAACATCATCCACCTGCAAAACATCATCTGCCTGCAAAACACCATCCACCTGCAAAACATCATCTGCCTGCAAAACACCATCCACCTGCAAAACATCATCTGCCTGCAAAACATCATCCACCTGCAAAACATCATCTGCCTGCAAAACACCATCCACCTGCAAAACATCATCTGCCTGCAAAACACCATCCACCTGCAAAACACCACCCACCTGCAAAACACCATCCACCTGCAAAACACCATCCACCTGCAAAACACCACCCACCTGCAAAACACCATCCACCTGCAAAACACCATCCACCCATGAAACACCATCCACCTGCAAAACATCATCCACCTGCAAAACACCATCCACCCATGAAACACCATCCACCTGCAAAACATCATCCACCTGCAAAACACCATCCACCCATGAAACACCATCCACCTGCAAAACATCATCCACCTGCAAAACACCATCCACCTGCAAAACACCACCTGCAAAACACCATCCACCTGCAAAACAACATCTGCAAAACACCATCCACCTGCAAAACATCATCCACCTGCAAAACACCACCCACCTGCAAAACACCATCCACCTGCAAAACATCATCCGCCTGCAAAACACCATCCACCTGCAAAACAACATCTGCAAAACACCACCCACCTGCAAAACACCACCCACCTGCAAAACACCATCCACCTGCAAAACATCATCCACCTGCAAAACACCATCCACCTGCAAAACACCATCTGCAAAACACCATCCACCTGCAAAACACCATCCACCTGCAAAACACCACCCACCTGCAAAACACCAACCAACTGCAAAACCACCAGCCTGCAAAACCATCCACCTGTTAAACACCACCTGTAAAACACCATCCACCTGTTAAACACCACCCAGGTTTGGCTGCAGCCTTAATGAAACCTTATCTCTGAGGCTTCATCCTCCTCTGATTACAAACACTCAGACCTCTAATTAACAAAGCCGAGTCGCTCCGCAGACAGATTGAGGTCGGCATCAGATTTATCCAACAGACTCTCTCAGAGAAAGCTCTTCACACACAGAGTCTCTGTCGGTGTGTAGGAGGCCCCTCAGAAAGCTGTCACAGCTCTTATCTGAATACCATCACACATCTGAAGATCAGACACGCTGAATCCAAACACAGAAAACACTCGTCTCTGCTTTTCCAGTCAGGGAAGCTGCTTTCTTCACAAACAGAATGAATAAATCTGTTTCCAGCAGAGTGAAAAACTGTTTCTGACCAACACAGACACAGAGTGCTCCTCCTCCTTTACCTCCCAACAAAACCACAGTTTATCAGGAAGAGCAATCACTCTACTGCACATCACCTCACTGGAACGTCACAGTCCAACAGGAAATATGATTTGTGTCAGTCTACTGTCAGGAAACACCTCTCAGATTATTTCCTATCAGAATAAAAACCACATCACTGCAACAAGCCACTCTCAGCCCTCGGTGTGAGCGGGGCCAGCAGGGCGTGAAATGTGAAACACTCTGATTAGCGCTGAGCTAATTTCATATCCTCGTCTGTTTGAGGGTCTGTTTCCCACACGAACCGGAAACTCATTTCACTCCTGTGTTTGGAAACTTTCCAGAGACTCTCTCAGCGGGAGGATCAGAGATGATCGTCTTTACCTTTACCTGCTGAGCCATGCTGAGGTGAAGTTCGGCCCAAAAACATGAACACGTTTCACTGACAAAGAGAAAATGGACGCTTTGTTGAAGGAGGGGTTACGTGAGGGTTTTAACGACTTTAATTTGTCCACATTGGGACCCTGTAGTTGCTTTACAGGATTTAAAGCTTCGTTTTTAGAAAACCTCATTTCAGCCCCTGTCAGGCTGCTGTCTCTTTAAGGCTCCTGGCTCCATCAAACCCCCTTCGCTCTGATTGGTCGGCCCCCTGGAGGCCATGAGGGGCAGAGCCACAGGCAGATCCAGCAGTGACCTCGAGTCTCTGAGCCACTGAGACAGTCTTTGTCTAACTGAACGGTTTACAGGAAACCAAGAACACAAGCTCGACCAATCAGAGGCGCAGCTCAGCTCATGTGACTAATGGCCGCCTTAGAGGCACAAAACCTGCCTCGTTTCCAACATGGCCACGCTAGTCTGTTAGCTTCAAAAACCCACCTCAGAAACAGACAGGTGACGTCAGAGACCGTCTGTGGGTCAGACCTCGGTGTTTGAGGCCCACCCTGTCAACATCACATGACCCAGTTAAGACCAATGACATCATCACTGACGGATGAGTTCATGGACAGATTGAGGTACCTCTTTATGAACATGCATCAGTTAGTATCAACATCCGTCACTGTCACTTTAAATCCGTGTTCAGTCAGCTGGACACCCCCTCTTTAAGCCCCTCCTCTGATGCTGTGTCAGGTTTTGAGCCCCTGCTGCTCTCTGCTGTAGCTCCTGGTGGTTACACATGAAAAGTGGGCGGCTGTCCCCTCAGGCTTGGCTCGCAGCGCGGGCAGGAAGCGCCGTGAACCGAGCCGTGCCGCCTAACGTAAGGTAAATGTTTGTGTTTGTAAATAACTCATCTTTCTGATGTCCTGACTGAGCTGCTGGTTTTCGTGGGCGGAGGAGGAGCCGGTCACTCTGTTCCACTTACAGCAGAGGGAGATGATGCACATGGCGTGGAGTTTGTTCTCTGAGCGGATGTACGAGCGCATGCAGATGACGAAGATGTTTCCGAAGCAGGTGGTGGCCGACACCACCCAGACGAACACCCTCAGGACGATGTTGGCCAGCAGGTCCTCGAAGGACGAGATGCCGTCGGTGTTGGGTTTGCAGCTGCGAACGTGAGGAGCGTAGCCGCAGTACTGGAACTTCTTAAAGTATCTGAGGGAGAAATGAATCACAGCTGCAAAGGTTTGTGGCTGAACACGAACAGAATTAAAGATTTAGATCATTAAAAAATCACAGACACACACTCAACACACTCTGCACAGGCTTTGATTCAATCCATTCAAGACATGAAATCTGAGGGGCCAACTCAAGGTTTTTATCCTGATCCTGGAAACATCTGAGGAAATGTTTTTTTTATGTTCAAATTAAACTGAACCTGTGAAGAGCAGAGATTTTATCCTTGTGATGAATTTCTATGTTTCTTTATGCTAATCTGGATCTACGAGTTGGATAAAGTTCAGCTCAAACATCTTGTGCTGAGTTTGTTTCCAGAGTTTACTCACAAGCTCCCACCTCACCCTTCAAACGTATCTGACCTGCAGAGATTTGTCATTAAGAGATAATATCTTAAGCCTCCCAGCTGGAGCCTGCGGGTGGAGGCTGGGAGGCTGTGGGGCTTAAGGTCTGATTATGGTGCTGGTCCAGAGACTGACAGACCGGGCAGAGAGACCAGAAACCTGCAGGGTGAAACTGACCCCGGGAAGGCTGATACGTGTTGGGGATGTGACCCTGAACTGGACTTGGACTTGTGCAGCTCTTCTCTAGTCTGGATGATAAAAAGTTTAAAGGTATTCTGTATTTTCTCTGTTGGATCTCGGATACGGAGCTACCACCTCCAGAGCAGATTTCTCTGGACTCCATCAGGACCCCGCTGGAGGAGAAGCCTGCCCACCTCGATAAGACTATCTCTGAACCTACAGAGCCCTGAAAGCACCCCGGGGGGGGGGAACCTGTGGGCGGTCCACCAGAGCAGGGTGAGTACTTACATATGTGTCAGATATTTGAGCGGCTCGAACATCCTGCGCTGAATGTTTTCAATCTCGATCCCCTCGATGCTCCTGAAACGCAGAGACGTAAAACACGGTCAGCTGTCAGAGAAAGACAAACAGGTCAGTTAAAGATCAACATCCAAGGCTGTGAATGGCTGCTGCTAATATGTGATACTGCTCTACCACCTGGATGTAAACAAGCACAGAGGACAGGTGTTAAAGTGGCATAAAACCATTTAACTGGATGCTTTAGAAAAAGGCTCTGACTGGTTACTCCTGACTCTGTGTGAGTCACAGCTCAGAAAAAATCTGTTTCTCTCACACTGGAGGTTTAAACAAATACTTTTTTTAGCCTCTGTCCAATACGCTTTGTTTCAAGTGCTGTCCCTTTAAGACTCCTCCCTCCACAAACCCCCTCCCTCTGATTGGCCAGCCCTCTGGAGGCCTGTTGGGGGCACAGGAACTGGACTTCTACGGGATTTCTACGACATACGTGGAGGTTTCATAATCTGAACACGTTCAGTATAAAGATCCTACATCTTCACTTTCTATCCGTGTTTAACACACAGGAAAGATCAACCCCCTCTTTAAGTTTGACTGTTGGAGAGGTTTGTTAGTGGATTTAACCAACCAGAGAAGGGGTCACCTCAGACCATCCTCACTAACATCCACCTTAAGACTCTCCACAGACACAGAAACACTTGAGACTCTCCTCGAGACGCTCCTCAGCACACGGCCTTTGGACGACTGCAGCAGACCTTTGTTTCCAGCTGAAAGACGTTTTAACTGAGGGAGCAGACTCTGTCTCTGAGCGATCACAGGAGAGATGTGTCACATATTCCCCCTCACATCCAGCGTTTACTCACAGAGACTTCAGTTTGTGCAGCTTGTCGAAGTGGTCCACCTGGAGCTCCACGATGGGGTTGTAGGATATATTCCTGGGTAAACGACACAGACACAGAGCAGGATTCACAGATTAACCACTCAGTGACACCAAACAGCAGCTTCCAGCGCCGCAGATCCTCCCAACGTGAGTGTGTGAACTCCTCATTTCTAACAGAAAGCAGAGGACGGCTCCACTGTCTCAGGAAGTGTGTGTGAGCCGAGGACGGCTCCACTGTCTCAGGAAGTGTGTGTGAGCAGAGGACGGCTCCACTGTCACAGGAAGTGTGTGTGAGCAGAGGACGGCTCCACTGTCACAGGAAGTGTGTGTGAGCCGAGGACGGCGCCGTGTCTCAGGGTGTTGGTGTGAACTGAACTCACAGTTGGAGCAGATCCTCCAGCAGCACAAAGAGATTGGGAGGGATGGCCGTCAGCCTGTTATTGGACAGATCCCTGCAAGGACACACACACACACACACACACACACACACACACACACACACACACACACACACACACACACACACACACACACACACACACACACACACACACACACACACACAGGACAGCATATTGATCACATGTAAAACTCCTCCTCTTCCTCACCACGCTGACTTCAGCTCCCCGTGTTTTTATAAACTTTCCGTAAACTCACCTCCAGGGATCACACATCCTCACAGCCTCAGCAGGAAGTGGCCGGGCTGAGCGATGTGTTGGGAGTGTGAATGAAAAATGCAGAGGTGCCAACCACAACAAGCGCAGAGCAGAGGGAGAGAGAGTCTCAGTTCACACCGAGCGTGTAGGAACAGCTCGACTGGTCGGTCGGCTGAGATTTACCGTCTGACACCAAACCTGGAAATGTGTGTCTGCACAACAACAACAACACAACCTTTTCTCACTCAGACCTCCTTTTGTTCGAGGCCAAACCTCATTAATCTGTAGAAATCTGACAAGAATCAGAGCAAACCTGTTTTCCTTCAGAGGAACCAGAGGGGACGAAGCTGAACCTGAGCTGAGCTGAACCATGACTCTGTGGTGGAAATCACCGCATGCGCTCAAAAACACTCTGAGAAACAATCGTCTGTGAACAGTTTTTAATTTTCACAAAGAAATGTGACTTTCTGAGTCCTTTCAAGATCAGCTGAGGTGAAAAACTATCCTGAGGTCTGCAGGATCAAACTGGACTGGGATCTCTGGGCATGATGGACTCGTTGTCCTCATCTTTGGAGGAGGAAGGGATCACCTCAGTAACAGAGTGCTGGACACGGTGCTATGAAGGTGGAAACCTGGGGAGTCATCAGAAAACAAGCTGCTGCCTGGGTTACAAAGAGATCCTGCATTTTACCAGGACTCTGCCTGAGGTCTGGGAGTCCTGATTGGGGACCCGCTGACCTGTGAGGCTCTTTTCTGGGTCTCTGTAACATCAGGAGGATCAGACTCTACCTGACCCACCAGACCACACAGCTTCTGGTCCAGGCCCTGGTGATTTTACGCGTCTACTCCTGCAGCTCCCTCCTAGCAGGCCTCCCTGTGTGTCCATGTTCCCTCTGCAGATTACCCAGAATGCAGCAGCACGTCTGGTCTTTAACCAGCCCCAAACAGCTCATGTCCTCCAGCTGTTCATCTCTCTGCACTGACTTCCTGTAGCAGCTCCATCAAATCAAAGCTCCTCTTCTGACTAACAAACACTGACAAGACCAGCTCCTGTCTACCTGGGTCCCTGATCCAGGTCTACACTCCTCCTGGTCCACAGCAGCTCTGAATCTGTAGCCAGACTCTCCTCCTCTGATGTTCCAGCAAACCTTTTTCCTAAAGCTGTTTTTTTTTCTGTATGTTTTTCATGTTGTCTCTTCCTGGTTGGTGGTGGGGATCAGATGAGCCACAGAGCCTGCTTCATAACTGCTCACACACTGTTTCATTACTGCAGAGGTTTAATAACAAAGGGATGAAATCCACCAGTTTTCCTCTGGTGAAAAAACTCACAGAAAGCCCAAACCAACATGGAGACAGTTTGTCTCTAAACACATCACATTCCCGTCAGACCTGAGCTCCTGGTGCCAGCTCAGCCAATAAAACCGGGCTTGGAGTCTCCCCGTGGAGCCGGCTGAACAGCTGACTGAGCCCCGTCTTCCTGCCTGGCTCGTGTCTGAGCGGCAGCAGCTCAGAGTTAGTGGGATCGGCTCAGATTGTGGTGTAATTGTTCGTGTGTCAGGCAGAGCAGCAGAGGATGATCGATGTCTGAGCGTTTGGATGAAGACGGAGCGCTGAGGCACGGAGCAGGAAACACGCCGGGCTGTGCAGACGTCTTTCAGTTACACGCGTCTATGAGACGTTTGTTCAGCACTGAGTAAAATATGTCTGCTTCATTCATCAGTTACCATCTTCCTCTGTGGATTAAAAAAAAACTAATCTGATTAACATCAAATCTACAAACCCTGATCTCAGTCATCTCTGTGCATGCAGCACGCTGTTTCTCCAACAAGTCGACTGAGGTCAAAATAAAAATTCATATGAAGCAGAGATTGTTCAGACACACACAGAGCAGCCTCTGAGTGAAAAGAGAAACAAACGTCTGTTTCAGTCTCTGGAGTCGACTCAGCGTTCAGAGATAAAGTTCGACACATAACAACTCAAACTTTCACACTAACTTTAAAACAAACAACCTGACACTTTACTGTGAATACTGTAACAATAAATAACAAGCAGCGAGCTGTGAGAGGCTTCAGGCGTCACCGCAGGTTTTATTTTCCACTTTAACACTTCCTGTTTACCATGAGTCACTCAACTGCTTCAAAAAGCAAAATGAGGTTTCTGTCGGAGAAAAGCAGCTCAGCGTGCGAGGACAAAGTCCGCCTGATGGTAAGAAGCAGATCTTTGCTGAGTGAGACGCTGCAGAGGAAACAAACTTCAACTTCAACTTTCAACTTTATTTTATTTGTATGGCACTTTTCATGCTTCTGCAACACAAAGTGCCTCACAGAGGATAAAAACAAAAGGGAAGACCAAAAAAACAAAACAAACAAAGACAAAGGAATACCATTAAAA
Organism: Halichoeres trimaculatus; assembly: GCF_033239565.1. Classification (NCBI taxonomy): domain Eukaryota; kingdom Metazoa; phylum Chordata; class Actinopteri; order Labriformes; family Labridae; genus Halichoeres; species Halichoeres trimaculatus. The sequence goes on from NW_027437185.1 coordinate 39,177,109, forward strand.
CCCCAAACCTCCCACCCCCACAAATATACCCACTGAATACGGTAACACCCACGCACATACATAGACATACATACCGGCACACACAAACATACACGCACACACACACACACGCGCACACACACACACACGCACACACACACACACACACATAGACAGGCTGTTGATGAGGAGACATGGCTGGGCACCAAGATCTGAGGTGAGGAAAAAGCTACCTTTGGGGGCTGCGCACACCGGGAGGAGCCATGGCCCATGGCTGAAAGGGGCGCCACCCCAGGGACCACCCCAGCCCAGGCAGACAGGAGGCTCCACACCAAGGTGGAGAGCTCACTAGCCACCAGGGCCGGAGCCATCCATGGGACAGCGCCCCAATCAGTGGGCCAAAAACAGCTCCCGGTGTGGCAGACCCCCAGGAGGAAACACTGGAAAACCGAGGGACTAAAATAGTAGAATGAGATAAAAGGTCTAGAAGCTAAAACTGAAGGAATAAAACAGTAGAGATTAAATAAATCTTTATCCTAACATAAACATCAAACAACATTGAAATGAAACAACATAATAGAACAGGATAAACTAATCTAATAAATAGATAAATAAATAAATAAATAAATAAACAAAACAGAATTAATAATAATAGTAAAAAGTAGAGTAATAATAAAAAAGTGTAAAGATAGGGGTAAGCATAAAAAGAGGTTAATCTAGTCAGTTAAAAGCCTGATTAAAAAGATGGGTCTTGAGCCTCTTTTTAAAAATATCAACATTCTCTGCGCCCCTGAGGCTCTCCGGGAGGCTATTCCACAATCGGGGACCATAATAATAGAATGCCGCCTCCCCGTGAGTTTTAGTTCTTACTTGTGGTATTGTTAAAAGGCCAGCACCGGAGGACCTCAGGGTCCGCGAGGGTTGATAGGGTAAAAGTATTTCAGATAGATAAGATGGGCCAAGACCGTTAAGACACTTAAAAACTAATAAGAGAACCTTAAAATCGATCCTGAAACGCACGGGGAGCCAATGCAGCGATTTTAAAACAGGCGTAATGTGCTCCCGCCCTCTGGTCCTCGTCAGCACTCGTGCGGCTGAGTTTTGCAATAATTGTAAATTGTGTATGTTCTTTTTGGGAAGACCAGAGAGCAGGGCATTACAATAGTCTAAACGACAGGAGATAAAAGCATGCATCAGCACCTCCGTGCTGGCCTGAGAGAGAAACGGGCGGACTCTGGCTATATTCTTAAGATGGTAGAAACCTATCTTCGTTATGTTTTTAATGTGTGGAATAAAAGTGAGCTCAGAGTCCAAAATCACGCCCAAGTTTTTTACAGATTTTGAGGATTTAAAATCCTGTAACTTAGGTAAGAGTTTCTCTCTCTGGCCTTCAGGACCAATAACTAAAACCTCTGTTTTGTCCTGGTTGAGCTGTAGGAAATTAGCTGCCATCCATGACTTGATGTCTAAAATGCAGTTAAAAAGGGCATCAATTGGCCCTGTATCATCAGGAGACACTGCAATGTACAGTTGCGTATCATCAGCATAGCTATGGAAGCTGATGCCGTGCCCCCTGATGATGTCCCCAAGGGGTAGCATGTATAGATTAAAAAGAGTTGGACCTAAAATTGACCCTTGGGGAACCCCACACTCTATCTTATGGGTTCCTGAGGAACATGTATCCATACTTACAAAGAAACTTCGATCAGTCAGGTAGGACGTGAACCAGTTAAGAACAGTATCAGAGAGGCCGACCACATTCCTCAGTCTATTTAATAAAATGTGATGGTCGACTGTATCGAAGGCGGCGGTTAGATCCAGTAGAACCAACACTGTGAGTTTGTGGTTATCTAAATTACATCTGGTGTCATTTAAAATCTTTAAAAGTGCTGTCTCTGTACTGTGGTTCATCCTAAAACCAGACTGATGAGTCTCCAGAATATGTTTTAAGTTAAGAAATTCATTTACTTGGTTAAAAACAAGTTTTTCTAAAATTTTACTTAAAAATGGTAAGTTGGATACAGGCCGGTAATTATTTAAAACATTTGGATCTAAATCATTCTTTTTCAGAAGGGGCTTCACCACCGCCGTTTTAAAGGAGGTGGGGAAGACACCAGTCTGAAGAGAGCAGTTCACCAAATATAACAGCTGTTCCTCAAAGAATCCATAGAGTGTTTTAAAAAACGGTGTGGGAATTGAATCTAAAAGGCAGGTTGTGGGCTTTACCTGGGAGAAAACTCGACCAAGTGTCCTCGCATCAACCAGGGCAAAACTCTCCAGTGTTTCCTCAGGTAAATTTGATGATCCAGGTGTTGGAAGCTGTTGGAATAAAAGACTGGATCGAATGTCGTTGATTTTTCTTCTGAAGTGGTCTGCAAAGTCCTCACAAAGGGCATAACTCGGAGTCATAGAGGATCCTTTAAAATTTTTGTTAGTTAAACGGTCAATGGTGGAGAATAAGAATTTTGAGTTATTTTTATTGTCTTGGATTAAGTTTTGGAAGTGTAAGATTCTTGCTTGTTTCAGTGCGTTATTGTAAATTTTGAGATGCTGGCGTAATATGTCATAATGGACTGTTAATTTAGATTTCCTCCATCTCCTTTCAGCACTCCTGCAATCCCTTTTGAGTTTTTTAATTTCTTCAGTTCTCCACGGGGATGTGGGTTTTGATTTAACTGTTTTAATAAAAAGTGGAGCCACTGAATCCAGTGCTGACTTCATATTTTTATTCAAGTTGTCAGTGATAAAATCGCAGGGTGCTGGTAAAATTTCTGCAGGAGTGCTCTGTAAAATCTGGATAAAATTTGCAGCCACTTCAGAAGTTAGGTAGCGTTTCCTCACTGTTCTCACAGGGGCCTCCCTCTGATTAAAACTGGTGATTGTAAAAAACACACAAAAGTGGTCAGACACAGCCAGGTCCACAACAGAGGGCGCTCCAATGGACAGACCATAAGATATAACCAGGTCTAAGGTGCGCCCCCTGCTGTGGGTCGGCTGCGTGACGTGTTGCTTAAAATCAAGACAGTGTAAGAGGTTTAAAAATTCTCTTGACATTAAGTCTGAGGAGATGTCCACGTGCAGATTAAAATCACCAGTTATTAAAATTCTGTTAAAAGTGGTATGAATGATTGATAAAAACTCTGAAAATTCACTAATAAAAGAGGTGGAGTACTGGGGTGGTCGGTAGACTGTTATACAGAGGATAGGTGGGCTGCTAAAAACGAAAGCATGGTACTCAAATGATGAGTACCTATTAAAAATGATTTCTTTCGCCTGCATATCGGTCTTTGTTATTGAGGCCGTACCACCCCCTTTTCTGCACCCTCTAGTTGAAAATAAAAAGTTAAAATTTGGTGGGGAAGCCTCGGTGAGAACAACAGGTGCATCAGTGCCGAGCCATGTCTCAGTAAGGAGAATACTGTCCAGGTTGTTGTCCACAATAATATCATTTACAATAAAAGATTTGTTTAAAAGGGAGCGCACGTTCAGCACAGCCATTTTAACATCTAAGCTGAACGTGCACTCAACGCATTTTTCCAGCGGAACATTAAAAGCACATTCTGGTCTAAAAACAGTCCTCCTCTGTCTCTTTTGTCTATGTGAGATAATTGTTTTTATTGTGCTTATACTGTCCTGTGCCACTGAGGTCACTGAGGGAGGGGCGTGTATGGTGTACCTATGGGGTGGTGAAGGTGAGTGTGAGTGAGGTGGAGAGCGCCTGTGTGTAGTGAGTCAGGAGGTGGTGGTGCAGGACCTGACAGTCAGGTCAATGTTGACTGCTAAAAGCCTCGACCCCTCCTGGTTTGGGTGCAGGCCGTCTGATTTAAAAAGGTGGGGTCTGTTTAAAAAAGCGATAAAATTATCCACAAAAGGAATACTTTTACTCAGGCAGTATCCCTTAAGCCACAAGTGCAGCTGGCGAAGGCGACTGGTGGTGACGTCACCATAGTGCGGCGGGGGAAGCAGGCCAGAGATGACCAGTTGCTTCCCCGTGTCCAGCAGGCAGTCGACCATGGACGTGAAATCCCGCTTGAGGGTCTCGGATTGCTGGTCTCTGAGGTCGTTAATCCCAGCCTCCAGAACCAGCGTAGAGGCCGCGCTGTGCTGAGCACACAGCTGGAGGGCGGAGGACTCGACCTCCTTGACGCGGGCTCCAGGGTGGCAGAAGGTCCGGCCGCTGTGCACCCTCACGTGCCGGACCATCGAGGTCCCGACAACCAGCACGGAGGGGGCGTGTTGCTCCGCGGGCTGCCTGGAGGTGCGTCGCTGGCGGGATGGGACCCGGGGTTGGCGACGTCGGCCCGCGGTTGAACCCGGCCGAGATGGAGTGTCGGACCTCTTTGGTGAAGGACGATCGGTCCTGTCGTCCAGGGGAGGGAAATCCTTGATGCCAAGAGTCTCATATTTATTATTGACTTGAATGTTAAAGTGCGTGGATGCAGGTACAGTGGAGGAGGGGCTCCGCCTACTGGCGCCTACTCGAACCCAGCGCTCTGGAAGAGTTGTTGAGGAGCGGGCGACAGCTTTGGGCTTCGCTCCGAGCCGTGCCCAGGAGTCATTCACCGGCAGAGAAGCGCCAGCCTCGGGAAGTCGAACGACAGGCTGCGGGAAATCCTTTCCACTTGACCGCCTATTGACCGCCTCCCGTAGCAGCCTTCGGCGGTAAGAGGGAGATGATCCTCCCCGCCGTCTGCCCTGCCTCCCAGCAACGGGGACCTCAGTCGCCCCGCCGACAGCAACGGAGCCTAGAGTGGAGGACACGGCAGCAGCACGGCAGCCCTCGGTGGATGGATGAGTCGCTGATGCAGCAGGAGAGGGGGCGGCCACATCGGGAGGAGAAAAAGCCGCAGGTGATTCATTTGATGGAGCGGGGACAGTCACAGAGAAGTCGGACTGGGCACCACATGCAGGCCTCGGAGGGCAGTGAGCGGATCTGTTGAAGGCACGAGGAGAGACCGAACCGGCCACCTGGTTACCCTCACCCGGCTCCGCCGGTGCCTCCTCTAGCCGCGGTGCGTCAGCAAGGTGTAGTGGTGGAGGAGAGACCGACAGTCTCATCGTGCTGCCCCTGACCATCACCTCTGTCCAGGGCTCGCGGGGATTTGGGGTCGAGCAGGAGGAAGGACGAGGACGCGAAGAATCCCACAGCAAGGTATCCGAAATTTCGGAATGCATGGACAGGATTCTCTTTGACTGTGCGGCAGCCATGTCGATGTAGCTGGATAACATTGCGTCCTTCTGCTTCAAATCCTCGGAAAGCCTGCGGATGTCTTCTTTAAGGTTAGTTACCTCAGCTTGGGTGTGTGTCAGAACCAGGCAGCTTTTACAGGGAGCGCCCGGCATGTTGACGGCGGAGAGAGTAGCCATAGCGGCTAAAAATGCTAACAGTACACAGGTACCAACTATAGTAGTGTTTTTGCAATATCACGATGGCAAAAAGCAACGCCGAACAGTCCAATACAGTAGCGGCAGTCCACAGGAGAACAGGATTAGAAATCAGATCAGGTAAAAACGCATAAAAACAGATATAAAACGTCGACAGCAGCGGAGCCTAGTGACACGTCCGCGGAGCCTAGTGACACGTCCGCGGAGCCTAGTGACACGTCCGCGGAGCCTAGTGACACGTCCGCAGCGTGACACGTCCGCAGCGGAGCCTAGTGACACGTCCGCAGTGACACGTCCGCAGCCAACGGCTCCTCACAGCAGCTTTACACTGCTGCAGCAACCGCAGCTACCCATAATTCCTGGGGGCACCCAAGTTTTCTTAGTTTTCTTGGATGACAGTCAGCTGACGTGGTTTTCTTCAGTTCATTGTGTGGTGTCACATGAAGCAGGAAGTTGTTTCAGAGACGTGTGACGTTTTCTGTTGATGTCGTAGCATCAGGCCTACAGCTCGTAGCACACGCTCTGTCCTGAAGGTTAAAGTACGAGTACGCTGACGTACACTCACTTCCAGGTGTGTCAGATGCTTGACTCTGATTTGTGGAAACACCTTGATGACGGTTACTGACTTTCACCTGGTGAGGTGAGAAAACTGTTAGCGTCTACGCCCGTCACACGGGTCATCATAAACATCGAGGCTAAAGCCTTAGCTTTGGATAGCATGTTATTAAACAGGGGTCTCTCCAGGTGAGTCTACCTTTGGGTCAGCTGCAGAGAAACTGAACCATGAGTGGTGGAGACGCTCAAAGTTGGGACTTTTCTTTTTCAGAGTGTGTCGGGGATGAAGGAGAGCTGGACGAGGACATTTTGGCTTCAACAGAGTCGGAGTCAGGAGAGCTGGTCTTCCTCAGCCCATTGAAGCCATTTTTTTCTCTAACCCAAATGTTTGGAGAGTAACTGTCACAGACGCACCTTTAAAATAACAACAGCCTACATCAAATATCTCCTGTGACTGGAAAGTCACTGCACATGTACGCTAACACCCTGGACATCCCCGTAAAGCGTCTCGAGCCCAAATCGTGGAGGAGTTACGCTGTTTGACAGGGAACGGGTGAAATGGGAGTGCAGACGTCTCCACGGGCTTTAAAGGGTTAACTCCACCTCAACGAGCAGAAATGACACCATCACTGAGAGACGCTGACGGCTGCTGAGTCACTTCTCTAAAAATGGATTCATGAATTATCTGAAGTCGATAAAATAATCTTTGAATTTACGTCTCCTGCTGACTTGTTTGAATCTTGAGTTTAAACAAACTGAAGTTAATAACTTACAATTCCCCGAGCTTCTGGAGGACGGAGAACGCCTGCTCATGGATGAAGCCGATCCTGTTCCTCTGCAAAACCCTGGAAAAGCAACAAACAGGACAGAAATGGTCTGATAACCACCTCAAGACCTTCAGAGGAACAAAAACTCTGCTTTGTGAGTTTTTAAATCTTCCAGCTGAAGACAAACACAACAAAGAGCCTGATTCTGTCAGAGGAAACAAACACTTTGATTCAGGTTTAATGCAACAACAGTTGACTTACAGCACAGTCAGCATGCTGCACGAGCGCAAAGAGACGTTTCCGATGGATTCAATCACGTTCCCCTCCAAGTCCCTGAGGGAAGACGTCAGAAACACAGATAGATGAAAACATGTCTGCTGCTTGTTTGCTGTCAGACCAAGCGCTCTCTGTGTCTGCGGGGCGGGGAGCTACTCACAGCCAGTTCAGTCTGGGCATTTCCTGACAGATGTCGACCAGCCTGGACAGAGAGTTGTTCAGTAACACCCTGCCAATCAGCCGCACACAAAGACAGACACACAAAGAAATCACAGCCAATCAACCCACGGCTTTACAGACAGAGCTTCTGATTTCTGGAGAGGAGGCCACAGAGGAGGAGGAGGCCACCGAGGAGGAGGAGGCCACCGAGGAGGACGAGGAGTACGAGGAGTACAAGGAGCAAACCAAGAGGAAACTCACAGTAAAACCAGGGAGTCCAGGCCCGAAAAGGTCGCTGAGGAAATCTGATGGATGTTGTTGTTTTCCAGGATCCTGAAACGATAAAAGGACAGATGAACTTTCAGTCTAATGAGCAGAACGATTTGACTTTGTTTTCTGAGGAAAGACAGACGGAGAAGTGAAATCAGATCAAGTCTGAGGGAAGGATTTATCACAAGTTGGTCAAAGCAGAAATTAATCTGATTCTCAAAAACAGAGGAAAATAAAAACATACAACCACTCCAGCTTGTGCAGGTCCTGGAAGACGCCGGGCATCAGGACGGAGATTTGATTATAGCTCAGGTACCTGAGGAGGAAACACAGAAACTGAGGATTTTAAAGCAGGATGTGGAAAAAATGGAGAAAAACACGAAATGTTTGATTTAATCCTTTTGTTTACAGGTTGATTTGACTGATTACAGCTACACCCTCTATCCTCCATCCTCCATCCACCATACTCGATCCTCCATCCTCCATCCTCCATACTCGATCCTCCATCCTTCATCCTCCATCCTCCATCCTCCATCCTCCATCCTCCTTCCTCCATCCTCCATCCTCCATCCTCCTTCCTCCATCCTCCATCCTCCATCCTCCATCCTCCATCCATCCTCCATCCTCCATCATCCATCCATCCTCCATCCTCCATCCTCCATCCTTCATCCATCCTCCATCCTTCATCCTCCATACTCCATCTCTATCCATACTCCATCTGTATCCATCCTCCATCCTCCATCCTCCATCCTCCATCCTCCTGTTGGTTTGACAGACCTCTGATGGCGTCTGTTGTTTCATTAATCTGTTGCTCAGATAGTTTCTGCTCCAGAGGAGGAGGAGCGGAGGAGGAGGAGAGGAGGAGGAGAAAGAGAAGGAGGAGAGGAGGAGGAGGAAGAGGAGGAGTATGAGTAGGAGGAGGAGAGGAGGAGGAGGAGGAGGAGGAGGAGGAGGAGGAGGAGGAGGAGGAGGAGAGGAGGAGGAGGAAGAGGAGGAGGAAGAGAAGGAGGAGAGGAGGAGGAGGAGGAAGAGGAGGAGGAGGAGGAAGAGGAGAGGAGGAGGAGGAGGAAGAGGAGGAGGAGGAGGAGGAAGAGGAGCTATTTTTGGAGGCTGTGAGTGTGACCACAGGGATTTCCTCCCACTCAGACACAACAGCTTCAGCATCCAGACACTGATTGGCTGATGAGGTCGGCCTCACACAGATCAGCCAATCACAGCCTCCTCACCTATTTCCTGAAGCTGATCGACCAGCGGGCCTCAAGATGAGCAATCTCTGTTTCTGTGTAGGTGGGTCATGTGACTTTCTGCATCCATCCATCTCCCACTGTGTTTGTTCACCCCCCCCCCCGCAGAGATCTATTTATTTTATCTGTTTATTTCCTATATTGTACAAAATGTGGGAATAAAAACACAGCAGGGCCAAGAATCACACTGCCCAGGTACTTTCTGTTCAGGCCCTGATAAAACTAAAGGTGTGTGTGAACAAACCCAGAGAAAAAAGGTTTTCAGAGCCAGAAACAGGAGTCTGAATCATCTGTTTAAAGCTCAATGATCCTTCATCTCAACTGTCCGACTGAGTGTTAGAAAGAGTCAGTAACGTCTGATCCTCTGTTAGAAAGAGTCAGTAACGTCTGATCCTCTGAGTGTTAGAAAGAGTCAGTAACGTCTGATCCTCTGTTAGAAAGAGTCAGTAACGTCTGATCCTCTGAGTGTTAGAAAGAGTCAGTAACGTCTGATCCTCTGTTAGAAAGAGTCAGTAACGTCTGATCCTCTGTTAGAAAGAGTCAGTAACGTCTGATCCTCTGTTAGAAAGAGTCAGTACAATGTGATCCTCTGTTAGAAAGAGTCAGTAACGTCTGATCCTCTGTTAGAAAGAGTCAGTAACGTCTGATCCTCTGAGTGTTAGAAAGAGTCAGTAACGTCTGATCCTCTGTTAGAAAGAGTCAGTAACGTCTGATCCTCTGTTAGAAAGAGTCAGTAACGTCTGATCCTCTGAGTGTTAGAAAGAGTCAGTAACGTCTGATCCTCTGAGTGTTAGAAAGAGTCAGTAACGTCTGATCCTCTGTTAGAAAGAGTCAGTAACGTCTGATCCTCTGTTAGAAAGAGTCAGTAACATCTGATCCTCTGTTAGAAAGAGTCAGTAACGTCTGGACCTCTGAGTGTTAGAAAGAGTCAGTAACGTCTGATCCTCTGTTAGAAAGAGTCAGTAACGTCTGATCCTCTGTTAGAAAGAGTCAGTAATGTCTGATCCTCTGTTAGAAAGAGTCAGTAACGTCTGATCCTCTGTTAGAAAGAGTCAGTAACGTCTGATCCTCTGTTAGAAAGAGTCAGTAACGTCTGATCCTCTGTTAGAAAGAGTCAGTAACGTCTGATCCTCTGTAAGAAAGAGTCAGTAACGTCTGATCCTCTGTTAGAAAGAGTCAGTAACGTCTGATCCTCTGTTAGAAAGAGTCAGTAACATCTGATCCTCTGTTAGAAAGAGTCAGTAACGTCTGGACCTCTGAGTGTTAGAAAGAGTCAGTAACGTCTGATCCTCTGTTAGAAAGAGTCAGTAATGTCTGATCCTCTGTTAGAAAGAGTCAGTAACGTCTGATCCTCTGTTAGAAAGAGTCAGTAACGTCTGATCCTCTGTTAGAAAGAGTCAGTAACGTCTGATCCTCTGTTAGAAAGAGTCAGTAACGTCTGATCCTCTGTAAGAAAGAGTCAGTAACGTCTGATCCTCTGTTAGAAAGAGTCGGTTACGTCTGATCCTCTGTTAGAAAGAGTCAGTAACGTCTGATCCTCTGAGTGTTAGAAAGAGTCAGTAACGTCTGATCCTCTGTTAGAAAGAGTCAGTAACGTCTGATCCTCTGAGTGTTAGAAAGAGTCAGTAACGTCTGATCCTCTGAGTGTTAGAAAGAGTCAGTAACGTCTGATCCTCTGTTAGAAAGAGTCAGTAACGTCTGATCCTCTGTTAGAAAGAGTCAGTAACGTCTGATCCTCTGAGTGTTAGAAAGAGTCAGTAACGTCTGATCCTCTGAGTGTTAGAAAGAGTCAGTAACGTCTGATCCTCTGAGTGTTAGAAAGAGTCAGTAATGTCTGATCCTCTGAGTGTTAGAAAGAGTCAGTAATGTCTGATCCTCTGTTAGAAAGAGTCAGTAACGTCTGATCCTCTGTTAGAAAGAGTCAGTAACGTCTGATCCTCTGTTAGAAAGAGTCAGTAACGTCTGATCCTCTGAGTGTTAGAAAGAGTCAGTAACATCTGATCCTCTGTTAGAAAGAGTCAGTAACGTCTGATCCTCTGTTAGAAAGAGTCAGGAACGTCTGATCCTCTGTTAGAAAGAGTCAGTAACGTCTGATCCTCTGTCAGAAAGAGTCAGTAACGTCTGATCCTCTGTCAGAAAGAGTCAGTAACGTCTGATCCTCTGTTAGAAAGAGTCAGTAACGTCTGATCCTCTGTTAGAAAGAGTCAGTAACGTCTGATCCTCTGTTAGAAAGAGTCAGTAACGTCTGATCCTCTGTTAGAAAGAGTCAGTAACGTCTGATCCTCTGTTAGAAAGAGTCAGTAACGTCTGATCCTCTGTTACAAAGAGTCAGTAACATCTGATCCTCTGTTAGAAAGAGTCAGTAACGGCTGATCCTCCGTTAGAAAGAGTCAGTAACGTCTGATCCTCTGTTAGAAACAGTCAGTAACGTCTGATCCTCCGTTAGAAAGAGTCAGTAACGTCTGATCCTCTGTTAGAAAGAGTCAGTAACGTCTGATTCTCTGTTAGAAAGAGTCAGTAACGTCTGATCCTCTGTTAGAAAGAGTCAGTAATGTCTGATCCTCTGTTAGAAAGAGTCAGTAACGTCTGATCCTCTGTTAGAAAGAGTCAGTAACGTCTGATCCTCTGTTAGAAAGAGTCAGTAACGTCTGAACCTCTGTTAGAAAGAGTCAGTAACGTCTGATCCTCTGTTAGAAAGAGTCAGTAACGTCTGATCCTCTGAGTGTTAGAAAGAGTCTGTAACGTCTGATCCTCTGTTAGAAAGAGTCAGTAACGTCTGATCCTCTGTTAGAAAGAGTCAGTAACGTCTGATCCTCTGTTAGAAAGAGGCAGTAATGTCTGATCCTCTGTTAGAAAGAGTCAGTAACGTCTGATCCTCTGTTAGAAAGAGTCAGTAATGTCTGATCCTCTGAGTGTTAGAAAGAGTCAGTAACGTCTGATCCTCTGTTAGAAAGAGTCAGTAACGTCTGATCCTCTGTTAGAAAGAGTCAGTAACGTCTGATCCTCTGTTATAAAGAGTCAGTAACGTCTGATCCTCTGAGTGTTAGAAAGAGTCAGTAACGTCTGATCCTCTGTTAGAAAGAGTCAGTAACGTCTGATCCTCTGTTAGAAAGAGTCAGTAACGTCTGATCCTCTGTTAGAAAGAGTCAGTAATGTCTGATCCTCCGTTAGAAAGAGTCAGTAACATCTGATCCTCTGTTAGAAAGAGTCAGTAACGTCTGATCCTCTGTTAGAAAGAGTCAGTAACGTCTGATCCTCTGTTAGAAAGAGTCAGTAATGTCTGATCCTCTGAGTGTTAGAAAGAGTCTGTAACGTCTGATCCTCTGTAAGAAAGAGTCAGTAACGTCTGATCCTCTGTTAGAAAGAGTCAGTAATGTCTGATCCTCTGTTAGAAAGAGTCAGTAACGTCTGATCCTCTGTTAGAAAGAGTCAGTAACGTCTGATCCTCTGTTAGAAAGAGTCAGTAACGTCTGATCCTCTGAGTGTTAGAAAGAGTCTGTAACGTCTGATCCTCTGTTAGAAAGAGTCAGTAACATCTGATCCTCTGTTAGAAAGAGTCAGTAACGTCTGATCCTCTGTTAGAAAGAGTCAGTAACGTCTGATCCTCTGAGTGTTAGAAAGAGTCAGTAACGTCTGATCCTCTGTTAGAAAGAGTCAGTAACGTCCGATCCTCTGTTAGAAAGAGTCAGTAACGTCTGATCCTCCGTTAGAAAGAGTCAGTAACATCTGATCCTCTGTTAGAAAGAGTCAGTAACGTCTGATCCTCCGTTAGAAAGAGTCAGTAACATCTGATCCTCTGTTAGAAAGAGTCAGTAACGTCTGATCCTCTGTTAGAAAGAGTCAGTAACGTCTGATCCTCTGTTAGAAAGAGTCAGTACAATGTGATCCTCTGTTAGAAAGAGTCAGTAACGTCTGATCCTCTGTTAGAAAGAGTCAGTAACGTCTGAGGCTCTGTTAGAAAGAGTCATTAACGTCTGATCCTCTGAGTGTTAGAAAGAGTCAGTAACGTCTGATCCTCTGTTAGAAAGAGTCAGTAACGTCTGATCCTCTGTTAGAAAGAGTCAGTAACGTCTGATCCTCTGAGTGTTAGAAAGAGTCAGTAATGTCTGATCCTCTGTTAGAAAGAGTCAGTAACGTCTGATCCTCTGTTAGAAAGAGTCAGTAACGTCTGATCCTCTGTTAGAAAGAGTCAGTAACGTCTGATCCTCTGTTAGAAAGAGTCAGTAATGTCTGATCCTCTGTTAGAAAGAGTCAGTAACGTCTGAGGCTCTGTTAGAAAGAGTCATTAACGTCTGATCCTCTGAGTGTTAGAAAGAGTCAGTAACGTCTGATCCTCTGTTAGAAAGAGTCAGTAACGTCTGATCCTCTGTTAGAAAGAGTCAGTAACGTCTGATCCTCTGAGTGTTAGAAAGAGTCAGTAATGTCTGATCCTCTGTTAGAAAGAGTCAGTAACATCTGATCCTCTGTTAGAAAGAGTCATTAACGTCTGATCCTCTGAGTGTTAGAAAGAGTCAGTAACATCTGATCCTCTGTTAGAAAGAGTCAGTAACGTCTGATCCTCTGTTAGAAAGAGTCAGTAACATCTGATCCTCTGTTAGAAAGAGTCAGTAACGTCTGATCCTCTGTTAGAAAGAGTCAGTAACGTCTGATCCTCTGTTAGAAAGAGTCAGTAACGTCTGATCCTCTGAGTGTTAGAAAGAGTCAGTAATGTCTGATCCTCTGTTAGAAAGAGTCAGTAACGTCTGATCCTCTGTTAGAAAGAGTCAGTAACGTCTGATCCTCTGTTAGAGAGAGTCAGTAACGTCTGATCCTCTGAGTGTTAGAAAGAGTCAGTAACGTCTGATCCTCTGAGTGTTAGAAAGAGTCAGTAACATCTGATCCTCTGTTAGAAAGAGTCAGTAACGTCTGATCCTCTGAGTGTTAGAAAGAGTCAGTAACATCTGATCCTCTGTTAGAAAGAGTCAGTAACGTCTGATCCTCTGTTAGAAAGAGTCAGTAACGTCTGATCCTCTGAGTGTTAGAAAGAGTCAGTAACGTCTGATCCTCTGAGTGTTAGAAAGAGTCAGTAACGTCTGATCCTCTGAATGTTAGAAAGAGTCAGTAACATCTGATCCTCTGTTAGAAAGAGTCAGTAACGTTTGATCCTCTGAGTGTTAGAAAGAGTCAGTAATGTCTGATCCTCTGTTAGAAAGAGTCAGTAACGTCTGATCCTCTGTTAGAAAGAGTCAGTAACGTCTGATCCTCTGTTAGAAAGAGTCAGTAACGTCTGATCCTCTGTCAGAAAGAGTCAGTAACGTCTGATCCTCTGTTAGAAAGAGTCAGTAACGTCTGATCCTCTGTCAGAAAGAGTCAGTAACGTCTGATCCTCTGTTAGAAAGAGTCAGTAATGTCTGATCCTCTGTAAGAAGGGGTCAGTAACGTCTGATCCTCTGTTAGAAAGAGTCAGTAACGTCTGATCCTCTGAGTGTTAGAAAGAGTCAGTAACGTCTGATCCTCTGTTAGAAAGAGTCAGTAACGTCTGATCCTCTGAGTGTTAGAAAGAGTCAGTAATGTCTGATCCTCTGTTAGAAAGAGTCAGTAACGTCTGATCCTCTGTTAGAAAGAGTCAGTAACGTCTGATCCTCTGTTAGAAAGAGTCAGTAACGTCTGATCCTCTGTTAGAAAGAGTCAGTAATGTCTGATCCTCTGTTAGAAAGAGTCAGTAACGTCTGATCCTCTGTTAGAAAGAGTCAGTAACGTCTGATCCTCTGTTAGAAAGAGTCGTTAACATCTGATCCTCTGTTAGAAAGAGTCAGAAACATCTGATCCTCTGTTAGAAAGAGTCAGTAACGTCTGATCCTCTGTTAGAAAGAGTCGTTAACATCTGATCCTCTGTTAGAAAGAGTCAGTAATGTCTGATCCTCTGTTAGAAAGAGTCAGTAATGTCTGATCCTCTGTTAGAAAGAGTCAGTAACGTCTGATCCTCTGTTAGAAAGAATCAGTTACGTCTGATCCTCTGAGTGTTAGAAAGAGTCAGTAACGTCTGATCCTCTGTTAGAAAGAGTCAGTAACGTCTGATCCTCTGTTAGAAAGAGTCAGTAACGTCTGATCCTCTGTTAGAAAGAGTCAGTAACGTCTGATCCTCTGTTAGAAAGAGTCAGTAACGTCTGATCCTCTGTTAGAAAGAGTCATTAACGTCTGATCCTCTGAGTGTTAGAAAGAGTCAGTAACATCTGATCCTCTGTTAGAAAGAGTCAGTAACGTCTGATCCTCTGTTAGAAAGAGTCGGTTACGTCTGATCCTCTGTTAGAAAGAGTCAGTAACGTCTGATCCTCTGTTAGAAAGAGTCAGTAACGTCTGATCCTCTGAGTGTTAGAAAGAGTCAGTAACGTCTGATCCTCTGTAAGAAAGAGTCGGTTACGTCTGATCCTCTGTCAGAAAGAGTCAGTAACGTCTGATCCTCTGTTAGAAAGAGTCAGTAACGTCTGATCCTCTGTTAGAAAGAGTCAGTAATGTCTGATCCTCTGTTAGAAAGAGTCAGTAACGTCTGATCCTCTGAGTGTTAGAAAGAGTCAGTAACATCTGATCCTCTGTTAGAAAGAGTCAGTAACGTCTGATCCTCTGTTAGAAAGAGTCAGTAACGTCTGATCCTCTGAGTGTTAGAAAGAGTCAGTAACGTCTGATCCTCTGAATGTTAGAAAGAGTCAGTAACATCTGATCCTCTGTTAGAAAGAGTCAGTAACGTCTGATCCTCTGAGTGTTAGAAAGAGTCAGTAATGTCTGATCCTCTGTTAGAAAGAGTCAGTAACGTCTGATCCTCTGTTAGAAAGAGTCAGTAACGTCTGATCCTCTGTTAGAGAGAGTCAGTAACGTCTGATCCTCTGAGTGTTAGAAAGAGTCAGTAACGTCTGATCCTCTGAGTGTTAGAAAGAGTCAGTAACATCTGATCCTCTGTTAGAAAGAGTCAGTAACGTCTGATCCTCTGAGTGTTAGAAAGAGTCAGTAACATCTGATCCTCTGTTAGAAAGAGTCAGTAACGTCTGATCCTCTGTTAGAAAGAGTCAGTAACGTCTGATCCTCTGAGTGTTAGAAAGAGTCAGTAACGTCTGATCCTCTGAGTGTTAGAAAGAGTCAGTAACGTCTGATCCTCTGAATGTTAGAAAGAGTCAGTAACATCTGATCCTCTGTTAGAAAGAGTCAGTAACGTTTGATCCTCTGAGTGTTAGAAAGAGTCAGTAATGTCTGATCCTCTGTTAGAAAGAGTCAGTAACGTCTGATCCTCTGTTAGAAAGAGTCAGTAACGTCTGATCCTCTGTTAGAAAGAGTCAGTAACGTCTGATCCTCTGTCAGAAAGAGTCAGTAACGTCTGATCCTCTGTTAGAAAGAGTCAGTAACGTCTGATCCTCTGTCAGAAAGAGTCAGTAACGTCTGATCCTCTGTTAGAAAGAGTCAGTAATGTCTGATCCTCTGTAAGAAGGGGTCAGTAACGTCTGATCCTCTGTTAGAAAGAGTCAGTAACGTCTGATCCTCTGAGTGTTAGAAAGAGTCAGTAACGTCTGATCCTCTGTTAGAAAGAGTCAGTAACGTCTGATCCTCTGAGTGTTAGAAAGAGTCAGTAATGTCTGATCCTCTGTTAGAAAGAGTCAGTAACGTCTGATCCTCTGTTGGAAAGAGTCAGTAACGTCTGATCCTCTGTTAGAAAGAGTCAGTAACGTCTGATCCTCTGTTAGAAAGAGTCAGTAATGTCTGATCCTCTGTTAGAAAGAGTCAGTAACGTCTGATCCTCTGTTAGAAAGAGTCAGTAACGTCTGATCCTCTGTTAGAAAGAGTCGTTAACATCTGATCCTCTGTTAGAAAGAGTCAGAAACATCTGATCCTCTGTTAGAAAGAGTCAGTAACGTCTGATCCTCTGTTAGAAAGAGTCGTTAACATCTGATCCTCTGTTAGAAAGAGTCAGTAATGTCTGATCCTCTGTTAGAAAGAGTCAGTAATGTCTGATCCTCTGTTAGAAAGAGTCAGTAACGTCTGATCCTCTGTTAGAAAGAATCAGTTACGTCTGATCCTCTGAGTGTTAGAAAGAGTCAGTAACGTCTGATCCTCTGTTAGAAAGAGTCAGTAACGTCTGATCCTCTGTTAGAAAGAGTCAGTAACGTCTGATCCTCTGTTAGAAAGAGTCAGTAACGTCTGATCCTCTGTTAGAAAGAGTCAGTAACGTCTGATCCTCTGTTAGAAAGAGTCATTAACGTCTGATCCTCTGAGTGTTAGAAAGAGTCAGTAACATCTGATCCTCTGTTAGAAAGAGTCAGTAACGTCTGATCCTCTGTTAGAAAGAGTCGGTTACGTCTGATCCTCTGTTAGAAAGAGTCAGTAACGTCTGATCCTCTGTTAGAAAGAGTCAGTAACGTCTGATCCTCTGTTAGAAAGAGTCAGTAACGTCTGATCCTCTGTTAGAAAGAGTCGGTTACGTCTGATCCTCTGTTAGAAAGAGTCAGTAACGTCTGATCCTCTGTTAGAAAGAGTCAGTAACGTCTGATCCTCTGTTAGAAAGAGTCAGTAATGTCTGATCCTCTGTTAGAAAGAGTCAGTAACGTCTGATCCTCTGTTAGAAAGAGTCAGTAACGTCTGATCCTCTGAGTGTTAGAAAGAGTCAGTAACGTCTGATCCTCTGAGTGTTAGAAAGAGTCAGTAACGTCTGATCCTCTGTTAGAAAGAGTCGGTAACGTCTGATCCTCTGTTAGAAAGAGTCAGTAACGTCTGATCCTCTGAGTGTTAGAAAGAGTCAGTAACGTCTGATCCTCTGAGTGTTAGAAAGAGTCAGTAACATCTGATCCTCTGTTAGAAAGAGTCAGTAACGTCTGATCCTCTGAGTGTTAGAAAGAGTCAGTAACATCTGATCCTCTGTTAGAAAGAGTCAGTAACGTCTGATCCTCTGAGTGTTAGAAAGAGTCAGTAACGTCTGATCCTCTGAATGTTAGAAAGAGTCAGTAACATCTGATCCTCTGTTAGAAAGAGTCAGTAACGTCTGATCCTCTGAGTGTTAGAAAGAGTCAGTAACGTCTGATCCTCTGAGTGTTAGAAAGAGTCAGTAACGTCTGATCCTCTGAATGTTAGAAAGAGTCAGTAACATCTGATCCTCTGTTAGAAAGAGTCAGTAACGTCTGATCCTCTGAGTGTTAGAAAGAGTCAGTAATGTCTGATCCTCTGTTAGAAAGAGTCAGTAACGTCTGATCCTCTGTTAGAAAGAGTCAGTAACGTCTGATCCTCTGAGTGTTAGAAAGAGTCAGTAACATCTGATCCTCTGTTAGAAAGAGTCAGTAACGTCTGATCCTCTGAGTGTTAGAAAGAGTCAGTAACATCTGATCCTCTGTTAGAAAGAGTCAGTAACGTCTGATCCTCTGAGTGTTAGAAAGAGTCAGTAACATCTGATCCTCTGTTAGAAAGAGTCAGTAACGTCTGATCCTCTGTTAGAAAGAGTCAGTAACGTCTGATCCTCTGTTAGAAAGAGTCAGTAACGTCTGATCCTCTGAGTGTTAGAAAGAGTCAGTAACGTCTGATCCTCTGAGTGTTAGAAAGAGTCAGTAACGTCTGATCCTCTGAATGTTAGAAAGAGTCAGTAACATCTGATCCTCTGTTAGAAAGAGTCAGTAACGTCTGATCCTCTGAGTGTTAGAAAGAGTCAGTAATGTCTGATCCTCTGTTAGAAAGAGTCAGTAACGTCTGATCCTCTGTTAGAAAGAGTCAGTAACGTCTGATCCTCTGTTAGAAAGAGTCAGTCACGTCTGATCCTCTGTCAGAAAGAGTCAGTAACGTCTGATCCTCTGTTAGAAAGAGTCAGTAACGTCTGATCCTCTGTCAGAAAGAGTCAGTAACGTCTGATCCTCTGTTAGAAAGAGTCAGTAATGTCTGATCCTCTGTAAGAAGGGGTCAGTAACGTCTGATCCTCTGTTAGAAAGAGTCAGTAACGTCTGATCCTCTGAGTGTTAGAAAGAGTCAGTAACGTCTGATCCTCTGTTAGAAAGAGTCAGTAACGTCTGATCCTCTGAGTGTTAGAAAGAGTCAGTAACGTCTGATCCTCTGTTAGAAAGAGTCAGTAACGTCTGATCCTCTGAGTGTTAGAAAGAGTCAGTAACGTCTGATCCTCTGTTAGAAAGAGTCAGTAACGTCTGATCCTCTGAGTGTTAGAAAGAGTCAGTAACATCTGATCCTCTGTTAGAAAGAGTCAGTAACGTCTGATCCTCTGAGTGTTAGAAAGAGTCAGTAACGTCTGATCCTCTGTTAGAAAGAGTCAGTAATGTCTGATCCTCTGTTAGAAAGAATCAGTTACGTCTGATCCTCTGTTAGAAAGAGTCAGTAATGTCTGATCCTCTGTTAAAAAGAATCAGTTACGTCTGATCCTCTGTTAGAAAGAGTCAGTAACGTCTGATCCTCTGTTAGAAAGAGTCGGTAACGTCTGATCCTCTGTTAGAAAGAGTCAGTAACGTCTGATCCTCTGTTAGAAAGAGTCAGTAACGTCTGATCCTCTGTTAGAAAGAGTCAGTAACATCTGATCCTCTGTTAGAAAGAGTCAGTAACGTCTGATCCTCTGTTAGAAAGAGTCAGTAACGTCTGATCCTCTGTTAGAAAGAGTCGGTAACGTCTGATCCTCTGTTAGAAAGAGTCAGTAACGTCTGATCCTCTGTTAGAAAGAGTCAGTAACGTCTGATCCTCTGTTAGAAAGAGTCAGTAACGTCTGATCCTCTGTTAGAAAGAGTCAGTAACGTCTGATCCTCTGTTAGAAAGAGTCAGTAACGTCTGATCCTCTGTTAGAAAGAGTCAGTAACGTCTGATCCTCTGAGTGTTAGAAAGAGTCAGTAACGTCTGATCCTCTGTTAGAAAGAGTCAGTAACGTCTGATCCTCTGTTAGAAAGAGTCAGTAACGTCTGATCCTCTGTTAGAAAGAGTCAGTAACGTCTGATCCTCTGTTAGAAAGAGTCAGTAACGTCTGATCCTCTGTTAGAAAGAGTCAGTAACGTCTGATCCTCTGAGTGTTAGAAAGAGTCAGTAATGTCTGATCCTCTGTTAGAAAGAGTCAGTAACGTCTGATCCTCTGTTAGAAAGAGTCAGTAACGTCTGATCCTCTGTTAGAAAGAGTCAGTAACGTCTGATCCTCTGTTAGAAAGAGTCAGTAACGTCTGATCCTCTCATAGAAAGAGTCAGTATCGTCTGATCCTCTGCAGTCGTAGTAACAGGAGCTTGAAGCATCATATTTATTATTCTAGCCCAGAAATCTTCTCTCAGGTGCTGAGTGATTCACAGCTGGAGTCATGGTTTGAGAGCTGAACTCGTGTGAATCAAACACCATAAATGCTTTTTCTCTGTGTCTGTAACATGAAACCATCATTAAACTCCCCGTGGCGTTCCTGCTGAGGCTCAGTTTCCTCGTGGATGATAATTTGAACAGAGCTCTGAAGTCTTTCTGCGATGTGGAGCCAGAAAAGAAACAGATTTTCCTGCCACTCATTTTTAAGTGGCAGGTTTTCTCTGTGCGGACACTCAGTGTGAAATAATCTGCTGTTATTCAGGAACAGGGACTGTTTTCAGGCTGAATCTGTGTTTGTGAGCGGTTGGTTAAAATGTAATGAACACAAACTTACAGTCTGGTCAGGTTATAGAGGCCTCTGAACGCGTCAGGACTCACATCCTGGATTTTGTTGTGCTGCATGTATCTGTAAAAGATTTCCAAACACACAATGATGTGAAATAATCATGAGGTTTAAAGAGACGGACTCACAGAGAGCAGCACACAATCCTGAGCTGCTGTCAAACCTCAGGGACAATCAGCTTTCTGACAAACCTTCAGCTGTGGCCTAATCTTCATTTACACATTTCATTATGTCTGACACTCAATTCTCAACATTAGTTTTCAAACAATCTTTTCTGATTCATTTTGTAATGTTGTAGTTTTTAATTGCCTACTGCTGCCTTTAATCAAAGAAAACCTCATTATTTATGACACAAAGCGTCCCAGAGGAGTTGGAGATTTTAATGGTGGTGAAAAAGACAGAAAGTAAAAGTGAAGTTTCTGTGATACACACAGGCAGACGTCAGGAGTGTGTGACCGGAGGAATGACGACAGATATCCACTCAGAGTTAAATATCAGACTGATCAACCACAGAAAAGGGTAGAGAGATTTTATTTGTCAGAAAAAAACACCTCAGCATGTCCAAGACGAGATCGGCAGAGCTCAGTGATATCATGTGTGTGTTTGTCCACAGGGGGCGCCAAAGTTTCCTCTAACTGAGCGTTTCTCTAAAAATCTCTGAACGTATGAAGAAAAAATGATGTGAGACGACAAAGCTCATATACGCTGACGTATTTGTGAGATAAAAACGATGAAAGGGATCAGTGAGGTCTGTGCTCAGCTCAGAGGAACGTTCACGTGGACTTCAGGATCCGGCTCTGAGTCTCATCCCAGTTTTTATCAGGAACGGTTGATGGTGTTTACACACACACTGAGTGACCCGGTCATTCATACCCCTGTTTGGTTGGTATAGGTCTGTATCTCATTTTCTGATAAGTGCGTCTCCTTTGTGCAGACCGCTCGGGCTCAGGTCTGGCTCTTTAAGCGCCAGATCAAAGGATCCAAGGATGCAGGGGCTCATCATCATTCTGAACACGTGAGCGTGTTTTACACATCGTTCAGCTCCGTGGTCAGCCCCTGCTGTTTCTAACCAGGCTGTATCTCAGTTCAACTCTTCAGGGAGTACGTTTCTTTCTTAAAAAACAGGAGTTGTAGAGTTTTGCTCATCCTCTCTGATCAGTATCTCAGGGACCTGTTAGCTGACTCAGTGTGAGGCCGTGGCCTGCGCGCTCACTGCAGTTGTGTTTTTTACAGCTCTGAGGATTCAGGCCAAACTTTACGAGCCCCCTTAGAGAAAGTTTTCGGGGCGGTTAATCTTTGGATGGTCGCTGCAGACTCACAGATAGACACAGCCAAACATTTCCTGGCAGAGGATTAGACCTTTTCCCTGCGTGGCGCTGTGCGAGGCAGATAAACAACCAAGTTAATTTATGAATATGACTGAATCCATATGCAGAACACAACGTCTGCTTCTGTCGGCGCTCGCAGCGTTCGTCTTTGCTTTCAGCCAATCAGCTTTAGGGTTCAGGCGCTCATTGCTGAGTCTTAGCTCAAAGGGGAGTTGTTATCAGCGGTATCCTGAGGATGCTACGCCGGGCTGGATGAGCAGTACGGACCGTCATGCATGTTAATGATACTGCTCCTTTGTCCCTTTCAGAACAGGAAACCACACGGCGTGCGGCGAGGATTAAGCATACATCATGAAGGGTCACTAAAAATAGAATGACATCAAATTCAATCATTTATATGGTAATGACACTGAATCCATAATTCATGGGGCACTTACAGTTTCTGTAGGCTCTGGTACTTAAAGAAGACGTTTGCTCTCAGCGTCTGGAGCCGGTTCCTTTGGAGAGACCTGCGTGACAACGAGAGGCTCCCAATCAGAAAACAGGTTCAGCTTTGACTCATGGATGGTTACCCTAACCCTAACCCTAACCATAACCTGACCCTAACCCTAACCATAACCCTAACCATAACCCTAACCCTAACCCTGCGTGATAACGAGAGGCTCCCAATCAGAAAACAGGTTCAGCTTTGACTCATGGATGGTTACCCTAACCCTAACCCTAACCATAACCTAACCCTAACCCTAACCATAACCATAACCTAACCCTAACCCTAACCATAACCATAACCCTAACCCTAACCATAACCATAACCCTAACCCTAACCCTAACCCTAACCATAACCTAACCCTAACCCTAACCATAACCCTAACCATAACCCTAACCCTAACCCTAACCCTGCGTGATAACGAGAGGCTCCCAATCAGAAAACAGGTTCAGCTTTGACTCATGGATGGTTACCCTAACCCTAACCCTAACCCTTACCCTTACCCTAACCCTAACCCTAACCCTAACCATAACCCTTACCCTAACCCTAACCATAACCCTTACCCTAACCCTAACCCTAACCCTAACCCTAACCCTAACCATAACCCTAACCCTAACCCTAACCCTAACCCTAACCCTAACCATAACCCTTACCCTAACCCTAACCATAACCCTTACCCTAACCCTAACCCTAACCCTAACCCTAACCCTAACCCTACTCGAGATGAGGTGCTGGGCGGCTGAGCAGACCGCCATAAACCCATCCATCGCCACGTTAAACCCTCGGTCCAGGGTGACCTGGGTCGGTCTCAGCGTGGGTCAGGGGTGGAAACTGAACGGGAGCTGGAGGCATCAGTTCATCACGGCTCGTCTTCCTCTCTGCTCGCACTAAATTCTCCTGAAATCATGGATTACACCTGAGCTCACCTGGACTCTTCCCTACACTGACAGTAGGAGGCGCTATCACCTGTTTGTGTTCCTAAATGTTAGATCAACCCTACAGCCGGCCCTGAAAGACTCAGTGAGACTCTGAGAGTAAATACATACTCTACAAGTTTTAAAGATCAACCAGAGTGAAATAATGACCTGTCTGGGCTGGTACTGGGCTGACACTGAGCTGGTACTGAGCTGGTACTGGGCTGGTACTGAGCTGGTACTGGGCTGGTACTGAGCTGGTACTGGGCTGGTACTGAGCTGGTACTGGGCTGGTACTGAGCTGGTACTGAGCTGGTACTGGGCTGGTACTGAGCTGGTACTGGGCTGGTACTGGGCTGGTACTGGGCTGGTACTGGGCTGGTGTTAGCAGGTGATAAGGTGGGACTCCAGGTCAGTACAGCACTGACTAATAAAGCAGTCATTAAACACACTGAGTGTTTGGGTGTTTGGTCTCTCAGAGCTACGTCAGATCTCTGAGCTACGTCAGGTCTCTGAGCTACGTCAGATCTCTGAGCTACGTCAGGTCTCTGAGCTACGTCAGATCTCTGAGCTACATCAGATCTCTGAGCTACGTCAGGTCTCTGAGCTACGTCAGATCTCTGAGCTACGTCAGGTCTCTGAGCTACGTCAGATCTCTGAGCTACATCAGATCTCTGAGCTACGTCAGGTCTCTGAGCTACGTCAGATCTCTGTGCTACATCAGATCTCTGAGCTACGTCAGGTCTCTGAGCTACACCAGGTCTGTGAGCTACGTCAGGTCTCTGAGCTACGTCAGATCTCTGAGCTACGTCAGGTCTCTGAGCTACGTCAGATCTCTGAGCTACGTCATGTCTCTGAGCTACGTCAGATCTCTGAGCTACATCAGATCTCTGAGCTACGCCAGGTCTGTGAGCTACGTCAGATCTCTGAGCTACGTCATGTCTCTGAGCTACGTCAGGTCTCTGCTGCAAACAGCTCCGTCTCTACGGCAGCACGTGTTGGTTCTTTGAACCTGTGAGTCTCAGTCTTTATTTCCGGAGCGTTCCCTCGTGTCGGCCTCTCACGCAGCGAGGTCTCACGTGTTCCCGGACCACCGTGGGGGGCACTGGCTGCTGAAACGATCCGGATGGTTCCGGCCCCTGGGTCTGTGTTACCTGGTTCATGTGAAATGAGTTCATCTGGTCGTTTCTGGGTCAGGGTGATAAACGCTTTCCTCTTCCTGTGGTAAAACTTCAACCTGCATCCACGGCACACGCCTGGTTAAAGAGGTCTGACCTGAGGGTCTGCTGGTCGTCCCAGAACCAGCTCTGGCCTTTACTTGAGCCGGTTCCAGGACAGACCTGGATCTGACACGGCTGTTATCACTGTCAAAGTC
The DNA here is from genome assembly GCF_033239565.1 of Halichoeres trimaculatus. Taxonomy (NCBI): domain Eukaryota; kingdom Metazoa; phylum Chordata; class Actinopteri; order Labriformes; family Labridae; genus Halichoeres; species Halichoeres trimaculatus. Next base: position 39,201,469 of record NW_027437185.1, read on the forward strand.
TGAATGAGTGATGTTGTCATGTTTGTCTTTAGCCGGCTGTTAAAGTCTGTTTCTTTTAACTTGTGTGTTCATTAAACCTCCTTTTGGAGTCGTGAGGAGGAGGTCAGCTCCTGCTCCGCCCTGACGGGAGGACGGGAGCTGAGCTGATGTTACGCTCTGTGGTTTGAGACTCAGGCGAACTCTGAAGGTTTTTAAACTTTCCCTCAGTCAGACCCTCAGCAGGTCCAGGCTGTTTCCCACAGAGACCGGTGCTGATCCGTGGATGTTCTGTGGGCTGCGTTTTGTTTTGTAGGACAAACAAACAAACAAACAAACAAACAAACACACCTATCCTCCTGTTGTTGTCTCCCGTGCTGCTGTGGGGTCTTTATTTTTCACTTGGAGATGTGGAGAGGGAGGATGTTGACTGACAGGAGTGAGCTGCTCGTGCTGTTTCTGCTTTTGTTTGGACACAGAAATGTTTTGGCTTGTCACAGTAAGGCGTCAAACGGTGAAAATCTTATTTCCCGTGCTGTGAGGAGAGAAACTGTTTCCATGCTGGGGGATGATGGACTGACGGCAGCGGGTGCAGCGGGTGCAGCGGGTGCAGCGGGTGCAGCCCGTGCATCGTGCAGCCCGTGCAGCCCGTGCAGCCCGTGCAGCCCGTGCAGCCCGTGCAGCCCCCGTGCAGCCGGTGCAGCCCGTGGCGGTGATAAAGCCCAACAGGGTGACGGCTCAGGGAGGTCTGGTCTCTGCAGGTGATGGAGACGCTCTGAGCTAACGCAGAGTTTATTTTTCACCTTTAGTAAATTAACCTTTTTGGTTGGGAGACAGTCCCCTGGGTGTTTTCTCATTTCACTGACTCATTTCTTCTGTGTCTGAGCTGAATCAAACTCTTTTCAGCCTCACGGTCAAAACTTTGGACTGTCACTGATTTTTTTTCTAACCTTGATGGAATTTTATCGTAATGTCTGAAGTAACTCAGAAAGGTCTTTTGTGTATATCACCATAGACAGCAAAGGATTGTGGGGAAAATACAGAAATGAAACTGCCCTGGAGTCTCTCATCATGAATCTGAGCAGCGTGTGTGTTTTCACTCACATCATGGTAACGTTCACCGCCACCACCGGGACGTCTCCGAGCTGGGCTCCGTCGCAGTCCAGCTCCAGGTCACGGCACAGGCAGAGCTCAGGAAAGACCCCCAGCACTGGAGAGAAAGAGGGAGGACATGGCAGTAACCAGTCAGTAACCAGTCAGTAACCAGTCAGTAACCCGTCAGTATCCAGTCAGTGACCGGTCAGTAACCTTTCAGCAACTGGTCAGTAACCAGTCAATAACCAGTCAGTGACCAGTCAGTAACCGGTCAGTAACCCGTCAGTAACCTGTCAGTAACCTGTCAGTAACCTGTCAGTAAACTGTCAGAAACCCGTCAGTAACCGGTCAGTAACCTGTCAGTAACCTGTCAGTAACCTGTCAGTAAACTGTCAGAAACCCGTCAGTAACCCGTCAGTAACCCGTCAGTAACTGTCAGTAACCTGTCAGTAACCTGTCAGTAACCCTTCAGTAACTGTCAGTAACCCGTCAGTAACCGGTCAGTAACCTGTCAGTAACCTGTCAGTAACCCGTCAGTAACCCGTCAGTAACTGTCAGTTACCTGTCAGTAACCTGTCAGTAACCCGTCAGTAACTGTCAGTAACCCATCAGTAACCTGTGAGTAACCTGTCAGTAACCCGTCAGTAAACTGTCAGTAACCTGTCAGTAACCTGTCAGTAACCTGTCAGTAACCCGTCAGTTACCTGTCAGTAACCTGTCAGTAACCCGTCAGTAACCTGTCAGTAACCCGTCAGTCACCTGTCAGTAACCCGTCAGTAACCTGTCAGTAACCTGTCAGTAACCTGTCAGTAACCCGTCAGTAACTGTCAGTAACCCGTCAGTAACCTGTCAGTAACCTGTCAGTAACCTGTCAGTAACCTGTCAGTAACCCGTCAGTTACCTGTCAGTAACCTGTCAGTAACCTGTCAGTCACCTGTCAGTAACCCGTCAGTAAACTGTCAGTAACCTGTCAGTAACCCGTCAGTCACCCGTCAGTAACCCGTCAGTAAACTGTCGGTAACCTGTCAGTAACCCATCAGTAACCTGTCAGTAACCCATTAGTAACCTGTCAGTAACCCGTCAGTAAACTGTCAGTAACCCGTCAGTAACCTGTCAGTAACCCGTCAGTAACCCGTCAGTAACCTGTCAGTAACCTGTCAGTAACCCGTCAGTAACCCGTCAGTAACCTGTTGGTAACTCGTCAGTAACTCGTTAGTAACCCGTCAGTAACCTGTCAGTAACCCGTCAGTAACCTGTCAGTAACCTGTCAGTAACCCGTCAGTAACCTGTTGGTAACTCGTCAGTAACTCGTTAGTAACCCGTCAGTAACCTGTCAGTAACCTGTCAGTAACCCTTCAGTAACCCGTCAGTAACCTGTCAGTTACCCGTCAGTAACCCGTCAGTAACCTGTCAGTAACCTGTCAGTAACCTGTCAGTAACCTGTCAGTAACCCGTCAGTAAACTGTCAGTAACCTGTCAGTAAACTGTCAGTAACCCGTCAGTAACCTGTCAGTAACCCGTCAGTAACCCGTCAGTAACCTGTCAGTAACCTGTCAGTAACCCGTCAGTAACCCGTCAGTAACCTGTTGGTAACTCGTCAGTAACTCGTTAGTAACCCGTCAGTAACCTGTCAGTAACCCGTCAGTAACCTGTCAGTAACCCGTCAGTAACCTGTTGGTAACTCGTCAGTAACTCGTTAGTAACCCGTCAGTAACCTGTCAGTAACCTGTCAGTAACCCTTCAGTAACCCGTCAGTAACCTGTCAGTTACCCGTCAGTAACCCGTCAGTAACCTGTCAGTAACCTGTCAGTAACCTGTCAGTAACCCGTCAGTAACCTGTCAGTAACCTGTCAGTAACCCTTCAGTAACCCGTCAGTAACCTGTCAGTTACCCGTCAGTAACCCGTCAGTAACCTGTCAGTAACCTGTCAGTAACCTGTCAGTAACCCGTCAGTAAACTGTCAGTAACCTGTCAGTTACCTGTCAGTAACCCGTCAGTAACCTGTCAGTAACCTGTCAGTAACCCGTCAGTAACTGGTCAGTCCTGCAGCCTCTCAGAGGACTGATTTGTGACGTCAGAGCAGGTTACAACGTTTGGCTGAGGAGGGTCAACATGAGTCTCTGAGGATTTTCCTTTGAGGAAAACTTTCCGTGTTAAAGGATGAAGGAAAACTGTGTCCCTCTCTCCAGAGCTCTTCACTGTCACCTTAAAATCACTGAGATACACAAACGTTTGACCCACTTTCTCTGAGCTGAGCAGAGAAAACCTGAGAGGCTGGGCTGTGCTGATCTGTTTGGTTGGGGACCAGGTCTGAGGACTGGACTGATCCTCAGTGAAGGGGGAGTGGGTGTTAGCCTGGCCTCTGTCAGATCAGGATGGAGGGGGACGCATGATTGGAAAAACAGATCTGACCTTTGTAGCCAGGACTAACACACAAACCCTGCAGCTGTTTGAACTTCAGTTTTCTTTTGGCTCTGTGAGGTCAGAGCGGAGCGACCGAGGACACGTCTGAAATAAAGTCTCTGGAGGTTAGAGACCCTGAAACGGTTTGTTTGTATGTCAGGGTCATAAAAAGCATCTCTACTGAAAGTCACCAGTTCAGTCTCAGAAGCTTCAGACTGTGGGAGGTGATGCTGAGCAGCTCCCAGGGCAGCGCTGTCAGGACCAGGTTTTCCCCACGTCCTGGTCTTTCTGTGTTGGTGCAGCAGCAGAAACTTTACAGACGTCAGACGTTGTTTCCAAACTCAGAGATTCTCAGCTGTCGAGGAGCTTGTCCCTCTTCTCTGCTACTTTTCTCCTGCTGCCCTCTCCTTTCGTCCCCTCTGGCACCAGGTGACTGAACGTCTCTCAGATATTCATGAAGAAAACCAGAAACTCTGATCAACACGGAGGTCTGAACTAAGGAAGCTGCTAAAAACATCAGCACAGGTTTTTTTTTTTTCCAGAGGAGTCTAAAGGAAAACACAGGTTGAATTCTGCACCATCGATTTTCATATGAGCAATATTCATAATTTACCTTTAGAAGTTTCTGGACTTGTTTTTCAGTTTTTAGTGTAAACTTCTTCAGCGGTAAACCTGATTCAGACTTTCTGGGATAAAACGACAGATTAGGCCTGTTCCTCAGAGACAGACGAATCTTCCTCTAGAAGTCAAACACTTCAGAGAGCAGAGCTCGTCTTCATCTTCCTCCGCTGGAATCTGTGACCGAGCTTTTATCATTTACTCCTGAAGCACACGCTGCGCCTCCTCCCTGCGCCTCCTCCCTGTGCAGGGGACTGATAAGGTTTGTTCTCCCGTCTCAGGCTCTCCACTTTCCTCCTCTTTCCTCCTCTTTCCTCCTCGTTCCTCCTCTTTTCTCCCCCTTCCTCCTCTTTCCTCCTCTTTCCTCCTCTTTCCTCCTCTTTCCTCCTCTTTTCTCCTCTTTCCTCCTCTTTCCTCCTCTTTCCTCCTCCCTCTGTTACACAACTCTGTTGCTTTTTGAACAAATCAGTGAAACAGCATGGCTGCATCCCTGGAGCTATCTCTACTCTCCCTGTGTGTGTGTGTGTGTGTGTGTGTGTGTGTGTGTGTGTGTGTGTGTGTGTGTGTGTGTGTGTGTGTGTGTGTGTGTGTGTGTGTGTGTCAGCTCCTGTGATTTCCAGCCTGTTACATGAACCCGCTCCTCTCCTGGTATAAAATCCGTCTCTTTCCAGGCTGGGGATTGGCTGGCTGTGGTTTTAAGGAGGAGCAGGAGGAGCAGGAGGAGCAGGGGGAGCAGGGGGAGCAGGGGGAGCAGGAGGAGCAGGAGGAGCAGAAGGAGCAGGGGGAGCAGGGGGAGCAGAAGGAGCAGAAGGAGCAGGAGGAACAGGAGGAACAGGAGGAGCAGGAGGAGCGCTCTGAGCAGGGGGAGCAGGAGGAGCAGGAGGAGCAGGAGGAGCGCTCTGAGCAGGGGGAGCAGGAGGAACAGGAGGAAAACCGGGTCAGTGCCACGAAGAGCTGCAGGTTGTTTGGGTTGTTTGAACCCAGCCCCTGAATCAGGTCCGTGAAAGAAGTCCCTGAACTTGGTCCCTAAACGTGGTCCCAGTGGTCCCTGAACGTGGTCCCAGTGGTCCCTGAACGTGGTCCCTAAATGTGGTCCCCAAGGTCCCAGTGGTCCCTGAATGTGGTCCCTGAACGTGGTCTCTGAACGTGGTCTCTGATGAGTCTTCAGCTGAGTCCCTGTTGGTGGTGCAGCACTCTGGCTTCATGTCTGAATGTCTTAAAGGAGCTGATAAAGAGTCACTCAGAGGGTCTCTGTGTGGATCAGTGAATCCAGGAGAAGTCCAGGGTCCTGCAGACCGGTTCTCTCTGTTGATCAGAGTCTAGCCCCGTTAAACTGGACTCTTACAGCGACGAACCATAAACCGTCACCATGAAAAGTCTGATCTTTAACTTGTTTCCAACTCTCCCCGTCTTAGTGTGAGGCAGGCCTCTGAGTGAGAAAGACTGAAAACATAAATTCAATATTTAAAATATCAAAACTTTAAGTTTTAAATAAGAAACAAACAAACCTCTGGGCTCAGTCTGAGGAGCAGCCTGACAGCTCTCACCTCCTCCCACCTCCTGCAGCCTCCTGCTCCCACAGAAACCGGTCTCTGTAATCTGAGGCACTCAGGTGGAAAAGATTGAGGCGCTGCATTGTGCAGACAGTCGATGATTAGCTGGTTGGAAGCTAATCTGATTGATTACTACCTTTGTTTTCAGTTAGCTGCAGATGGAGCCTGAGGATAATTGGAACCTGTTTTTTAGCCTGTTTAGAACCAGTTTATCATCAAAGATGGTTTCAATCAAATACTGAATGCTAACTTTCAAACAGACTAAACTTGGTAAAAGGAAGAATCGTCCTTCGATTTGTGGAGCTGCTGCACTTTGATTAACTTCTGTTTTGGTCTGAAAGGATTCCAGACCACGATGTGATCTTATATACTCAACGAGACGAAGCTTCAACTAACGATGCATCTGTAAGTTTACTCTGAACAACCAGCCACTCTACATCAGCAACCAGACACGGTGTGACCCACCTGCATGCAAACCTGCACGCTCATTAACAAAGACAGCAATACGTGCACAGATCTCTTCCAATCTCTGCTCAGCTAAACTAAATCTACGTCCTTGTTTTTTTGTTTGTCCCTCTTTTTAGTTTCCTTTCGATCTTTCTCCCAGCTCCTGCAGCAGGGGTTGCTGGTCTCTGGGTTTGGTCTGAAACCGTTTGTTGGGAGAAATTTTACGATGGAGCAAAGTAAAACTGGATCAGTAGGATCTGAATGTTTTAACCAGATACTTACAGCACATGTTGGACTTGGTTCCCGTGTTGGAGCTGGGCATCCCAAAGTACTTGTCAAAGAGATGAGGCCATCCGTTGTTATCTCCTGAAAATGAAAACAGAAGACAAAGAGTTACCACCCACATTTCTCCTTCAGGAGGATCAGTGGTCTCTGAGGGATAACTGGACGCTGTTCATGTTTCTTTTCCACCTGTCCACAGGGCAAACAGCCCGCTGCTCTCTGGCTCTCCATCCCTTCATCACCGGGCTACGAGCGTCTGCTGTGAGATGAAGCTCAGTCCTGTTTCTTTACGCTGTTATAAACTCAGATCACTCACCCTGTGCTGCGAGCAGCTCTGTGTGCCTCCACTAGATCACCTTCTGATGTAAGCTCCAACATACGGAGGCCCAAACAGGACAAAACTCAAGTTAAAATGCTCCAAAGAAATTACATTTTCATCATTGATTTCAACAAGCACAATGTCTGACGTAGTCCAAGTGAAAAGGAAAAGACAGTTTGTTTTCTCATTCCCAAACCACCGTCAGACCAACATGGAGTAGAGAGGAAATGTGGGCTCCTTGGTTGTACTTTCTCTTAAACAGCAGGTGGCGCTGTGTATGTGCCACACAGCAATAAACCCAGGAAGCACCACCGAAGCTCCTCCAACCGAACCATTGGAATCAGTTCAGTGTGACAGCGGTCGCTGGATGATGTCACAGACAGTCAGTCTTCAAGATGAAAATGATAATTGGACAATTGACTCTTTTTTTTTTAAATTATGACTCAAATATTGTGCCTTTATTCTTGAAATGAAAACATATTTCTTATATTGCATTTTCATTTTCATGTTTGTGTTTTCGTTTGAATTTTGACCATAATAGGCTTCCATACAAACAGCTGTGTGTAGCATTGAACTTAAGTGTTTCTAAAACCCTGTGACGATAAAAGACAATGTGTCAGAGCCCCCTGCAGGACTGGTCTCGTTTGTGTGACGTGGACACGGTGACAACTGATGTTTTTAGGAAGACGAGTGTAAACCTGTCAACCCACCTCACACCCACATCACACCTGCCTCACACCCACCTCACACCCACCTCACACCTGCCTCACACCTGCCTCACACCCGCCTCACACCCGCCTCACACCTGCCTCACACCCACCTCACACCCACCTCACACCCACCTCACACCTGCCTAACACCTGCCTCACACCTGCCTAACACCTGCCTCACACCCGCCTCACACCCGCCTCACACCTGCCTCACACCCACCTCACACCCACCTCACACCCACCTCACACCTGCCTCACACCCACCTCACACCCACCTCACACCTGCCTCACACCTGCCTCACACCCGCCTCACACCCGCCTCACACCTGCCTCACACCCACCTCACACCCACCTCACACCCACCTCACACCTGCCTAACACCTGCCTCACACCCACCTCACACCCACCTCACACCCACCTCACACCTGCCTCACACCTGCCTCACACCTGCCTCACACCCACCTCACACCTGCCTAACACCCACCTCACACCCACCTCACACCTGCCTCACACCTGCCTCACACCCACCTCACACCTGCCTCACACCTGCCTCACACCTGCCTCACACCTGCCTCACACCCACCTCACACCTGCCTAACACCCACCTCACACCTGCCTAACACCCACCTAACACCCACCTCACACCTGCCTCACACCTGCCTAACACCTGCCTCACACCCACCTCACACCTGCCTAACACCCACCTCACACCTGCCTCACACCTGCCTCACACCCACCTCACACCTGCCTCACACCTGCCTCACACCCACCTCACACCTGCCTCACACCCACCTCACACCCACCTCACACCTGCCTCACACCCACCTCACACCCACCTCACACCTGCCTCACACCCACCTCACACCTGCCTAACACCCACCTCACACCTGCCTCACACCCACCTCACACCCACCTCACATCCACCTCACACCTGCCTAACACCTGCCTCACACCCACCTCACACCCACCTCACACCTGCCTCACACCTGCCTCACACCCACCTCACACCTGCCTAACACCCACCTCACACCCACCTCACACCTGCCTCACACCTGCCTCACACCCACCTCACACCTGCCTCACACCTGCCTCACACCTGCCTCACACCTGCCTCACACCCACCTCACACCTGCCTAACACCCACCTCACACCTGCCTAACACCCACCTCACACCTGCCTCACACCTGCCTCACACCTGCCTCACACCTGCCTCACACCTGCCTCACACCTGCCTAACACCCACCTCACACCTGCCTCACACCTGCCTAACACCTGCCTCACACCCACCTCACACCTGCCTAACACCCACCTCACACCTGCCTCACACCTGCCTAACACCTGCCTCACACCCACCTAACACCTGCCTAACACCCACCTCACACCTGCCTCACACCTGCCTCACACCTGCCTCACACCCACCTCACACCTGCCTAACACCCACCTCACACCTGCCTCACACCTGCCTAACACCTGCCTCACACCCACCTCACACCTGCCTAACACCCACCTCACACCTGCCTAACACCTGCCTCACACCCACCTCACACCTGCCTAACACCCACCTCACACCTGCCTCACACCTGCCTCACACCTGCCTCACACCCACCTCACACCTGCCTCACACCTGCCTAACACCCACCTCACACCTGCCTCACACCTGCCTTACACCCACCTCACACCCACCTCACACCTGCCTCACACCCACCTCACACCTGCCTCACACCCACCTCACACCTGCCTAACACCCACCTCACACCTGCCTCACACCTGCCTCACACCTGCCTCACACCTGCCTCACACCTGCCTCACACCCACCTCACACCTGCCTCACACCCACCTCACACCTGCCTCACACAAGCTTCACACCTGCCTAACACCCACCCCACACCTGCCTCACACCTGCCTCACACCCACCTCACACCCACCTCACACCTGCCTCACACCTGCCTCACACCCACCTCACACCTGCCTCACACCTGCCTAACACCCACCCCACACCTGCATCACACCTGCCTCACACCTGCCTCACACCCACCTCACACCTGCTTCACACCTGCCTAACACCCATCCCACACCTGCCTCACACCTGCCTCACACCCACCTCACACCCACCTCACACCTGCCTCACACCTGCCTCACACCCACCTCACACCTGCCTCACACCTGCCTAACACCCACCCCACACCTGCCTCACACCTGCCTCACACCTGCCTCACACCCACCTCACACCTGCTTCACACCTGCCTAACACCCACCCCACACCTGCCTCACACCTGCCTCACACCCACCTCACACCTGCCTCACACCTGCCTCACACCTGCCTCACACCCACCTCACACCTGCCTCACACCCACCTCACACCCACCTCACACCTGCCTCACACCTGCCTCACACCCACCTCACACCTGCCTCACACCCACCTCACACCTGCCTCACACACGCTTCACACCTGCCTAACACCCACCCCACACCTGCCTCACACCTGCCTCACACCCACCTCACACCTGCCTCACACCTGCCTAACACCTGCCTCACACCTGCCTCACACCCACCTCACACCTGCCTCACACCTGCCTCACACCTGCCTCACACCCACCTCACACCTGCCTCACACCTGCCTCACACCCACCTCACACCCGCTTCACACCTGCCTAACACCTGCCTCACCTGGCAGACTGTACATACTGACAGTTGTTGTCTCATTCAGACCGTACATACTGACAGTTGTTCTTTCAGTCAGACTGTACATACTGACAGTTGTTGTCTCAGTCAGACTGTACATACTGACAGTTGTTGTCTCAGTCAGACTGTACATACTGACAGTTGTTGTCTCAGTCAGACTGTACATACTGACAGTTGTTGTCTCAGTCAGACTGTACATACTGACAGTTGTTGTCTCAGTCAGACTGTACATACTGACAGTTGTTGTCTCAGTCAGACTGTTCATACTGACAGTTGTTGCCTCAGTCAGACTGTACATACTGACAGTTGTTGCCTGGTTAGAGTGAAGCTTGTCCTCACATTAAGATAACTGTTAATGAAACATCTGATTGGTCACAGAGTCCTCACTCCAAAGCTCCCTCTCTGTGCTGGGACTCTGTGAACATTGCAGACCGTCTGACTCTCAGAGGAGGAGTTCAGGTCACTCTGCAGGTTCACACTGATGGTCTCAGAGGTTTTCATCGGGGGCAGGGGGGCGTGAGAAGCAGCAAAGATGATGACGGAGGTTCAGCCAGGACCAGGGACCTGGTTCTTCCCACAAGCTCACAAAGACAGGTTTGTGCCTGCATTAGCATCCACAGAGGATAAGACCAGAGAGCGGCTCTGCACTGCGCTCTTCTCTGCAAAGAGCAGAGCTCTGCAAAGAACCGTGCTCTGCACCGAGAGCCGTGCTCTGCACCGAGAGCCGTGCTCTGCACCGAGAGCCGTGCTCTGCACCGAGAGCCGTGCTCTGCAGAGCAGAGCTCTGCATGCTTGGTTGGTACTGACCCAGGACATGAAGGTGTTTCATTTTTACTTCATCAGAAAACTGTTAGAGTAAAATCAACACAAGCTTTGCTCAGATACACACCTTCCTTATGAATGAGCAGTCTCCACAATCTCTTCACTCTGGATTTCAGGTTTTTGGACCTGAACTCTGGATCTGTCTCTTTCAGAAAAAAAACGTGGAGCCCATGAACATAAAAAAACAGTTAAAAAACCTTTTGTCTGGATCTGCTTTTGTTTAATCTGCTTTATGTAATCGTCTGTATTTAATGTCTTTCTCTAATCTCTGTTTAGCCTTTAGGCCGTCAGTCTGTGGCCTCTGCTCTCTGCAGCTGCTCCATGAATCAGCTTCACTGATAAAAACTAAAGAGGAAAAAACAAAGAAAGAAAAGAACGTGTTGAATCACACAGAGATGAAGTGTTGATCATCAGTCCCTGAACACATCCTGATCAAACAGTCCCTGAACACATCCTGATCATTGGTCCCTGAACACATCCTGATCATTGGTCCCTGAACATATCCTGATCAAACAGTCCCTGTACACATCCTGATCATTGGTCCCTGAACACATCCTGATCATTGGTCCCTGAACACATCCTGATCATTGGTCCCTGAACACATCCTGATCATTGGTCCCTGAACACATCCTGATCATTGGTCCCTGAACACATCCTGATCAAACAGTCCCTGAACACATCCTAATCAAACAGTCCCTGAACACATCCTGATCATTGGTCCCTGAACACATCCTGATCATTGGTCCCTGAACACATCCTGATCAAACAGTCCCTGAACACATCCTGATAATTGGTCCCTGAACACATCCTGATCATTGGTCCCTGAACACATCCTGATCATTGGTCCCTGAACACATCCTGATCAAACAGTCCCTGAACACATCCTGATCATTGGTCCCTGAACACATCCTGATCATTGGTCCCTGAACACATCCTGATCAAACAGTCTCTGAACACATCCTGATCATTGGTCCCTGAACACATCCTGAGCAAACAGTCCCTGAACACATCCTGATCATTGGTCCCTGAACACATCCTGATCAAACAGTCCCTGAACACATCCTGATCATTGGTCCCTGAACATATCCTGATCATTGGTCCCTGAACACATCCTGATCAAACAGTCCCTGAACACATCCTGATCATTGGTCCCTGAACACATCCTGATCATTGGTCCCTGAACACATCCTGATCATTGGTCCCTGAACACATCCTGATCAAACAGTCCCTGAACACATCCTGATCATTGGTCCCTGAACACATCCTGATCATTGGTCCCTGAACACATCCTGATTATTGGTCCCTGAACACATCCTGATCATTGGTCCCTGAACACATCCTGATCAAACAGTCCCTGAACACATCCTGATCATTGGTCCCTGAACACATCCTGATCAAACAGTCTCTGAACACATCCTGATCATTGGTCCCTGAACACATCCTGAGCAAACAGTCCCTGAACACATCCTGATCATTGGTCCCTGAACACATCCTGATCAAACAGTCCCTGAACACATCCTGATCATTGGTCCCTGAACATATCCTGATCATTGGTCCCTGAACACATCCTGATCAAACAGTCCCTGAACACATCCTGATCATTGGTCCCTGAACACATCCTGATCATTGGTCCCTGAACACATCCTGATCATTGGTCCCTGAACACATCCTGATCAAACAGTCCCTGAACACATCCTGATCATTGGTCCCTGAACACATCCTGATCATTGGTCCCTGAACACATCCTGATCAAACAGTCCCTGAACACATCCTGATCATTGGTCCCTGAACACATCCTGATCATTGGTCCCTGAACACATCCTGATCAAACAGTCCCTGAACACATCCTGATCATTGGTCCCTGAACACATCCTGATCATTGGTCCCTGAACACATCCTGATCAAACAGTCCCTGAACACAGTCTGAGTGGGTGTATTTCTTTCTGCGCAGATGTGAAGTTTAAATATCTTCTTCTATCAGAAAATGAAGCAGCTGGATCAGAGATAAAATGACTCAAATTCTCCAATCCTGCTTAACAAGCTCTACCTTCAGGGCATGCTGGGTAACAGCCTGATGTTTGAGGAGGGGGCTGCACTCACAGACTGCAGAGCACAAACTGCTGCACGCAGATTTGGCTGCTAGTAATCCATCAACACCTGACGGAGGAGCTCTCCCTGTGTCTGCTCTATCTGTGTCTGCTCCACCTGTGTCTGCTCTCCCTGTGTCTGCTCCACCTGTGTCTGCTCCACCTCTGTCTGCTCTATCTGTGTCAGCTCCATCTGTGCCTGCTCCATCTGTGCCTGCTCCACCTGTGTCTGCTCCACCTGTGTCTGCTCCACCTCTGTCTGCTCCATCTGTGTCAGATCCACCTGTGTCTGCTCCACCTGTGCCTGCTCCATCTGTGTCTGCTCCACCTGTGTAACCAAACACAGGTGGAGCAGATGGAGCCTGACTGGGAGCAGACGGAGCAGACGGAGCCTGACTGGGAGCAGACGGAGCAGACGGAGCCTGACTGGGAGCAGACGGAGCAGACGGAGCCTGACTGGGAGCAGACGGAGCCTGACTGGGAGCAGACGGAGCAGACGGAGCCTGACTGGGAGCAGACGGAGCCTGACTGGGAGCAGACGGAGCAGACGGAGCCTGACTGGGAGCAGGTGGAGCAGACGGAGCCTGACTGGGAGCAGACGTAGCAGACGGAGCAGACGGAGCAGACGGAGCCTGACTGGGAGCAGGTGGAGCAGACGGAGCCTGACTGGGAGCAGGTGGAGCAGACGGAGCCTGACTGGGAGCAGACGGAGCAGACGGAGCCTGACTGGGAGCAGACGGAGCAGACGGAGCCTGACTGGGAGCAGGTGGAGCAGACGGAGCCTGACTGGGAGCAGACGGAGCAGACGGAGCCTGACTGGGAGCAGGTGGAGCAGACGGAGCCTGACTGGGAGCAGGTGGAGCAGACGGAGCCTGACTGGGAGCAGGTGGAGCAGACGGAGCCTGACTGGGAGCAGAGGAGCTGTGGATGGATTTCTGCATCCTGGTCCCTTCAAGCAGCAGCAGGAGGAGAAACTGATTGGTGTCAGGGAACCAGGAGCCGGGGCAGGAACGCAGTAAATCATTCATTCCTCTTTTCTAATCTCACTGTTCATCAAACTGTTTATTTGTTTTTCATTCCTGACATATTTCAGTCCTCCCTCTTTGTCTCGAGCGTAAATCATTTGAGTTTTTCTGTTTGCTCAATGTCAAATCTCTTCAGAATCCATTGAAGGCTGATTTGTTTTCATCTCTTTGGATTGCTTCATAAATGAGCTGCCCTCGCTTTGCTTTGGAGGGTTTTTGCTTTTGATGTTTCATTTACAAACTTCTGTTATAGACCCAGTTTTTATCTTTCTGGTTTTGAGGTTAGTTCATTTCTATAGCGCCAGCTTCAGACCAGACCTCAGAGAAACGATCAGAGAAACGATCAGAGAAACAATCAAAGAAACGATCAGAGAGATGATCAAGAAACGATCAAAGAAAGCATCTGAGCATCGTAAAATGAAAAATCAAGGCAAAGGAAGAAAAGATGAAATTTGCGATGGCTCTGATTTCTCATCTTATTTCTTAGACCCTGAGGCTGAGGACTTGTGTGACTTTGTGGTAGAAAGTAAAATCACAATGTAGGAAAGAATCATTAAAGCACACCGCCGAGGCTCAAGAGGTCAAACTTAAAGAGGGGTTTGAGAATTCCAAGGTTCAGTGAAAGCATCACGGCTTGATCACACAGGTGTTAAAAAGCACGTAAACACATCACAGGGTGGGGTTGGTGGGTATTTCCTGCTCTGTCAGTTTAATGTCAGGAGGTTTGCATGGAGCAGATTTTAAAGCTGGACACATTTGGTCTGAACATCCAGCAGTGTCACCGTATAAATGTTTCAGGTTTGGGAAAGCAGAATACCCCCTCTTTAATCTCTCTCCAGCACAAGCTGCGTGCTCATGCTGCTCAAACAACTCCCACAGACAGAGCTTTATAACTTCAACAATAAATACGGCGTGCACACGTGACCTTTCTGACATGACAACAAAAGCTACAGCAGCTCAACAGGCAGTCTCAGCTGTCCACATCAAGCTGAAAAAAACAAACAAACAAAAACAAAACAAAAACCCAAAAACAAAAAACAAAAAGAAAAAAATAAATCATCCTTTCAGGCTCTTCCTGACACTTTACACAGAAGCATTAAAAAATCCCTGAACCACGGGCTGAGCTCAGGAGGAGAGCAGTCAGCCACCCTGGGACTCTGACAGGCCACAGACCAAACCAGCCCGTCAGGATCAGCTGATCAGGCCCCCTGCAGAGGGGTCAGGACACGACAGACCATCAGGCAGAAACCCAATCACCCGTGCTCCTGTTGACCCGCGTCAGAGCCCGTCTTTACTCCCACAGCAAGCCTGACCCCGTACGAGCCTTTCTCCAAACTGAGCAGATCTGAGAGCACTCATCAGAGTCCAGGTCGACTCCCAGAGCGTAACTCGGCCTCTGCCTCAGTGCCCATGAGCCTTTGAAGCCTGATCCAGCTGGCAGACCCACTTATTACTTCTACGAGTCCAGGTTCTTCTCAGAGCTTTGCAGCCATCCAATCAGAGAGTGAAATCAGTGTGTTAATAAAACTCACAGTCCTCTGAGCAGCTGCTGCTTCCATACGTGACTGAGGGACATTAACTTTAGAGAGAAGAAGAGTTTTTCCTCTTTTCTTCTCAGCGATCACCTGAACAAAGAGAAAAATGCAGCGACTGCCAGACTCAATAAGACGACAAGCCCCCGAGTCAGACCCTGCAGACCCTGCAGACCCTGCAGACACTGCACACCCTGCACAAACTGCAGACCCTGCAGACACTGCACAAACTGCACACACTGCACACACTGCAGACCCTGCAGACCCTGCAGACACTGCACAAACTGCAGACCCTGCAGACCCTGAAGACCCTGCAGACCCTGCAGACCCTGCAGACCCTGCACACACTGCACAAACTGCACACACTGCAGACCCTGCACACACTGCAGACCCTGCACACACTGCAGACCCTGCAGACCCTGCAGACCCTGCAGACCCTGCACACACTGCACACCCTGCACACCCTGCACACACTGCACACCCTGCACACACTGCAGACCCTGCAGATCCTGCACACACTGCACAAACTGCACACACTGCACACACTGCAGACCCTGCACACACTGCAGACCCTGCAGACCCTGCAGACCCTGCACACACTGCAGACCCTGCAGACCCTGCAGACCCTGCAGATCCTGCACACACTGCACAAACTGCACACACTGCAGACCCTGCACACACTGCACAAACTGCAGACCCTGCAGACCCTGCACACACTGCACACACTGCACACACTGCAGACCCTGCACACACTGAACACCCTGCAGACACTGCAGACACTGCACACACTGCACAAACTGCACAAACTGCACACACTGCACACACTGCACACACCGCACACACTGCACACACTGCAGACCCTGCACACACTGCACAAACTGCAGACCCTGCAGACCCTGCACACACTGCACACACTGCACACACTGAACACCCTGCAGACCCTGCAGACCCTGCACACACTGCACACACTGCACACACTGCACACACTGCACACACCGCACACACTGCACACACTGCAGACCCTGCACACACTGCACAAACTGCAGACCCTGCAGACCCTGCACACACTGCACACACTGCACACACTGAACACCCTGCAGACCCTGCAGACCCTGCACACACTGCACACACTGCACACACTGCACACACTGCACACACCGCACACACTGCACACACTGCAGACCCTGCACACACTGCACAAACTGCAGACCCTGCACACACTGCACACACTGCACACACTGCACACACTGCACACACTGCAGACTGAGCCTGTGTGTGTGTGTGTGTGTGTGTGTGTGTATGTGTGTGTGTGAACAGAAAGCATCAGAGAGAAATTAAGTGGAGCTCAGTGTGAAAGCCTCACATCATTCAAACAGAGCTTGATCTCTGTCTGTGGAGAGCACACGGCGTGCATCTGAACGCCACGCGCTCACACGGCGTGCATCTCAACGCCACACGCTCACACGGCGTGCATCTCAAAGCCACACGCTCACACGGCGTGCATCTCAATGCCACACGCTCACACGTCGTGCATCACAACGCCACACGCTCACACAGGGTGCATCTCAACGCCACACGCTCACACAGGGTGCATCTCAACGCCACACGCTCACACGGCGTGCATCTCAACGCCACGCGCTCACGCGGCATGCATCTCAACGCCACACGCTCACACGGCGTGCATCTCAACGCCACGCGCTCACACGGCGTGCATCTCAACGCCACACGCTCACACGGCGTGCATCTCAACGCCACACGCTCACACGGCGTGCATCTCAATGCCACACGCTCACACGGCGTGCATCTCAATGCCACACGCTCACACGGCGTGCATCTCAACGCCACGCGCTCACGCGGCATGCATCTCAACGCCACACGCTCACACGGCGTGCATCTCAACGCCACGCGCTCACACGGCGTGCATCTCAACGCCACACGCTCACACGGCGTGCATCTCAACGCCACACGCTCACACGGCGTGCATCTCAATGCCACACGCTCACACGTCGTGCATCACAATGCCACACGCTCACACAGGGTGCATCTCAACGCCACACGCTCACACAGCGTGCATCTCAACGCCACGCGCTCACACAGGGTGCATCTCAACGCCACACGCTCACACAGGGTGCATCTCAACGCCACGCGCTCACACGGCATGCATCTCAACGCCACACGCTCACACAGAGTGCATCTCAACGCCATGCGCTCACACAGAGTGCATCTCAACGCCACACGCTCACACAGCGTGCATCTCAACGCCAGGCGCTTACACAGAGTGCATCTTAACGCCACGCGCTCACACAGGGTGCATCTCAACGCCACGCGCTGCTCTGCATAAGAAAGGATTAGTGTTTTGGAGAAACTGGATGTTAACTCAGCTGTGCCTGATTCTCTGCAGGGTCCTTTTAAAGCGTGCGTGTGCATACAGTGAGTGGTTAAACCTCTGAAGTGAGTTCATCCTACAGTCTGTGGTGTGACTTCATTAAAGAGCTTTTCCTCCTTGGAAACAGCGTCGTCCTCCTGTCGTTAGTTTTTCTGAGCAGACTGAAACTTTGCGTTTGGATGGGTTGATCTCAGAGCTCATGGGATGAAATCATCCTGTTGCAGTGACCCTTTACCCTCCCTCCAACATCCTCTGTGGTTCAGACTGAAACGTGTCCGACTGCAGGAAGCTTCAGGAATATCAATCTAAATAACGGCTGATCCTCCGACCTGTCTGCAGAGCCAGCATGAGGCTGACATTTCTTTTTCTTCAAATATCTGCTCTGCAGCACGACCCATGATCATTTGGAGCGAATGTAAGAGGTTTTCTTTTTGAACAACCTTCGATTGGTGACGGAGTTGTCGGTGAGTGATTTTACAAACAGCAAGCTCAGGTAGCCATGACTAAAGTCAGAGGGAGACAAACATCTGTATCCT
The DNA here is from genome assembly GCF_033239565.1 of Halichoeres trimaculatus. Lineage (NCBI taxonomy): Eukaryota > Metazoa > Chordata > Actinopteri > Labriformes > Labridae > Halichoeres > Halichoeres trimaculatus. Next base: position 39,219,942 of record NW_027437185.1, read on the forward strand.
TTTCAGAGTCGGTGTTGTCCTGTTTTTGTGTTATCATACCTGCAGAGATCAATAACCCAGCGTGTACCTGAGGAGCTCCTTCTCTTTCTTTCTCTGTGTTTTTATCTCCTGGTCAAGAATTAAAACAGCTTCACAGACATGTCCTTAAAAGTCCAAGGCCGTTGATTTGGCTTTTCACATCAACACACACAGCAGCCGCACAATACTGAGAAACCTCCCAGGTCCCGATCTCCCATGGACTGTGCTGTCAGCAAACAAAGAGCATATTCACAGAGGGGCTGAAAAATGAATAAGAACAGGTGATGAACAGCACGTTTTCTCCTGGAGGAATTCATCAATATCAATAAATATTGATAAAAATTAATAAATGTACAAGCTGAATGTCTGTCTCTATGCTGTGCTAATCACACACACACACACACCACGTCCTGCTTCTCACAGAAACGTGTGGTAACCCAGCTGTGAGCTCACACTCATTCACTCCATGAATCGAGCGGAGGATTGGGCGAGCCTGTTATTGGTCACAGCGTGTCGACCTGGTCGTCTGGTCGTCCCCTGAGAGGGCGGACGTTTGTTCATGAGGAAACCTCTGACAGGGCTAATTGGACGACCCTGTTTCCTGATGCTGACTCAATTATAAAACACGTTCCCATCCATTGATTTTCTGTTTCTGACCACACCATCAGAGCAGCTGCACCAAGCATCGATTCCTCTTATTGACGGATGTCGTCTTGAATAATTCAGTGAAACTCTGTCAGAAAACTGCAACAAAACGTGATCTTGGTGATGCTTAAAAAACAGATTGAGGACTTAATTTAACTGATTTCACTAGATGGTTATCCTTTCTTTTTTTTACAGGTGTAGAACAGCTACAGCTCTGAGTTCACGTTTTAAAAACACTGATGCAACGTGTCAGAAACAGTTTGTCATCCTCCACAATGAGTTTCTGCTGTCACCACCACCACCAGTCAGACTCAGGAGCTGTTAAAGCTGACCGTACCAACGCATCACCACGTGAAAACGGCTTCATGAACATCCAGAGTTGGAAAACAGAAAAGACAAAAAAGGTGCAAAAAAACATCAGAATGCAGAAAAAGACGGAGTGAGGGTGAAACTTCTGTTGGCAGGTCAAAAACGTCTGAATCTGAAAATAATCCGGATCAAATCCAGATCCTGATCCTGCCATAAAAACCCACAACCCAGGAACCCACTCACACGTTTACTCCTCAGGCTACGGAGAGAAACCAGAACCCCTCTGGTCCTGACCCGACAAACGTGGTTTTGAGCAGGATGTGAACAAGTTTTTAAAGGTTTGGAGACGATGTGGATTCTCTTCAACTAAAAACTTTTCTGCATTTCGATCACTGCGGTTCCTGACAGGAGAGGAGCTGGCAGATCAGAGGACAGGCCCCTGAAGGACAGGCAGCCTCTGATGGGCTCTCTGTGATCCTGGTCCTGACAGAACCCCGGGGGGTCTCAGAAACATGTTTTGGATTCTACGTTCATGCGTCACCCAGTTTATTTTTAGCAGCACTGCCACGGCTCAGAGGAGACTGAGGAGAGTCTGATCAAACCTGCTGATCAGTCCCTGGATGGATGAGTGACTCAGTTCATGTAGCGTCAGAGCAGATCTACGCGGCGTCCTCGGTTTATTTTTAACACAAGACACAACGACACGCTGAGACAGGACTCTACAGCCTCTTCTTAATCCACGAGACGCGGGGATTAAACTTATGCTGAGTGAGTCACTGAGCCCGCCTCATCACCTCTCTGTGACGGGTGTCACCAGTGGAAACAGGACAGTGAAGGGATCCCTGGATCCCTGGATCCCAAAACAAATGTTTCACCTGGAGAAGGGAGGGAAGGTGATCAGGAGTAGAAAACAGGAACATTTAATCTGAATCAGTCTGGATTTCTGTCAGTCAGGAGCATTTCTCAGCGTGATTATCGTTCCAGCATCAGATCCAGATCCAGACCCCGTCCGCTCAGACCAGGATCTTTTCATTTAATCAAAAAACAAAAGCCGGACGCTGAAGCATGACAGGAAGTCAGGCGCTGAAACGACTTTAAAACACCTGTTGATTTTCAGAGTGAAACAATGATGGGGGTGAGGTGGATGAATGGATCATGACACACACCGTGTTGAAACTAAGGGCGGAGTAAAGAGGATGGAGCGTCTCCACTCTGAAGCAAACTCTACAAACTTAGCTTTCCAAGGAGGGGACATTTCCTGGCAGCTCACGCGTCACCTTGATGGTTTTTTACAGAACGAGTCATTTTCTCTTTCAGCCAACGGCTCAAAGCCGTTAGCACGGACATGTGAATGTCAGCTCCTGGATTTCCTGGTGCTTGGTTTGTGGTCTGACAGTGTTCAAACAAAATGACAAGGGCTGTCAGAAAATCACAGTTTACACAGGCATGAGTCACACAGCGTGGAGAGAGCAAACCGAGCTGGAGCCCTGAAATATGACCGTACAAGTGTCAGAAAACACTGAGGATACACACCCTGCAGAGATAAATCAGAGCTGTCTGGGAAATAAAGGTCAGAGGCTGGAAGCAGATATCAAACCACAGCTTCACCCAGAGGCAGCAGAGTCTGACAGAGACCCATCCCTCGAAGTGAACAGGGTCTCCATCATGTCAGGGAAAAGTGGCCACAAACATGAGGACACAAAGAGCGTCTCTGCTCCGTCCACGCCGCGCTGTACATCCAACAGACAGAGGGTGGAGACAGCCAAACATTAACCAGCCAGTCCCAGCAGCTCCTGGTGCTAACTCTACACCAGTCACTGCAGCTCTACACCAGTCACTGCAGCTCTACACCAGTCACTGCAGCTTTACACCAGTCACTGCAGCTCTACACCAGTCACTGCAGCTCTACACCAGTCACTGCAGCTCTACACCAGTCACTGCAGCTCTACACCAGTCACTGCAGCTCTACACCAGTCACTGCAGCTCTACACCAGTCACTGCAGCTCTACACCAGTCACTGCAGCTCTACACCAGTTACTGCAGCTCTACACCAGTCACTGCAGCTCTACACCAGTCCAAGCAGCTCTACACCAGTCACTGCAGCTTTACACCAGTCACTGCAGCTTTACACCAGTCCCAGCAGCTCTACACCAGTCACTGCAGCTTTACACCAGTCACTGCAGCTCTACACCAGTCACTGCAGCTGTACACCAGTCACTGCAGCTCTGCTAAGGTCAGAAAACCCATGAAAGAGTTTGAATGAACCTCTGCAGCCTGTAGACAGCGTAACACCTTAGAGAGGGTGAACATCAGGGTGTTAAAGTACATGTATTCATCCTGAACTGTTTCTGTACAACACTTTGGATCAGCATGTACAGCACAGACCTAAAGGTGCAAGGTCGAAGGTCAAAGGTCCAAATCCAAGGTCTGAAAACAATCCCCCCCCCCGTACAGTGTTTGCTGATAGTAAAAGTAGCGGCTCAGACTGAGCGGTTTTTTGAACCAGGCTGTAAAAAGGTTCATTTCTGCTTTGAAAACTTCAGCGTTGTCTCATTTTCTCAGACCGGAGGTTTCCACCTGGTTTCTCCTCAGAGTGACGGTTTCTGTGGCAGGACTACGTCAGGCTCTGGAGTGCTCTCTGCTGCCACTTTCCCTTGAGCTTCATTCAGTGGTCAGTTGGTGTAACTGCAGTTGGGTTTTCTCTGATCCCTGACTGCCACCTCACAGCCACGCCCGTGGCCCCCTGCTGGGATATCCCATCACCCCCTCTGTTTTCTTAGAGGACCTAGAGGTCAACAACACATGGAGGTCAGACATATGGTCTAAGTGAAAGTGTTATTCTGGCATTTTTGAAGATTTTTCTTTCACACAGGCAGTAAATTACTGCGTGTTTTTGATCTATGGTCAGACTCAGTCATGACTCCATGAGGCCCGGGTTCAACCCAGCCTCCTTGTCACATGTTAACCCCCCGTTTCCTGCTCTGTCCACGGTCCCCCTCTGTCTGAACAAAGGCATTGAAAGCCCCCTCCCCCCCCCAAAAAAAGTACTTACTTCAATAATTATTCATAGAACCATTAAAAAACCAACTGATTCTCAATGTTTAATCTCAAGATTTTACTGTTTTACGCTGAATGTTCGGGCACGTGGAGCTCCTGGTTAAAATAAAACACTGGGAAAAGTCTTTCACCGTTCGTGGATGGAGAGGTAATCACTGGCTCCTTTTTTCTCCCCTCCTGGACCATTTTTACTGAATCACTTTCTGAAATAATGTTTTAAAGTGGCTTTTCAAACAGAGTTATTATATTCTCAGTGCTGTGAGTCCTGACAGTGATTACCTCTGACCACGCTGTCAGTGAGGGGTGGGGGGGCTGAGGAGAGGACTGGATGTGGGTCATGGTTTTCCCAAAAACAGCCTGAGCTGATGAAGCAGCTGCAGACAGCAGGAGGGAGAGAAGCTGCAGCTGCACCAACAAAAAGATCAGAAACAGAAAAATATAAAATCATTACCTGATTACTTCTAGTTTCCTGTCAGATGGGACCTAACCCCAACCCACATCCTGCATGATTCCAGTTATCTATTTTATTTGTTGCATGAACTATTTTCATCATGGTTCGTTTAAAATGTAAAGAAAGGAATAAAGAAATCAGAGCAGGCTCAAACTGTTGATACTGAACTTCAGACAAAGTGTGACTGAAAATACGCCGTACTGAAAAATAGATTCACAACTTCCTGTCTGTCCGATGTCTGAATGTTCCAGTCATCTGCTTTAATGAAACTGTGACATTAAATCCACTTTATTTTCAATCTAATTAGGGTGAAAACATCAATTTGGGAAATTGTCTTAATTTGCTGAAATCACTTTGATCTCCAGCATCAAACGGTTGATTCAACAAGGCTCAGTTTGTTTTAAACGACGAGTCGAGACAATCAGACGAGTCACAGCAGAGATTACAGCTCATACCGCTCAGAGGTCGGCCGTCAGGAGGTGAAAGAGGAGGACAAACCGTCTCCTCTATGAAGTGGACCTTAAAAAACAAACGTCCCCCTGAAGACACGCTGACGTGAAGTTCACCAAATCCAATCTCCTTTCTCTCAGACGTGTCCCATTAACCCTCCGTCAGGTGGAGGCAGGTGTGAGCTCTACCTTCTTCTTCAGACAGCTGTCGTCACATCGTATGAACAAACTCCTCAAAGACAAAAAGTCACCTCAGTCTGAACATTCACAGGCTCTGATTATTAAACCACAGAGCAGATAGTCAGCTCCCCATGCCCCCCAGGGGAGAACATTACCCATCAGCCCTGCTGGTTTTCCTCTGGTCGTCAGGTTCCAGTTTGGATCTCGTGTAAACGTCAGTGGGAACAGGACGGCGTGGAACAACATGTCCTGCTGGGCCCAGGATCTCAGGCATGTGAAGCTGGTGCTGAATCAAACAGCATCCAGACCAGAGCCCTGGAGTCAGTCCCAACTGATCTGAAGGCTCGGTACCCCAGACCCACTCAGTGAGGAGACCCCGCAGTGACAGAAAGACAGGGCGTAATGAGTCCAGAGAGAGTACTGTCACATGACCACGCAACAACACAACACACAAAAACAGAACATGTGATTTATCAGCAACGGACACGTTGAGCATGCTGGATGGCAACAGCTGCCCCTGGTGGTTAGTCAGGTCATTACCCTGACCACCAGGCCCTGGTGGTTAGTCCGGTCATTACCGTGACCTCCAGCCCCTGGTGGTTAGTCAGGTCATGACTGTGACCTCCTGGTTAGTCAGGTCATTACCGTGACCACCAGCCCCTGGTGGTTAGTCAGGTCATGACTGTGCCCTCTGGTTGTGGTGGTTTATCAGGTCATGACTGTGCCCTCTGGTTGTGGTGGTTAGTCAGGTCATGACTGTGACCTCTGGTTGTGGTGGTTTATCAGGTCATGACTGTGACCTCTGGTTGTGGTGGTTTATCAGGTCATGACTGTGACCTCTGGTTGTGGTGGTTTATCAGGTCATGACTGTGACCTCTGGTTGTGGTGGTTTATCAGGTCATGACTGTGACCTCTGGTTGTGGTGGTTTATCAGGTCATGACTGTGACCTCTGGTTGTGGTGGTTTATCAGGTCATGACTGTGACCTCTGGTTGTGGTGGTTTATCAGGTCATGACTGTGACCTCTGGTTGTGGTGGTTAGTCAGGTCATGACTGTGCCCTCTGGTTGTGGTGGTTTATCAGGTCATGACTGTGACCTCCTGGTTGTGGTGGTTAGTCAGGTCATGACTGTGACCTCCTGGTTGTGGTGGTTAGTCAGGTCATGACTGTGACCTCCAGCCCCTGGCGCTGCATCAGAAGCAGACGTGTCTGTAGTGGAGGTCAGCGCGTGGGTTTGAAGTGACTCCATGAACCATTTCTTGTGGCTCCCAGTGAACGCTCTGAGTCGTGCAGAGGACTGACGTCTGGTGCAGCAGTTTTTGTGTTGACCAATCAGAGATGCTGAGGGGTGGATGATAAAATGCTGAGAGGTGTGAAGCTGCTTTTATCTGAGCTGCTCTACCTCCACCCTTACAGTGAGAGCTGTCACTCCTCCTTGTTTACAGCCATCAGTCTCTGGTCGCCACAGGCTGGAACAAAGTGAACTGGGACAGCTGATGGACCTGTCCTTAAAGATAATAGTGTTCAAATCGTCCGCTTTGTGCATTTCACAGACAGCTGCAGAGACAACAACCAGAGAGACTGAAATAGTTCACACGCCACCAGCTCTGCACAGCTTTCTTTTCTTCACTGAACCCAATCTCTTCAAAGAGGATTACTCCAATTAGACCAGTGTCAGCAGCACACAGCGCCCAGAAATACGGTTCAGTACAAAAAGCTTTTCACAAGTGGGCGTTCAGTAAATGAACACCTGGTGCCTGGAAACTCTGATTACTGTCGCTCAGACGCTGCTGAAAAGGCCTGAACACGTTCAGCTCCGTCTATAAAGGTTCAGGGATTAACCCACCGATTATTTTCAGTCTACGATCTGGAGCAGCGCGGGGAGAAGCTTCAGACTGAACGTTGGTTTCTGATGTTTACTGAACCTTGGTGCTGAGTGAGCAGCAGTGAAAGTGAAGATCGCTGCTGCCCTCAACAAAACTGAAGCAGCACGTCCTGAGGATGATGATGATGAGCCGTTCGATGTTTGCTCCAAACTGTTCAAAGACTATCTAAGGATTGTGCCATCCACACCGCCATCCACGCCGCCATCCACGCCGCCATCCACGCCGCCATCCACGCCGCCATCCACGCCGCCATCCACACCGCCATCCACACCGCCATCCACGCCGCCATCCACACCGCCATCCACATCGCCATCCACGCCGCCATCCACATCGCCATCCACGCCGCCATCCACGCCGCCATCCACGCCGCCATCCACGCCGCCATCCACGCCGCCATCCACGCCGCCATCCACGCCACCATCCACATCGCCATCCACGCCGCCATCCACGCCGCCATCCACGCCGCCATCCACACCGCCATCCACGCCGCCATCCACACCGCCATCCACACCGCCATCCACGCCACCATCCACATCGCCATCCACGCCGCCATCCACGCCACCATCCACATCGCCATCCACGCCGCCATCCACGCCGCCATCCACGCCGCCATCCACGCCGCCATCCACACCGCCATCCACGCCGCCATCCACTCCACAATCACCTTTTTAAGGACCTGCCAAGTTGAGTCTCTGACAAAGATGGAGAGGGCTGTTTGGCTCTGCTCGTCCATCATCAAACTTCCTTCTTGGCTGACGAAGACTGTCACTGACTGTTGACCTGCTGCACTCTCTGCTGCACTCTCTGCTGCACCTCCTGCTGCAATCTGTGCTGCACATCCTGCTGCACTCTGAGCTGCACGTCCTGCTGCACTCTCTGCTGCACTCTCTGCTGCACTCTGAGCTGCACTCTCTGCTGCACTCTCTGCTGCATGTCCTGCTGCACTCTCTGCTGCACTCTGTGCTGCACATCCTGCTGCACTCTGAGCTGCACGTCCTGTTGCACTCTCTGCTGCACTCTGTGCTGCACATCCTGCTGCACTCTGAGCTGCACTTCCCGCTGCACTCTCTGCTGCACATCCTGCTGCACTCTGAGCTGCACTTCCCGCTGCACTCTCTGCTGCATGTCCTGCTGCTACGTCTGCTGCACTCTCTGCTGCATGTCCTGCTGCACTCTGTGCTGCACTCTGTGCTGCACGTCCTGCTGCACTCTGAGCTGCACGTCCTGCTGCACTCTCTGCTGCACTCTCTGCTGCATGTCCTGCTGCACTCTCTGCTGCACTCTGTGCTGCACATCCTGCTGCACTCTGAGCTGCACGTCCTGCTGCACTCTCTGCTGCACATCCTGCTGCACTCTCTGCTGCACTCTCTGCTGCACTCTCTGCTGCACTCTGAGCTGCACGTCCTGCTGCACTCTCTGCTGCACATCCTGCTGCACTCTGTGCTGCACTCTGTGCTGCACTCTGTGCTGCACTCTGAGCTGCACTTTCCGCTGCACTCTCTGCTGCATGTCCTGCTGCTACGTCTGCTGCACTCTCTGCTGCATGTCCTGCTGCACTCTGTGCTGCACTCTGTGCTGCACTCTGTGCTGCACTCTGTGCTGCACTCTGTGCTGCACTCTGTGCTGCACTCTGTGCTGCACGTCCTTCTGCAGGCCTCGCTCTCTCACAGTGACCTCTTGTGAAAAGCCTGAACCTGTTCTGGTTCTTTTTTTTTGAAGCAGTGTTTTATCGTCTCCGTCAGACGGGACAGATCCATCGTCTCAGGAACTGTCACATTTTTTTAGCGTCAATGATTCTTTAAATGTCTGGAAATCATCGGCCGTCCTTCCTGCATCACTCTGCTGTCCACATCCTTCTGGAGGGATTGAGTTGAAGGATCAGATTTAATCCATTTCCATCGCTTACAAAACTTAACTTTTGATAACGTGGGATAATCGATGACAGCGTCACGTCTCCTCAGTTATGGTTAGTTTGCATTTTTACCTCTGTCTCGTCTCAGCTTTAAGGTGACTTCACATCCTGCCCTCTTGTTTTCCCGCCGTGTTGATGGTGAGCCCCGCCCTTCACTGTCCCACCTGTGCCTGTTACCTGTGGTGTCGAGGCCTCTGTGTGTGTCAGGTCGTCGTGTCTCATGTTCCAGTTGTTTCCATGTGTCTGGTTTCTTCATGTTGGATCAGCTGCTCTGTTTGTTTTCAGGAGACTCCAGGAGATTGTCCATGTTCTGAGTTGTGCGTTGGTTCCTTTTTAACGATCCTGTCAAACGGTTCCTGTTAAGATTTGATTAAACATGGTTTGATCCATCCATGTCGATCACCATTTATGCTTAACGATTCCTTCGTCCCTTCCCTCCATTAAGTCAGAACAGACAGACCTCACATCGACGCCATGTCGGACACGCCGGTCGACCAGCAGCAGGATTCCCATGAGGTCGGCGGGAGTGATGGAGAGCTTGGCTTCACTTCACCAAAAAGGGCTAACAGGGCAAAGTGCAGTTTGTGCTGTAACATCATGCTAGGGTGGAAACGCACCGCCATGTTCAAACATCTGTTGATGGGTGGTGTTAACTGCCGGTGGTGTCATGTCATGTTTTTAACTTAATAAAACGTTGGCACAGAAAACCTGTGAAGCCACGTTTTGTCCACAGAAAATTCACAGGAGGAACTAATAATCAATCAATGAAGCATCAGATCAATACGCAGAATCAATAATAGCATTGGTATCAATAAACCATATCAGCACAGAGCTGTCGGACTCTCCTCTTGGCTGTTGAACATCTTGGCCCTGGGTTTCTGATCCATCAGACCGCCCCCCTTTACAGGTCCAACGCCCCGCGAGGACTTCCTGAGTGACTCTGACACAGACTCAGAGTTTTTTCCTCCACTATTCGTTATCTCCCGTTAAAAATGAGGTCATCAGTGACGGACTCAGGTTTTCTCTCTGTGATCAGGTCAAATCCTCTTCTCTGGGAACATGAATCCATTAAAGGCCAGGGACGAATGAATCAGCTCATCACCTGAAAAGTACAGTTTGAAAACCTGCTCTCCAAATCAAATCCAGGCCTTAAAGAGTCTGAGCAGCAGGGAGTGATGGTGCTCATGGGGAACTGAGTCTTTGACCTGTAAAAACCTCATCAACTCCAGCTGAACCGGGACAAACCGTCCCTCCTGCAGCTTAAACGTCAGGAGACAGAGGAGGAGTCCCTGCTCCCTGAGCTCCAGGCTCCTCCTCCTTTTCAGCTCCTCACGTAACCAACGCCCCCTCATGCATGCACAGACGCTTCAGGTTCACCAGCTTTCACACCTCATCATGTTTATTAAATGGACCGTGAGTGGTTCCTGTCTGCATGAAGTGCCTCTGCGCTCTCACCCTCTCCCATGACTCAGTGATGGTCGGTTTGCGTCTGTCGTCACAGGTTGACACTGAACGACCTTTTGAACGAGGTGTTACATAACGTCTGACGTATGGTAACTCTTCAGACATCACCGCAGTGAAAGGAGAGCGGGGCTAAAAGCTTTGGAGGAGGTGATGGAGTTGGTTTCATCAAACAGGAGCTGGTTGTTGGTGAGATGTTTCCCCGGCTCCTAAAGGAAACTCAGCTCCTTCTCCCTGCGCCTCCATCTCAGCGCTGAGAGTCCAAAATGCAAACCTGTTTTATCTGCCAGCTTTGAGCCAATGTGAAGGACTCTTGGCTCAGCGTTCTCCGCCCTCAGAGCAGCATCTTATCTTTCCTGCCTGAAACTTTCAGCTTTGATGTCCTGCGAGCTCCATTCAGTGAACGAACTGCGTGGTAGGAGAGGAAATCTCTTTCATTTCCTCTTCCTCTTCCTCTGTGATCCATTATTAACAACACAAACAGACTTAGTGTAGAGACGGCTCTGCACAGATCACTGATGTCGACATTTGCTTTATGTGTGAAGCAGGAGATGTACACAGTGTTGGTGAGTTCATAAGCACTTTATGATGAATCTCTTTTAATAAAAACTTTCTGGTACCTATTTGTTCGCTGCCACGATGTTATGTATTGTGTTTCCATTATTTCCGCTGCGTACTGGTTTTCTTCCAGCGACAGCCGCCTCATTATGAACCTCCCAGACTCACAGCCAGCATCAATCACACGCATGAGGAAGTTTTAGAAAAGGCCTGAGCACGAGGAAAAAACAAAAGATCTGCAAGAATAAGTCACATAAATCAAAATGAGGCCGGTAAAGAAAGTCCAGTAAACAGATTTTTCTTGGGCTGGTCAAGAGGTGAAGTACAAGTCGATTTAGCATAGTGACAGGGTTAAAAATACAGATCAGGCAAAGTTAGGCCACAGAAAATAAAACTCAAGGTTTGTGAACTTTATACGTGATAAAATGCCGTTTTAAAAAGAGCAAAACCCCACTACACCAAAGGAAACGTGATCTTATTCACACGTCTGACAGTTTGTGTCACTATCATCTGTTTATTGTGAGCGTCTTCAGAAAAGCCTCAGCACACGCAGGAAACAGACTGACAGCACACGCAGGAGATATCCTACAGCAGGAGAGGAGATTTAGATCAAGTCAGGAGAAAGCTAAAATCTGACAGATATTCAGGCACAGGGACGCACGTCTACAGGAGATGAAGCCTCCAGGTCTTAAAGGTCACAAACAAAACAGAGCAGATCTCACACTCACTGATCTTCATCTGGACCGTGCACAGGAAACTTACTAAAGCCGCAGCTGAAGGTCTTTTTATTCAGCAGAAACTCGACAACGCTTCAGCTGACAGCTTTAAATGAACGGATTCATCAGGGTGAGAAAATGTGAGAGCTAGAGAAACGCGTTAGAGAAAACAAGACCAGATTAAATCTATGAAATGAAAACTCATTCAGAGTGAAGGAGAGAAAATATTTGGGGCTAAAAATGTTTTTAGATCAGAACAGTCTGAATCTGAAAACCGATCCTGATCAAATCCAGATCCTGATCCTGACATATTTCCCCCACAGCGCCCCCTGGTGGAGAACATGTTTCTTGGTCAGAAGCAGCAGTTTGATGATCACACTGCAGAAAACTGACCACTGATCATCTGTGTTCAGACACCTGAGGGACAGGTGAGCTGTGATGTCATCAGTCAGCACAACATGTAAACATCCCCCCCCACCATCTGCAGGCCCAGCTGTTCAGATATGAGGCCCCTCCAGATAACTCACAGGTAGGGATAGGTTTTGAACAAGGTCCGTTCATAGGTACTGACCCAATTCTGTCTGAACCACCAAGTACTGACTCAGGTAAAATCTGGAGGTACCACGCTTCAGGACCCAAACACATCCCTGTGACTGTGAGGGAGTGGGAGATTTTCCATGCTGGACATGAACTCAGCAAAGCAAGGTTTAATATCAGAGAATAAAAATGTTAAACTGAAAAACTGTGAAAAACTAAAATCAACAAAATTAATATTTATGACCACATGGACAATAAAAACTACAGAACATTGTTACTGAGCAGTACGTCATCGTATCAAACCTGAAAGTTACCTTTCCCTACTCACAGGTACCTGTGAGAGTGTGGTGGATGGATGATGGATGGATGGATGGATGGATGGATGGATGGATGGATGGATGGATGGATGATGGATGGTTGAATGTCTGATGGATGGATGGATGGATGGATGATGGATGGATGGATGATTAATGGATGGATGGATGGATGGATGGATGGATGGATGGATGGATGATTAATGGATGGATGGATGGATGGATGGATGGATGATTAATGGATGGATGGATGATGGATGGATGGATGGATGTCTGATGGATGGATGGATGGATGGATGGATGGATGGATGATGGATGGTTGAATGTCTGATGGATGGATGGATGGATGGATGGATGGATGGATGGATGGATGGATGGATGGATGGATGGATGATGGATGGTTGAATGTCTGATGGATGGATGGATGGATGGATGGATGGATGATGGATGGTTGAATGTCTGATGGATGGATGGATGGATGGATGATGGATGGATGGATGATTAATGGATGGATGGATGGATGGATGGATGGATGGATGATTAATGGATGGATGGATGGATGGATGATTAATGGATGGATGGATGATGGATGGATGGATGGATGTCTGATGGATGGATGGATGGATGGATGGATGGATGGATGGATGGATGGATGATGGATGGTTGAATGTCTGATGGATGGATGGATGGATGGATGGATGGATGGATGGATGGATGGATGGATGGATGGATGGATGATGGATGGTTGAATGTCTGATGGATGGATGGATGGATGGATGGATGGATGGATGGATGGATGGATGGATGGTTGAATGTCTGATGGATGGATGGATGGATGGATGGATGGATGGATGGATGATGGATGGTTGAATGTCTGATGGATGGATGGATGGATGGATGGATGGATGGATGGATGGATGGATGGATGGATGATGGATGGTTGAATGTCTGATGGATGGATGGATGGATGGATGGATGGATGGATGATGGATGGATGGATGATTAATGGATGGATGGATGGATGGATGGATGATTAATGGATGGATGGATGGATGGATGGATGGATGATTAATGGATGGATGGATGATGGATGGATGGATGGATGTCTGATGGATGGATGGATGGATGGATGGATGATGGATGGTTGAATGTCTGATGGATGGATGGATGGATGGATGGATGGATGGATGGATGGATGGATGGATGGATGGATGATGGATGGTTGAATGTCTGATGGATGGATGGATGGATGGATGGATGGATGGATGGATGGATGGATGGATGGATGGATGATGGATGGTTGAATGTCTGATGGATGGATGGATGGATGGATGGATGGATGATGGATGGTTGAATGTCTGATGGATGGATGGATGGATGGATGATGGATGGATGGATGATTAATGGATGGATGGATGGATGGATGGATGGATGGATGATTAATGGATGGATGGATGGATGGATGATTAATGGATGGATGATGGATGGATGGATGGATGTCTGATGGATGGATGGATGGATGGATGGATGGATGGATGGATGGATGGATGATGGATGGTTGAATGTCTGATGGATGGATGGATGGATGGATGGATGGATGGATGGATGGATGGATGGATGGATGGATGGATGATGGATGGTTGAATGTCTGATGGATGGATGGATGGATGGATGGATGGATGGATGGATGGATGGATGGATGGATGGATGGATGGTTGAATGTCTGATGGATGGATGGATGGATGGATGGATGGATGGATGGATGGATGATGGATGGTTGAATGTCTGATGGATGGATGGATGGATGGATGGATGGATGGATGGATGGATGGATGGATGGATGGATGATGGATGGTTGAATGTCTGATGGATGGATGGATGGATGGATGGATGGATGGATGGATGATGGATGGATGGATGATTAATGGATGGATGGATGGATGGATGGATGGATGGATGATTAATGGATGGATGGATGGATGGATGGATGGATGATTAATGGATGGATGGATGATGGATGGATGGATGGATGTCTGATGGATGGATGGATGGATGGATGGATGATGGATGGTTGAATGTCTGATGGATGGATGGATGGATGGATGGATGGATGGATGGATGGATGGATGGATGATTAATGGATGGATGGATGGATGGATGGATGGATGATTAATGGATGGATGGATGATGGATGGATGGATGGATGTCTGATGGATGGATGGATGGATGGATGGATGGATGGATGATGGATGGTTGAATGTCTGATGGATGGATGGATGGATGGATGGATGGATGGATGGATGGATGGATGGATGGATGATGGATGGTTGAATGTCTGATGGATGGATGGATGGATGGATGGATGGATGGATGGATGGATGGATGGATGGATGGATGGATGGATGGATGATGGATGGTTGAATGTCTGATGGATGGATGGATGGATGGATGGATGGATGGATGGATGGATGGATGGATGGATGGATGGATGGTTGAATGTCTGATGGATGGATGGATGGATGGATGGATGGATGGATAGATGGATGGATGATGGATGGTTGAATGTCTGATGGATGGATGGATGGATGATGGATGGTTGAATGTCTGATGGATGGATGGATGGATGGATGGATGATGGATGTTGAATGTCTGATGGATGGATGGATGGATGGATGATGGATGTTGAATGTCTGATGGATGGATGTTTGATGAATGGATGATGGATGGATGGTTGATGGATGGATGGATGATGGATGTCTGATGGATGGATGATGGATGGTTGAATGTCTGATGGATGGATGATGGATGATGGATGATGGATGGATGGTGGATGGTGGATGGATGGATGATGGATGGATGGTGGATGGATGGATGATGGATGATGGTTGGATGTATCTATCAGCTGTGTGTAGAGCAGATCTCCCTTAGCTTGTGTTGACACTTTGCAGGAAGTTTAGAGTAAAATATCAGCAGGTCAAACTGTAGCTGAAGTGATAAACAACACTTTTTAAAAACTCAATCTTTCTTCAGAAGAGCTGGAATTCGGGATTAGGGATTAAAATTCTTCCAAGCTGTTTTGGGCAGCAGCAGTTTTTATTCTAGGATTAGAGAGCGGAGCCTTTTGTCTTTCCTCTGCTCCTCCACCCCCGCTCCTCTCTCCTCCTCTCTCCTCTCTCCTAGCAATCGTCTGATTTTGAAGGACACCAGCTGAAACCCTGCCGACAGGCAAAGATTCAATCAATTTTTTTGGAAGCTTCTCGGGTTTCAAATCCCATTTTCCAGTCTTTGTCTCAACATCTATTTGGGGACAGCGTTTACACAAACCTGCTTACCCTGCTGTCAGAGAAAAGGAGGAGGAGGAGAAAAGGACTGAGCAGAGGAAACTGCTGCTAACAGGCCTGAACTGAACGCTCTGAGAGACTGAGCAGAGGAAACTGCTAACAGGCCTGAACTGAACGTACTGAGAGACTGAGCAGAGGAAACTGCTGCTAACAGGCCTGAACTGAACGCTCTGAGAGACTGAGCAGAGGAAACTGCTGCTAACAGGCCTGAACTGAACGCTCTGAGAGACTGAGCAGAGGAAACTGCTGCTAACAGGCCTGAACTGAACGCTCTGAGAGACTGAGCAGAGGAAACTGCTGCTAACAGGCCTGAACTGAACGTACTGAGAGACTGAGCAGAGGAAACTGCTGCTAACAGGCCTGAACTGAACATACTGAGAGACTGAGCAGAGGAAACTGCTGCTAACAGGCCTGAACTGAACGTACTGAGAGACTGAGCAGAGGAAACTGCTGCTAACAGGCCTGAACTGAACGCTCTGAGAGACTGAGCAGAGGAAACTGCTGCTAACAGGCCTGAACTGAACGTGATGAGAGACTGAGCAGAGGAAACTGCTGTTAACAGGCCTGAACGGAACGTATTGAGAGACTGAGCAGAGGAAACTGATGCTAACAGGCCTGAACTGAACGTGCTGAGAGACTGAGCAGAGGAAACTGCTGCTAACAGGCCTGAACTGAACGTGCTGAGAGACTGAGCAGAGGAAACTGCTGCTAACAGGCCTGAACTGAACGCTCTGAGAGACTGAGCAGAGGAAACTGCTGCTAACAGGCCTGAACTGAACGCTCTGAGAGACTGAGCAGAGGAAACTGCTGCTAACAGGCCTGAACTGAACGTGCTGAGAGACTGAGCAGAGGGAGGAGGAATAAACGCCGAGCCACAAAGAAAACGTCAATTCAGGCAGATTCTATTATTTTCTGAGGTTATGAAGAGTGTCAGCGACTGTCAGGACTTTTCATGTCGAATCTTCCTGTTTTCATTCTGTGATTTTGTTTTATTTGACATTTTCTCTGGAGGACAAAGATTAATATCCCACCATGGAAACACAGCTGAGTACGGCAGATTAAAGTCAGAGGAATGATTTTCTGTCAGAGCTCAGGAGGACACGTCAGGACGAATCAAACCTGAGGATCAGGACTAAAGACAGTCCTGATTATTGGTCCATCCAGAAAAAAGAGACACCAAGAGACAGACAGAGACAGAGATGGAAACTGAGACAGAGACAGAGAAAGACAGAGACACAGACAGAGACAGAAATAGGGACTGAGACAAGGACGGGAGAGACAGACAGAGAGAGACAGGGACGGGAGAGACAGACAGAGAAAGAGACAGACATAGACAGAGACAGGGACGGGAGAGACAGACAGAGAGAGACACAGAGACACAGACAGAGACAGAAATAGGGACTGAGACAAGGACGGGAGAGACAGACAGAGAGAGACAGGGACGGGAGAGACAGGGACGGGAGAGACAGACAGAGAGAGACACAGAGAGACAGAGAGACAGAGACAGAGAGACAGGTCAGATCCACAGAAAAAGGTCAGGTCAGATTGGATCATTTGGGAGAATCATTTTGTAGATATTGATTTTTTTCTTTTCATGATGGTTTAACAGAAGAAGCTCAGTGTAACAGACTGAAGAGTGAGCCGCCATGAGCTGAGCTAACGTGTGAAGCTAACAAACTGAAGAGTGAGCCGCCATGAGCTGAGCTAACGTGTGAAGCTAACAGAC
>NW_027437185.1:39242500-39257500 GCF_033239565.1 Halichoeres trimaculatus
CTGATACTAAGATCCTGAATATGAAATATGTCCTGGGTCATCATCATTTTTAACACTGTCAGGAAACAAATATCGTACAAACCTGCAGCTAACACCAAACTGTATCAGACAGTCTGCTGAAAGGGAGTATAACATTAAAGTCGGACTGAAGTGTTTGAGGAGGTCTGTGCTCTCTGAGGGATTTTCTTGTTGCAGTTTTCTCTCCTCTTTCTACAATCATACACTCCTGCCTCCAGCCTGTCTTTGTTAGCAGGAAATATGCACTCCATGGTTTATCCAGAACGAGGTTCATCCAGGACGAGGTTCATCCAGGATGAGGTCCATCCAGGACGAGGTTCATCCAGGACGAGGTCCACCCAGGACGAGGTTCATCCAGGACGAGGTTCATCCAGGACGAGGTCCATCCAGGACGAGGTTCATCCAGGACGAGGTCCATCCAGGACGAGGTTCATCCAGGACGAGGTCCATCAAGGACGAGGTTCATCCAGCAGGACACAGGAAAGTGACCGTGTGGTTGTTGAGGGGACCACAGTGATGTGTGATTGTGCTTCCTGCCCTACGGACTGTAGCTGAAGGACAAACCTGTCCATCACTGAGCTCGAGGACTTCTCTGTGGGTTTCCAGTCTATAAAAACACTTCTGTCAGAGACGGACAGGGGGACATTGATCAGTCTTCCTGTTAGCCGTGGGAGCCAGGGTTGATTATACGTTGGATCTTTAACATGAAAATGCTGAGATAAGGACTTTTTGAACACAGAGCACAGAAACCACATCACAGCGCCCTCTCTTCACGGTCAGATTAAATCCAGTCGGCAGAGTGACTCAGAGATGGGGATTGATTTTAATTTGACGGCTGCCTTTCAGGCTGCACCTGTTTCCGCAGAGGAGTCGTGATTGATTCAGGTCCGCTCAGAGAAACGTCAGGAAATGAGCCTGAGAGCTGTTTCTCTCAGAGGGAGCTGCAGCTCTGTGCGATGGAGGAATACCTGAGATTAAAAGTGATCTTTTTTCACTGTAAGGTTTTAAATTAAACCGTTATCTCTCATACGGGTTGGATGAGAGAGTCACGCTTTCAGACCGTCAGGAGCTTCTTTAGGCTCCAGCAGCCATGCAAGTGTAGCACATTCTCTGTGGAAATGTCATCCAGCAATTATTGACACCAAAGATTTTTCTGAGACAAACACAGTATGGACTGCAGAGTCGGATCATTTAAGTGTCCTCTGCAGACCTACGGTCAAATAAACAGAAGCTTAAACCACTAAATGTGAAAGTGCTGCAGCCAGAGGACTTCACCGTCAAAGCTCAAAGACCCAGAGTCGACTTTTCTACCGTCGTCTTCTCCACGGCTCATAATCACACGGCAGGACGCCAGCGTGTGAAACACGGGCTGCCAACGTCCGCCTGAGAAATCTCTCTGCACTGACTTCCCATCAGTCCATCTGTCCGTCTGTCCGTCCGCCGTCTGTCCATCAGTCAGTCCGTCTGTCCATTAGTCAGTCCGTCTGTCTGTCCGTCTGTCCATCAGTCCATCAGTCCATCAGTCAGTCCGTCCATCAGTCAGTCCATCAGTTAGTCCATCAGTCAGTCCATCAGTCAGTCCATCAGTCAGTCCATCCGTTCGTCTGTCCGTCCGTCTGTCCATCTGTCTGTCCTTCCGTCTGTCCATCTGTCCATCAGTCCATCCGTCTGTCCATCAGTCCATCAGTCAGTTCGTCAGTCCATCCGTCCGTCCATCTGTCCATCAGTCCATCAGTCCGTCCGTCTGTCCGTCCGTCCGTCCATCTGTCCTTCTGTTCGTCTGGCTGTCTGTCCGTCCGTCCATCCGTCTGTCCATCAGTCAATCTGTCTGTCCATCAGTCCATCAGTCAGTCAGTCCGTCCGTCCGTCTGTCCATCAGTCCATCAGTCCATGCGTCTGTCCATCAGTCCGTCCGTCCGTCTGTCCGTCCGTCCGTCCGTCCGTCTGTCCGTCCATCCGACGGTCCATCAGTCAGTCCGTCAGTCCGTCCGTCCGTCCGTCTGTCCATCAGTCCATCTGTCTGTCCATCAGTCCATCAGTCAGTCAGTCCGTCCGTCCATCCGTCTGTCCATCAGTCAGTCAGTCCTTCCGTCCGTCCGTCTGTCCATCAGTCCATCTGTCTGTCCATCAGTCCATCAGTCAGTCAGTCCGTCCGTCCGTCCGTCTGTCCATCAGTCCATCAGTCCATCAGTCTGTCCATCAGTCCGTCTGTCTGTCCGTCCGTCCGTCCGTCCGTCCATCCGACAGTCCATCAGTCAGTCCGTCAGTCCGTCCGTCTGTCCGTCCGTCCGTCTGTCCATCAGTCAGTCCGTCTGTCCATCCGTCAGTCCGTCCGTCTGTCCATCTGTCAGTCCTTCCGTCCGTCCGTCTGTCCATCAGTCCATCAGTCCGTCCATCTGTCCTTCTGTCCATCAGTCCATCCGTCTGTCCATCAGTCCATCAGTCCATCCGTCTGTCCGTCCGTCAGTCCATCTGTCCATCTGTCCTTCTGTTTGTCTGGCTGTCTGTCCGTCCGTCCATCCGTCTGTCCATCAGTCCATCAGTCAGTCAGTCCGTCCGTCAGTCTGTCCATCAGTCCATCAGTCCATCCGTCTGTCCATCAGTCAGTCCGTCTGTCCGTCTGTCTGTCCATCAGTCCATCCGTCTGTCCATCAGTCCATCAGTCTGTCGGTCTGTCCATCAGTCAGTCCGTCTGTCCGTCCGTCCGTCTGTCCATCAGTCCATCAGTCCATCCTTCTGTCCATCAGTCAGTCCGTCTGTCCGTCCGTCTGTCCATCAGTCCATCCGTTTGTCCATTAGTCCATCTGTCAGTCCATCAGTCCATCAGTCAGTCAGTCCGTCCATCCGTCTGTCCATCAGTCAGTCCATCAGTCAGTCCATCAGTCAGTCCATCAGTCAGTCCATCAGTCAGTCCATCCGTTCGTCTGTCCGTCCGTCTGTCCATCTGTCTGTCCTTCCGTCTGTCCATCTGTCCATCAGTCCATCAGTCAGTTCGTCAGTCCATCCGTCCGTCCATCTGTCCATCAGTCCATCAGTCCGTCCGTCCGTCCGTCCGTCCGTCCATCTGTCCTTCTGTTCGTCTGGCTGTCTGTCCGTCCGTCCATCTGTCTGTCCATCAGTCCATCAGTCAGTCAGTCCGTCTGTCCGTCTGTCCATCAGTCCATCAGTCCATGCGTCTGTCCATCAGTCCGTACGTCCGTCTGTCCGTCCGTCCGTCCATCCGACGGTCCATCAGTCAGTCCGTCAGTCCGTCCGTCCGTCCGTCTGTCCATCAGTCCATCTGTCTGTCCATCAGTCCATCAGTCAGTCAGTCCTTCCGTCCGTCCGTCTGTCCATCAGTCCATCTGTCTGTCCATCAGTCCATCAGTCAGTCAGTCCGTCCGTCCGTCCGTCTGTCCATCAGTCCATCAGTCCATCCGTCTGTCCATCCGTC
The DNA here is from genome assembly GCF_033239565.1 of Halichoeres trimaculatus. Classification (NCBI taxonomy): domain Eukaryota; kingdom Metazoa; phylum Chordata; class Actinopteri; order Labriformes; family Labridae; genus Halichoeres; species Halichoeres trimaculatus. The sequence continues at coordinate 39,245,952 of NW_027437185.1, forward strand.
TGTCCATCAGTCAGTCCGTCTGTCCGTCCGTCCGTCTGTCCGTCCATCCGACGGTCCATCAGTCAGTCCGTCAGTCTGTCCGTCTGTCCGTCCGTCCGTCTGTCCATCAGTCAGTCCGTCTGTCCATCCGTCAGTCTGTCCGTCTGTCCATCTGTCAGTCCTTCCGTCCGTCCGTCTGTCCATCAGTCCATCAGTCTGTCCATCTGTCCTTCTGTCCATCAGTCCATCCGTCTGTCCATCAGTCCATCAGTCCATCCGTCTGTCCATCCGTCAGTCCATCTGTCCTTCTGTTTGTCTGGCTGTCTGTCCGTCCGTCCATCCGTCTGTCCATCAGTCCATCAGTCAGTCAGTCCATCCGTCAGTCCGTCCGTCAGTCCATCTGTCCTTCTGTTTGTCTGGCTGTCTGTCCGTCCGTCCATCCGTCTGTCTGTCCATCAGTCCATCCGTCTGTCCATCAGTCCATCAGTCTGTCCGTCTGTCCATCAGTCAGTCCGTCTGTTCGTCCGTCCATCTGTCCATCAGTCCATCAGTCCATCCGTCTGTCCATCAGTCAGTCCGTCTGTCCGTCCGTCTGTCCATCAGTCCATCCGTTTGTCCATTAGTCCATCTGTCAGTCCATCAGTCCATCAGTCAATCAGTCCGTCCATCCGTCTGTCCATCAGTCAGTCCGTCCATCAGTCAGACCGTCCATCAGTCAGTCCGTCCATCAGTCCATCTGTCTGTCCATCAGTCCCTCCGTCTGTCCGTCTGTCTGTCCATCAGTCCATCAGTCTGTCCGTCTGTCCATCAGTCAGTCCGTCAGTCCGTCTATCCGTCCATTAGTCCATCAGTCCATCCATCTGTCCATCAGTCCATCAGTCAGTCTCGTGTCCATTAGTCAGTCCGTCTGTCCGTCCGTCTGTCCATCAGTCCATCAGTCCATCAGTCAGTCTGTCCATCAGTCAGTCCATCAGTCAGTCCATCAGTCAGTCCGTCTGTCCGTCCGTCTGTCCATCAGTCCATCTGTCTGTCCATCAGTCCATCAGTCCGTCCGTCTGTCAGTCCGTCTGTCCATCAGTCAGTCCGTCCATCAGTCAGTCCGTCCATCAGTCAGTCCATCAGTCAGTCCGTCCATCAGTCAGTCCATCAGTCCATCTGTCTGTCCATCAGTCCATCAGTCCGTCCGTCTGTCAGTCCGTCTGTCCATCAGTCAGTCCGTCCGTCCGTCTGTCAGTCAGTCAGTCCATCAGTCAGTCCGTCTATCAGTCAGTCCGTCTATCAGTCAGTCCGTCCGTCCGTCTGTCATTCCGTCTGTCCATCAGTCCGTCCGTCCGTCCGTCTGTCCATCAGTCCATCTGTCTGTCCATCAGTCCATCAGTCCGTCCGTCTGTCAGTCCGTCTGTCATTCCGTCTGTCCATCAGTCAGTCCGACCGTCCGTCTGTCTCTGTACGGACACTCAGCACTCAGAGTGTCAGCGCTCTGAGCAGAGGAGCTCTCAGGTGTCTGACGGCGAGCACTCAGCAAGAAAAGCCAAACATGACCGTTACATAATCCATGTCAGTGGTTCAAACAGCTGATTGTGGCGCCCCCTGTGACAGGGTGCTCAGTGGCCCTCATGTAATCTGAGTTTGAGACCCCTGCTTTGGATCCGACAGCCCTCTGAACCCTCTCTAATCCAGGCGCAGATGGCCGAGCGGCCTAGGTAGCGCCTCGAGGTTTGCCCCAGGGCAGGTGGCCTGGGTTTGGGTCCAGCCTGCGGTCTGTTGGCCCCCATGTCCCCCCTCACAGGTCACATGTCATGACCCTGGTCTCAGAACAGTGTGGATGAAAAGGTCGGAGAAGTACTTCATCAGCCAATCATGTGGCAGCAGCTCGATGCATTAAAGTGTGAAACCAAGCATCAGGACGGGACAGAGGTGATTTTAGGTTCTCTGAACGTGGATGTTGGTCTGAGTATTTCCAACTTCTGAAACAAGACAACTCTACACCGTCCAGTTCCCTCAGTCTCCAGAAAAACCCTGACCTGACGGATGAGAATCAGCGAGGACAGGCTAATCTGAGATTTTCATCCGAGTCCTTCCTGTTCTGAGCGCAGAGATCTTATCAAGTGTCTGATTTCAGTAGAAAATGTCTTTAAAACCAGCCAAATTCACCTGAGCAGTCCAGAAAAATGTCCTGGATCAAGTTGTTTAAAGACCAAAATGAGGCCTGAGTTTCTAGAAACAAGTACAAAAATCTGCATGTATATATATATATATATATATATATATATATATATATATATATATATATATACACATACATACAAACACACACACACACACATGTAAAAATGATGGATTTTAATACCATTTAAACTGTTTCACTGTGACTGGTGCAATCAATCAATCAATCAATCTTAATCTATATAGCTCCAAATCATAACAAATGTTATTTCAAGACACTTTACAAAAACATTTACAGGTCTAGACCCGTAAATGTTAATAAAATTTTATTATCAGAAACCCAACATCAAGACAAGACAAGAAGTCTTATCTTATCTTAATCCACCATGAGTACAGGACTTTGCAGCATTTAGTAAGTAACCATGGCAGGGAAAAACTTCCCTTTAACGGGCAGAAACCTCGGACAGAACCAGACTCATGTTGGACAGACATCTGAGAGACTGTGTTGGTATTACATTTCTTATTTTACTTCAGTAAACTTCAGTTCATGGCTCAGATGGATGTTTGAGGTGTTTGTGGTGTTTGAGGTGTTTGTGGTGTTTGAGGTGTTTGAGGTGTTTGAGGTGTTTGAGGTGTTTGTGGTGTGTGTGGTGTTTGTGGTGTTTGAGGTGTTTGAGGTGTTTGAGGTGTTTGAGGTGTTTGTGGTGTTTGAGGTGTTTGTGGTGTTTGAGGTGTTTGTGGTGTTTGAGGTGTTTGTGGTGTTTGTGGTGTTTGTGGTGTTTGAGGTGTTTGAGGTGTTTGAGGTGTTTGAGGTGTTTGTGGTGTTTGAGGTGTTTGTGGTGTTTGTGGTGTTTGAGGTGTTTGTGGTGTTTGAGGTGTTTGTGGTGTTTGAGGTGTTTGTGGTGTTTGAGGTGTTTGAGGTGTTTGTGGTGTTTGAGGTGTTTGTGGTGTTTGAGGCAGTTTCAGGAGTTAAAGCTGCAGCTCTGAAGTTTTCAGACGGAGCTCTGCGCAGCTCCAGAAATCCACATGAAAACATCTTTAGTATATAAAGCTACAGCACAACCAGCCGCCGCAGGGCGCCACGAGACGAGTCAAATGAGACCTTAGATTAATGTGTCTGTGTGTGTGTGTGTATGTGTGTGTGTGTGTGTCTGTGTGTGTGTGTGTGTGTGTGTCTGTGTGTGTGTGTGTGTGTGTGTGTCTGTGTGTGTGTGTGTGTGTGTGTGTGTGTGTGTGTGTCTGTGTGTGTATGTGTGTGTGTGTGTGTGTGTGTGTGTAAGTGTGTGTGTGTCTGTGTGTGTGTGTGTGTGTGTGTGTGTGTGTGTGTGTGTCTGTGTGTGTCTGTGTGTGTGTGTGTGTGTGTGTGTGTGTGTGTGTGTGTGTGTGTGTGTGTGTGTGTGTGTGTGTGTAAGTGTGCCACGCAGCAGGTCTTTATGACCCAAACACCGCAGCCTGGAGCTGACCTTGAAGTGACCTCTGACTGACCACGGCTCTGTGGCGTTCAGGGCTGCAGGTTAATGGTCACAGGAGTTTGATGTGAAGCAGCGACTCACCGCAGTTCTCCTCGTCGGCCTGATTCCCACAGTCGTCGATGCCGTTGCAGTGCAGGAGCTGAGGCAGGCACACGGTCAGGTTCCCACAGGGGAAGTATCCCAGGGGGCAGGAAGTCTTCTCCTCCGTGACGTTGAGGGCTGAAAACAAAACAGATGTTTGACATGAACATGACATTTTTACAGATCTGGTGTTAGTCAGCTGTAAAACAAGCCTCTGAGCTCTCTGTGCCTTCAGGAAGCATGACTCAGGCATGTTGCCTGACATGTAGCATGTCATGGAGTCTAAGTGATGCACAGACAAAGGACAGACAGTCCTAACAGTACAGGCTAAAAATATCAGCATCCATTAGCCATGAAGACCAGGAGGTTCAGTTATTCACTGCCGTCTCTCCCTGCCTGGATTTTAAAGCTGCTCCTTAATGTGCTGCAGACCATCTGCTGTTTCTGGCTTTGAGTTCAAAACGGGCCCACAGCGGGCAGGCCGGCACATCAGGCCCCGACTGGCCCATAAGGCCCAGACTGGCACATCAGGCTCCAACCGGCACATCAGGCCCCGACCAGCACATCAGGACTGGACTGGCACATCAGGCCCCGGACTGGCACATCAGGCCCAGACTGGCACATCAGGCCCAGACTGGCACATCAGGCCCAGACTGGCCCATAAGGCCCCGACCAGCACATCAGGACTGGACTGGCACATCAGGCCCCGGACTGGCACATCAGGCCCAGACTGGCACATCAGGCCCCGGACTGGCACATCAGGCCCAGACTGGCACATCAGGCCCAGACTGGCCCATAAGGCCCCGACCAGCACATCAGGCTCCAACCGGCACATCAGGCTCCAACCGGCACATCAGGCCCGGACCGGCACATCAGGCCCCGGACTGGCACATCAGGCTCCAACCGGCACATCAGGCTCCAACCGGCACATCAGGCCCCGTCTGGCCCATAAGGCCCCGACCAGCACATCAGGACTGGACTGGCACATCAGGCCCCGGACTGGCACATCAGGCCCAGACCGGTACATCAGGCCCAGACCGGTACATCAGGCCAAGACTGGCACATCAGGCCCGGCCTGGCACATCAGGCCCAGACCGATACATCAGGCCCAGACCGGTACATCAGGCCCAGACTGGCACATCAGGCCCAGACTGGCACATCAGGCCCAGACCGGCACATCAGGCCCAGACTGGCACATCAGGATCTGACCGGCACATCAGGCCCAGACTGGCACATCAGGCCCCAGCCAGCCCATCAGGACTGGACTGACACATCAGGCCCAGACCGGCACATCAGGCCCAGACTGAACATCATAAACTGAGGAGCTGACCTGATCATTCAGCCCCTTGATCAAGTTAAACACAGAATCCAAACTCTTACCCTTCATCAGAAACTTCAGCGAACGTCTCTGACTGCGTGTTAAATGTTCCTCAGCCTGATGAATATGACAGATTCAGCTGGATTTACCTTTTGTAGAGATTGATCCTTTCCTAGACTCTTTAACACCACCAGCTCGTATTTCCCTGGAGTTCATTTCACTGGTTGGCAAACAGAAATACACACGCTCTTATGCCCGTCAAGCTCTTAAAAACATCCGTTATCATTATTTCTTTTTCAGTCAGGGATGACAACTTCATTTAGTCAGCTCCAGGATTAAAGAGGTGAAGACACTCAGTGGTCTGATAAGAAAAGAAAAGCAGCTTCACCACAACAAAGTTTGGTTTGGAGAAACTCAGTAGTTCATGCACTGCAGAAACTTTTCTCTTTCTTTTTCATCTGTAGGAGATATTAATCACTTCAAAAGACACTCTGCTTTTCTCTAATCGGTGGGTCAGTTCAGCTGGTCAGGACTTCTACGCAAATGAGGAAATGGTTGTAAAATCAGCTAAAACAGAGCGTCTTTCTAACTTCAGCCACAGGATGTCAGCGGGTCAGTCAGCTGAGCTCTGCCTCTGATTGGTCAAACTTGAGCCCCCCCCCCGTAAAGTGTGTGATATCAGAGGGATTAGCTTTTCAGACTGGAGTCAGTTTTTGCACCAGGCTGTAAACCTGTTTCTGGTTTCTGGGACTTCAGGAGCCAGATCTGAGCAGACACAACAAACTGCCGTTTCTAGCACGTCTGCAACGCCTCATATTTGTTACAAAGTCATTCCCAAATGATACACTGAGGCAGGATATTTTCAGATTGCAGGTTTTTCTCTTTGGACGTCCCAGGTTATTCAAAGTGTTATGTACAAAGTGAATCCGTGTGAACACCTTCACTTTTTTCACAGACGCATGTTTGTGGTGTTTTCTGGACTGGTCCACTTGAGATCAAACTGCTCTGTGTACAGCCCCTGAACTACAATAAGTTTGACACCCCTGCCTCAAATATTTCAGCCAAACAGGGCCAAACCACATTCTCTGCATCCGACGCCGGCCTGCCTGCAGTTTTACCCGTCACACACTGAAAACATTATGTGCAACATGAAACAAAAACACCAACAAAGGACTCAGCAAACTGCTGGGCAGAGTGGGACAGTATTTCCACAAACCGCTCCTCTTGGTCCCTGAATGTTTGCAGGACGTTGTTAAAATGCTCAACAGGTTTCTGCTCCAGCTGCTTGACACATGTTTCTGGCCTGAGATCAAAAATAAACTTTTATCTTCACAAAATAATCATTTTTACTTTCAGCATTTGACATGTTGTCTGCACTGTTTCCAATATTTTCAATTGAAGGTTTAAATGATTCAAATCCTTAAAGTTTATTTTACTCAGCACCCAAACCTGGATGTTACTGCGGCAGTAAAGTCATTATACACCACTCATTCTGACTTAAAGAGTCCTCGTCCTGCAGGGCTGTGTCTCCCAGGAGGAGATCAGACATCTGACGAGGACTGTGAGCGTTTGGTCTCAGCTCCTTTTCCGTCCTGTTGACCTCAGTCTGCGCTTCGAGTCCTGCTGCAGGATGAGTGCTGCTGCAGGATGAGTGCTGCTGCAGGATGAGGGCTGCTGCAGGATGAGGGCTGCTGCAGGATGAGTGCTGCTGCAGGATGAGGGCTGCTGCAGGATGAGTGCTGCTGCAGGATGAGTGCTGCTGCAGGATGAGGGCTGCTGCAGGATGAGGGCTGCTGCAGGATGAGTGCTGCTGCAGGATGAGTGCTGCTGCAGCATGAGAGGAAAGTGGTAATTTCAGAGTTTTCAGCTGTGACATGTAAATATCTTTAAGGTGAAGCTTCCTCTTCAGAGCTAACGTGGAGTAAAGTCAGAGAAACTCATGATCTGAACCAGAGAAAAACAAACTGAGCTGTAACTGACGGAGGCTCAGGACACACTCAAGATTTTTAATTAAAATCAAATAAAAAAACAACGAGACTCCAGTTTCTCCAGACTGACAACTGGTGACACCTGCTTCTGTTTCCTCTACACACACACACACACACACACACCCCACTGACACACACACACACAGACACACACACAGACACACACAGACACAGACACACACACACACACACACACACACACACACACACACAGACACACACACACACACACACACACACACAGACACACACACACAGACACACACACACACACAGACACACACACACACACAGACACACACACACACACACACACACACACACACACACAGACACACACACACACACACACACACACACACACACACACACACACACACACACAGACGCACACACACACACACACACACACAGACACACACACACACACACACAGACACACACACAGACACACACACACACACACACACACACACACACACACACACACACACACACACACAGACACACAGACACACACACACACACACACAGACGCACACACACACACACACACACAGACACACACACACACCTAGCTGATGGTTGGATTAATGGGTCATTGTCAGAGAGCAGAGCCATTTTAAGCAGGATTAGTTTCTAACTACGCTCTTAACGCCTGAGTTCAAACAAATCTCATTAAAAATCCAATTACCTGTCCTCGTTACCTGCAGTGACTGGTAGTCACTCAACAACAATGAAAACACTTTCATATTAACCTCTGTCTGATATTTATCTATATGATACAGGACTATTTCATTTTCCACCTTCACTGCTGGTCTAAGGACAGTTTCCCCCTGAAAGAAAAGAGACGACTTTAGAAGAAAAAGATGTTTTCTTTGATTTGACAATCTGGAAACGTCTCTGTCTGCTGTATTAGCCGTTAAATGATCCACCTGGCAGAGTCCATGCTAATGAATCACAGTTTGAGTCAGAGCAGATGGAGGAAGCTCAGAGAAGTCTGTTCCTACAACACGCCAGGAATAAATCAGAGTCCTGAGTGAGAACTTGTTAAAGCGTTGGTAAACATGCAGTTATGGTTCAAAGAGAGATGTTTCATGGAGAGGAGGTCTGCAACACACACACACAGATGATCTAAAGGGCTGAAGAGCGTCTTGGATTCAACACAAACCAAAGATTCAAACTAAACTTTTAGGGTGGCTTAAACATCAGACACCAAAACAAACAAAGAGGCTGAATTAAAAGTGAGTTTAACGAAGGAGGAAGGTCTGAAAGATGGAAACATTTAAACTTCACGACTTCAACCGTTGGAGCTTCTGGAAACAACCATCAGGTTAGCGAGACATGTTTCAATCAGGTATCATGACCTCTTCAACTTCCTGTGGATGCACGCGCTTCAAAAATGTCAGGTTTTAAAAAGGTGGATTTAAGAGTCACGAGAGATCAAACTCAGAAAAAGTTCAGACTAACTCCAGCCTGACCATCCTCAGGCCACACCCACCGAAGGGTTTTATGAGTATTGTATTGTATGTGTACATCATATGAGTCACAGAGAAACATTTCGCCCTCTGCTGGAGAAAAGTGGGAACTTTTTTTCAATCCAGTTTATAAACAAAGATTGAAATGAAGAATTTGAAAAAAAAAAAAAAACATCACAAAGAATCCTGATTTTGATATTGCCAAACAAAAAAATCCTGATATACTGTACAACAGGTTTTTCTCCCACCCTAATAACAACTGGGCCAAGGCCCCGTGTGACGACCCTGACAGGTTTGTATTTTCCAGCTCCTTCCACCAGACTGACGACTGAAAGGTCTAAGTCTGCAGAGTCCAGTTCACGTTAGTGGATCACCTGGGATTATGACCCTGACCCTCACAGGGATGAGGCGATCAGCGTCATCACTCTGTTTTTCTTTAATGTAATTTACATCAGGTCATTCATTTCTTTAATGGCTTCATCAGAAATATTAAAGATGTTTGTCCAGTTTGGGAAACCTCCAAGGCAGCTACAGCCGAGGGATGAGAGACATTACGTGGTCTGGCCAATCAGAGTTAACCAGAGTGGACAGCGTGGCTCCGCCTCTACCTGCTGTGGCCAATCAGAGTTAACCAGAGTGGACAGCGTGGCTCCGCCTCTACCTGCTGTGGCCAATCAGAGTTAACCAGAGTGGACAGCGTGGCTCCGCCTCTACCTGCTGTGGCCAATCAGAGTTAACCAGAGTGGACAGCGTGGCTCCGCCTCTACCTGCTGTGGCCAATCAGAGTTAACCAGAGTGGACAGTGTGACTCCGCCTCTACCTGCTGTGGCCAATCAGAGTTAACCAGAGTGGACAGTGTGACTCCGCCTCTACCTGCTGTGGCCAATCAGAGTTAACCAGAGTGGACAGCGTGGCTCCGCCTCTACCTGCTGTGGCCAATCAGAGTTAACCAGAGTGGACAGCGTGGCTCCGCCTCTACCTGCTGTGGCCAATCAGAGTTAACCAGAGTGGACAGTGTGACTCCGCCTCTACCTGCTGTGGCCAATCAGAGTTAACCAGAGTGGACAGTGTGACTCCGCCTCTACCTGCTGTTCAGTTTTGAAGCCAAAACACGCCACCGAGAGTCTGAGCAGAGAGAATCTGAGTGGACAAAATAAAGTTTTTTTTCTTCCTTTCTTTTCTTTAGAAAGTCCAATCTCTTCTTTGCCTTCTTTCCTGACGTATCTTTTCTACGTATTTTTCTTGAAAAAAAAAAAAAAAAACTTGGTCAGAACGTCAGCTGTCAATCACCGTTAAGCGTGAGGTGTTTGACTCCAGCAGGGAGGATGGAGCTGGCACTGAGGGGTGGAGTCTCTAAGGGGTCTATCAGCTGCACACTCAGGCCAGAATCTGTCGTCTCAGATTATTATCACCGATCAAACAGCAGCTCAGGGCTGAGGATAGCAGAGCAGCTGGACGTTTGAGAGAGTCTGTTTCAGACAGACGTCTAAATCTGAAATGACAGAAAAACTGTCTGATCTCTCTTCAGATCAAAGATTGCTCAGAAATATTCAACAGACTTTCTTAGTTTACTTCACTGAAATGTTTAAAACCAGGTTTTCTGTCTGAGAATGGGTTTCACTTTGATGTTTCTCCGTTTCTGGTTGAGTCTTGTTGAACTTTGTGCTGCTGTCGCTGTTGCCCAGGTCTCTTGAGCACAGTTATTAAAAACATGAGGTGAAATGAATTACATAACTAGAAAAGCACTCAGAGAGCTCAGACCTCCCCCAACATGTCAGTCCGACTTTAATGTTATACTGCCTTTCAGCAGACTGTCTGCTACAGTCAGGTGTTAGCTGCAGCCCCTCAGAGTCAGTCCAACACGTCACAGTCTGACAGATCCTCAACATGCTAATCTGTTAGCTTCTGACTGAGTCCACCATGGACCGTGGATCAGATCAGTGAGGTTTTTCTCAAACCAGAGGACTGATAAAAACAGAGGAGCAGCCATGGATCATTTCCTCCTCAGGTCTGGGGAGTGCGGTGCTGGGCTGGAGGAAGTGAAGCAGAGAGGGGGGAAAGGATTGTTTTCTGGGCTTGTGATTCTGAATGAGTAAACATGTCAAAGCGATGATCAAGGCCGTTTCTTTTTGAATAAATCTGACCTCAGAGCTTCATGTGCTGAAAGCAGCATCAGATCCCCGAGCTCCAGCCGTCCCACAGCCTTTGATGCCTGTCTCTCTGCAGCACTTCTTCAAACTTGGCTCTCTAACAGATAAATGTGTATGTTTTTGCAGCAGCAGCAAATGCTTGTCGGGCGTAAATGTGCAAGCTGCAGCAGGAGCGGTGAGCCATCTGTCAGAGCCTCCCAGAAACAAAGGAAACACATCAGTTCATGTGAAGTCTGCTCCGGCCAGGACGAACGGGGACGCGTCAGACGTCTTTAATCTGTCTTTGCTGAGTGAGCTCTGTGCAACACCACTTTCTGATTTACAACCAAAGCAACATCTCACTGATCTGTCCATGGACAGCTAGCATCAATGGATCCTCACGAATGAATTATCATAACTTAATCACTTAGAGAAAGTTGGGAGGCAGGGAAACCACAATTTAATCTGACATCAGGTATCAGTCTAATACAAACTCAAAGAGTTGATTGAGCAGATCTATTCAGCTCAGTTCTATGTTCTTTCACGGGCTTGTATCGTAAACCTCAGCAGGTCGGCACATGTTAACCAGGCAGAGCTTAATCATGAAGCAGCTCAGCAGTCTGTGGATAATTAACGCTTGTTTCACCACAAACTGCCAACAGCTCCAACACGAGCAGTTCAGCCCCTCAGCCATCGCCGAGGTTTGTCATCATTTCTGACAGGGCTGTCCACGCCTCAGTAAGAGCCGCTGCTATTGGCTGTCTTAGAGGTAACCAAATGACATCACCGCCCAGTTTTTCATCATTTCCTGTTTTTGTCACTGTCATGGACGCTGCAGGAGAGAGGTGAAACATCATGGGAGAGTCAGAAACCGAGTAACAAACACTGTAAATATGGTTTTAACTACAAACTAACTTTCTTCTGTTGATTCTTTTGTT
>NW_027437185.1:39262500-39315000 GCF_033239565.1 Halichoeres trimaculatus
GTTTCACCTGGATTCTACAAAAGCAAGAAAACAGAAAGAAAAATCAACAAACACTGCGATGAACGTGCAGTAAACTGCCCCGCAGCTCGCATTCAGGATCCAGACCTGATTAAGATTATTCTCTGTGTGGGGCCTCGAGCTTTTCTACACACACCAACAAAACACAGGAGTGAACCTGAGCAGCCTCAGACATTTACAGCAAACACGAAAACACAGGAGTGAACCTGAGCAGCCTGAGACATTTACAGCAAACACGAAAACACAGGAGTGAACCTGAGCAACCTCAGACATTTACAGCAAACACGAAAATACACGAGTGAACCTGAGCAACCTCAGACATTTACAGCAACACGAAAATACACGAGTGAACCTGAGCAACCTCAGACATTTACAGCAAACACGAAAATACACGAGTGAACCTGAGCAACCTCAGACATTTACAGCAAACACGAAAATACACGAGTGAACCTGAGCAACCTCAGACATTTACAGCAAACACGAAAATACACGAGTGAACCTGAGCAACCTCAGACATTTACAGCAAACACGAAAATACACGAGTGAACCTGAGCAACCTCAGACATTTACAGCAAACACGAAAACACACGAGTGAACCTGAGCAACCTCAGACATTTACAGCAAACACGAAAACACACGAGTGAACCTGAGCAACCTCAGACATTTACAGCAAACAGCAGCAACGAAGAAAAGCCCATGACCACGATTACTAAAAAAAGAGGAAGAAGAAGAAGAAGAAGAAGAAGAAGAAGAAGAAGAAGAAGAAAGAAAAAGTGTAAAGCTCGGCCATGACCCCTGAGTCAACGCATACTGAGAGTATTTTTACTCTTTTTTTTATAGATTCATAAGTTTATTTATACAAAGAGCCGTGATGTGGATGAGATTTGTGAATTTGGTCGTTGATGGATGGTTTTCCTGAACAATAAAAAAGCCTTTTCATTATTTCCTGAGTTTAGGCGTTTCAGCTCCTTTCAGCTCAACCTTCATTCCAGAGTCAGAGTCTGCAGCTAATCTGTTTCTACAGCTTGTTGGCAGGTGTCTACAGGTGTACACAGGTGTCTACAGGTGTCTACAGGTGTACACAGGTGTCTACAGGTGTCTACAGGTGTCTACAGGTGTCTACAGGTGTCAACAGGTGTCAACAGGTGTATACAGGTGTCAACAGGTGTCTACAGGTGTACACAGGTGTCTACAGGTGTCTACAGGTGTCAACAGGTGTATACAGGTGTCAACAGGTGTCTACAGGTGTATACAGGTGTCTGCAGGTGTCAACAGGTGTCTACAGGTGTCAACAGGTGTCAACAGGTGTATACAGGTGTCTGCAGGTGTCAACAGGTGTATACAGGTGTCTGCAGGTGTCAACAGGTGTCTGCAGGTGTCTACAGGTGTCTACAGGTGTCAACAGGTGTCAACAGGTGTATACAGGTGTCTACAGGTGTCTGCAGGTGTCTACAGGTGTCAACAGGTGTCAACAGGTGTATACAGGTGTCTGCAGGTGTCTACAGGTGTATACAGGTGTCTACAGGTGTCTGCAGGTGTATACAGGTGTATACAGGTGTCTACAGGTGTCTGCAGGTGTCTACAGGTGTCTGCAGGTGTCTACAGGTGTCAACAGGTGTCTGCAGGTGTCTGCAGGTGTCTGCAGGTGTCTACAGGTGTATACAGGTGTATACAGGTGTATACAGGTGTTAACCAGTTGTTTGGTGAAGTGAGGGTGGCTTCGTTATCTGCTGCTGTGGTCGTTTATAAAGAACATTAAAGGTGAGGACCTAGCACGGAGCCTTGGGGAACTCCTTTTTTACTGTCTGGTTACCTAAAGTGTCTCCTCCTGCCTTAAAGAAACGGGTCCTGTCCTCTGGATCACTCTGAACCAGCGATGACTCGTTCTCAAAGTTAAGGAGCCTAAAAGTTTCAGTGGACCTGAAGCTTGAATGGATAAAAAGAGAGAGCTGAGTCGGTGAAAGGGTCAGAGTAAAAAAAGCTCAGGCTCAGAGGAAGCAGCGACTCTGGCAAACACCTGAGCCTCAGTAATATCAACCCAACACACAGAGAGGTCGAAGCAAAGAGTCTGGATCCTCATCGATCCATGAGAAGACGTCAGGTGACTCACAGCGACACATGCTGCACTTTAATGTTTGTCATGTTTTTATTATCCAGCTCACAGAGACGGCCCGGTCATTGGATGATAAAGTCCTGATGAATATGGAGGAGGTCTCATCCCTGCAGGAACAGTTGTCGCTTCATTTCAGCAGATTCAGTCTGGTTTTAATGAGCAACATCTGAACAGCGAGGAAGACGTGAAACACACGTGAGGTTTCTGTCTGCATGGACACACTGATCTGTCACCCGTGGTATGTGGATGAGTAACCGTGTTCCTGAAGCTTTTAGACCAAGACTCTGCTGCTCTGGTCCAGTTAATGTGAATAAACTATGTTCAGTTAGTTATCTATAAAGTTTCTTTTGAGGTTAGGTTGAATAAGACGCAGCCTGTCTGTTTTTACTCGATGGAGCGGGTGATAAATATTATCTAAGGAGCAGATTTTAGGGGTGAAACCATGGACAACGAGCTGGACGTCAGCTGTCAGGTCAGGCACCAATTAAAGTCCTAATCAGTGAATTTAAAGATGGACTTCTCATGTGCACCCTGCCAGGATGATCTGTGGAAATACTCAGGAGTGACAGAATAAGAGCCTGATTAATACGTCTGTGCAGAATTCATGCTGTCCCTGACCACTCGTCAAAATCACACACACTGACTCTGGAAAAGGTCAAAACACCTAAAGACACGCGTGTGTTCAACCGTCATCAAGTCAATCAGGCTCAACCAAAGACTGGTCACAGAGGAGGCAGCGCAGCCCGCCTTCAACCACTTCAAGCTGAAATACCCCACCATTGACCTGCCACAGAGCCTCCACAGAAATCAAATATATATATATATATATATATATATATATATATATATATATATATATATATATATATATATATATATATATGTAAATATATATGTATATATATATATATATATATATATATATATATATATATATATATATATATATATATATATATATATATATATATATATTTGATTTGGAGAGTCTCATCTGTTCCTGGCTCTCCCTCCAGACATATTTTACAATCCCCCCAAAAACACAGAAGAACGTCAGCTGTTGGTAACGTAAACGTGACGTAAAGCCTCCTTTTTGAAATTCTAATAATCAATGAAAAATCAACCTTTCTGAAAAAAAAACTTAAATCCAAAGCAGCCCACTAATATCTTCATATCATCACAGCACATGGACGTGAGAAACATTTCTACCAGGTGTTTTCATTCCTCAGAGTCTGACCACAGCCCATCTGGAGAGACCGGGGGACTATGAAGCGTTGTGTGGTCGACTTCAACATAAATCCTCAGGCTGCTGGGCTCAGACTCACAGAGGAGGGGACGTCGGCTCTGACTCGACCCGGAGTGTGTCTCTGAGCTGATCCAAAGTCCAGATGATTCTTTTTTACAGGAGGTGATCCAAAAAACTTACTGAACAAAAACCAAGAGGCACAGGAGACACGAGACATGACGCGGGACAGCCAGAGCGACAGCAACAATGAGCCAACAAAAAGCACACAAGACACAGAGACTGTACGGACAGGGGAGTGATCAGCTCAGGTGTGCAACAAGACACAGGTGAAACACACGAGGAGCAATCAACGAGGAGGGAAACTCAAGAACTAAACCAAACACAGGAAAACTCAGAGACTAAATACATGAAAAACACAGAAACACTGAGAATATTCACAAAGAGACACACACACGACAAGAACCAAATTAAAACCACAGGAAACACAAGCTGAGGACAAAAACAAGAGACACAGAACAGTCAACAAGAATAAGGTATATGTAAGATCAACACAAGAAACACAAGACAAGAATCACTGACCTAAACCTCAAATCAAAAACCCAGACTAACAGAACCAAACTGAAACCCAAACACGACAGGATGGTTATCACTTTCTGCTTTAGCATCAGTAACGCTTCACTCAGATCACAGGAACGTCAGCTCTGCCTCTCACTGCTCAAAGCTCAACGAGGTCTGTGGTTAAAGTCGGTTCATCTCTTTGACTTCAGTTGGTTCAGAGCAGTGTGAGCAGACTCAGCAGCTCACAGACCCATGCTCCAGTCCTCGTCTCAGCCGTCGTAGATTCTCCTCAACACGATCTGTGCGTGGTGCCTCTCCTTTCTCACCTCTGTACGGACATTTCAAAGTTCATTGTGTGAATCGTTTGTGTCCCAGAGGAAGTGGCTGGTAGACGTCCCCTGAGTGTTTGACGAGGAAGACACGTGAAACACACAAGAGGTTTCTGAGTGCATGGACACAGCATTAACTCGAGGCATCTGCTCTAAAGCCAGATCTTTTCTGCAGAGCGATAGAGAAAAGATCTGGCTTTAAATGTTTGGCTGAATATAACAAAAAGTAAGAAGGCGTCAAACAGCAGGGTGCAATAAAGAGACCGTTTCCTGGATGACTGAGACAAAGATCTCATGCAGGCAGAACAATTCCAGCTCAAATGTCCCTGAAAAAGAAACCGCTGAAGCCAGGGACACCAAATCCTGACCCCGCCGTTCAGCTCACAGCTTCTGTCACCGTGTTTGGGAATCAGGATGAGGATTCAATCAAGAGCTCAATCATCGTCTTTCTCCAACGCAGCAGACTTAAAACCTTCCACATTTATTTGTTTTGTTGTTGAGGTTGAAGAAAAAGAGGAGGGAAATGACTTCCTAGCTGTAAAATCATCGTAAGCTTTGTCTGAAAGCAGAGATGAGGCTGGCATCATTTCAAGCGGTCAGTTAATCCTTCAAAGAAAACTAATCCCACAAGTCGCAGGAAATCTCTCCGTACTTTACTGACTGTCAGCTCACAAACAAGAGAAATTAATTCATCCTGTGCTTTACATCACTCTCATAACTCAGGATCATTGATCATATAGTTGTTTTTTAGAAATCTAGTTAGAAACATATTATTTCTAAAGGTTTTAATCAGGGACACTTTGAGTGCTTACAGTCTGCAGGTGCACTGCTCGAACAGAAGACAACAAACCTGTTTTTATGACTCTGATCAGATTTAAAGCTGATGATGTCATCACAGTGTTTCTGTATTATTTCCATTTTTTCTGAAAAGTAAAGCATATTCAGGACTTCAAACAAGAAAATGTGTCAGTGTCAGTGTCCGCTCCAAACCCTCTCCTCTGCCTGGAGGCTGATGTTTTGGTTGTGTCAGGATGTTTCTGGGCGGAGAGTAAACATGGTTACATCAGCCAATCACAGAGCACCCACTGCATAAGGGACTTTGTGTATTGATTAGCGAGTGGAAGAAGCTAATCAGAGCGGCTACGGTAGCGGGCGTAGCACGGAGGAAGAAAAACAAACAAAGAGAAACTAAACTCCAAACAGGGCCCTGTTCTCTGAAGCAGGATTACTGCCTAGCGAGGTAGCTTTGAGGATCAGTTCAGGATTCCCTGTTCTACGACACGGGATCACTCCTCAGCGAGGAGAGTCTCCATGGCAACGTACGCTGAACGGCTAACCTGCTCCGGGGCAGGTTAGGTTCCAGATTGAACTTGGGGACTATTAAAACCCCGCCCACTGACCAATGAGCCCTCACGAAAAAATGGCTTGTCCGTTCTTAGAGGATCCCGTGGACATCGGAGCCCGACCCACTCTCTTTTTCTGATGACCACCTTTATGAAAGGTACCGGTTTTCCAGGGAGGGGTTGGTAGTACATGACACTTTCTACAGGTGGTTAAAGGGAATGAAGAACTCTCATTGCCGTAATAAGATCTTTAATGCCAACACTTCTGCTCCATGACAATATTTTATCGCCCGTATTAAAATTGTGACAGGAATTCATGTAGGGCTCATGTGGGCTACATATCACACAAAAAATGTAAACACGATATGAATGAATAAATAAATAAATTCATCTAAGAAATAAATTAGGTATGGTGCATGTTACAGTAAAAGTGCATGGTGAACAGAGCTATTTCAGGATGATAATGGCACAAAATATTTTATTTGCACTACACCACTACACTTACGCATTTAGACTGTCAGCAATTTTCTGCCAGCACTCCTTCAGTGCTTTAGCAGCGGCGACGGTGTTGCTTCTAACGTTAATTACATGTTTCACCTCGTCATACTTCCTCATGATCACCTCCTGCTCCTCCTGAGTGAAGTATGCGGTCCTTCTCTCTCCGCCTGCTCTGACGCTCCAGACTGCTCCACATTCGTGATTGGTCAGATGCAGCGGGCTCCGCCTTATATGCGTGCACGCGCTCATTACCTAGCTGGATCCACTTATGAGGTTGATAACTAGTGTCCTAAAACCGTTTAGTAAAACCGCCGGTGCTCAGTTCAGCGAGGTAGCTCCCAGGCTATCTCGCTAGGCTGAACTTGCTTCATAGAACAGGGCCCTGATGGGCTCCAGGAGACCGGACCAGCAGGGAGGACACATAAAGAGGCAGGGCCCCGATGAAGCTTTTTCCTAAACGAGGCTGAAGCTTGGCTCCTCTGTCACTCGCTTTCAGGAGAAAGAGCAACACAAGTTAGCTTTCTGCTAACCAGGTATGTCTCAAATACCTGTGATTAGCTTGTGCTAACATGCTAAGTCATGAGTCTCTTCCACATAGAAAGGTGATGCTACAGGTAGTTTCTGGGCTGGAGAGTGTGTTAATGTTGTCATGGTCGGTGTTTCTCTTTTTCTCTGTGAAGAGAATCCAGACTTTCTGAAAACAAAACCAAACAGACAAAAAAAAATTGTTCTCTTTTCTGAAGAGTTTATGAAGTTTTGTTCATAAGCATGAAGTTCATAAAGAGAAGTTTCTTTGGTGGGAGGGACCAGGACGCATCGCATGTGAAGAACGCGTGGCTGAAACTTCAGAGCTCTGGGACTCGCCACAGTTGCAACAGTGGAAAAGTTAATGCTATATTACTGCTATATTAATGCTATATTAATGCTATATTAATGCTTTATTAATGCTATATTAATGCTTTATTAATGCTATATTAATGCTATATTACTGCTATATTACTGCTATATTAATGCTATATTACTGCTATATTACTGCTATATCACTGCTATATTACTGCTATATTACTGCTATATCACTGCTATATTAATGCTATATTACTGCTATATTACTGCTATATTACTGCTATATTAATGCTATATAACTGCTATATTACTGCTATATTACTGCTATATTACTGCTATATTAATGCTATATTACTGCTATATTAATGCTATATTAATGCTATATTATTGCTTTATTACTGCTATATTAATGCTATATCACTGCTTTATTACTGCTATATTAATGCTATATTACTGCTATATTACTGCTATATTAATGATATATTAATGCTATATCACTGCTATATTACTGCTATATCACTGCTATATTAATGCTATATTAATGCTATATTACTGCTATATTAATGCTATATTACTGCTATATTAATGCTATATTACTGCTATATTACTGCTATATTACTGCTATATTACTGCTATATTAATGCTATATTACTGCTATATTAATGCTATATTAATGCTATATTACTGCTATATTACTGCTATATTACTGCTATATTAATGCTATATTACTGCTATATTACTGCTATATTAATGCTAAATTAATGCTATATCACTGCTATATTAATGCTATAATAGTGCTATATTAAAATTATATTTATGCTATATTAATGCTATATTAATGCTATATTACTGCTATAAGAAGAGACGTCTGGAAACAGAAAGTCAACGCTGGGGTTTGTGTCAGGATTCTGGGCTCTGCAGTTTCTTAACGTCACAGACGTAGAAATGAAAGTGTTCAGAAACACGGTACAAACTACAGTGGTGTGAAAACCAAATCAGGGACGCATCAAAGCAACGTTAGCTTGTTTCTTCCCTTTGATGAGGTTTTTATTTCACATTGACCACCTCTCTGCTTCTTTGTGTGCATTGTAGAATCTCTGATAGACATTTTTAAGAAGCAGCTGCCTTGATTTTGCTTTTGGGATCTTATACATCTACCAGCTGAGAAATCAGGGGTTGTTATTGCTAATCTTGTTTATCTGTGACATCCTTTAGAGGACAGAACCACATCAGGGTGCCTGAGCCCTCATGAACCCTCATGAACCCTAATGAACCCTAATGAACCCTCATGAACCCTCATGAACCCTCATGAACCCTAATGAACCCTAATGAACCCTCATGAACCCTCATAAACCCTCATGAACCCTCATGAACCCTCATGAACCCTAATGAACCCTCATGAACCCTCATAAACCCTCATGAACCCTCATGAACCCTCATGAACCCTCATGAACCCTCATGAACCCTAATGAACCCCCATGAACCCTCATGAACCCTCATAAACCCTAATGAACCCTCATGAACCCTCATAAACCCTCATGAACCCTCATGAACCCTCATGAACCCTCATAAACCCTAATGAACCCTCATGAACCCTAATGAACCCTCATGAACCCTAATGAACCCTCATGAACCCTCATGAACCCTAATGAACCCTCATGAACCCTAATGAACCCTCATGAACCCTAATGAACCCTCATGAACCCTCATGAACCCTAATGAACCCTCATGAACCCTAATGAACCCTCATGAACCCTAATGAACCCTCATGAACCCTCCATGAACCCTAATGAACCCTCATGAACCCTAATGAACCCTCATGAACCCTCATGAACCCTCATAAACCCTCCATGAACCCTCCGCTGGCTCTGGTTTTCTCTACTTGGACCTCTGCTTTCATCACTGAGCCCTGCACAGCAGGAGCACCCAGAGCTGCATGTCTGGAAGATGCTGTGAGCGTGCGGTGAGCCTTTGTCAGAGCCACTCACAGCCTCGCATGTGTCCATTTCCCTGCTTTCAACACGCTGGATTTAAGTTGCTCACTGGCTGTCTGTACCCCGCCCTCTGAAAGAGGCTATTTTAACCAGATAATCTGCGTTATGCACTCCTCCAGTTTGTGGGAGATTGTGCCAGATCAGTGTACTTTGCTGTAAAAGCTGCTCTTACATTTTAAACAAAAGCAGAAGAGAAATCCTGAATCAGGGGTCGAGGCGTCTGAGGGGCTGTTTGGAAGTGAACATGCAGCGTTTCATAGCTTTGATCTGGTTTGTGTCCTCCGTTGGTTTCCTGTGGTCTCACATTTTAACTTCCTGATGAATCTAGTTTAACGGTGTTCATTATGGCAGGAAAAAGGAGGCCAGAGCAGGAAAAGCTAAACGGACAGAGCAGGGGATGATCCGTCTGTGCTGATGTTCATTCAGACCCGCGGGCCGGGTCACTCTGCAGCGAGCTGGCAGCGCTGAGGGAACACGTGAGTCTCCACGCCTGGCGTTTCATCCAAATACTGCTGATTATCTCATCAGCCGGGCTGAGTTTGCTGACGTGACGGAGGCAGGAGGAGACGTGGTGGGATGAGGAGGTGAACAGGGAGAATAATCCCCAGACCCACAGCGGTGTCTCCAGACTTCAGGGGTCAGATTGTTGGTCTTAGACAGAAAATGAGGAGAATTTAAGGATTTGAAGCTGATCAGGAAACACAGCTGTGTGTCTGCTGACTGCGTCTCACAGGACGCCGCACATTAAACCCAAACGTGTTTCCCTTTATCTGCTTCTGATCAGATCCAGATTCATTTATGGGTTTTTGAATTTAATTATGAAGGCCGGCGTGGTCCAGCACCTGCTGCAGCCCACATCAGTCTCCTGAGGGCGACTTCCTGTCCCTGGTGTCTGTTACAGAGGCCGTGATGAGGATTGGGTTTCCTCTTTGGAAACACTCCATCTGATTTCAGCTGGATGTTTGTGCTGTTATTGTTTCTTTACGCTCATGAAGCGTTTTGTGACCTTACTTTTTGCCAACTTGACTCCAATTATTCGTTATCTGCTCACTTCTCCTCTAACATCTGCTGATGGTATCCAGGAAGATGATCACGATGATGATGATGATGATGATGATGATGATGATGATGATGATGATGATGATGATGATGATGAAGGAGACTCTTGTGTCTGTTTTGTGAGGTTTCAGACGTTGACTCTTTCCGTCAGAGATGAGACCTTGGCAAACACTCTGCTGATAAATAGCCTCATGTTCTCGCAGCACTTGAACAATAACTGCTGTTCAAACAAAGGACGGCCCTGATTACAAAATGAGACCCTCCACTCTGATTTTTGGAGAAGGAACAGGTCGGCTCTGATTGGAAATGATGACAACAGACTCATTTAACCAACTGAAGCGTGTTGTTGTTTTACTACTTTTTAAAGAGAGCTTCCAGAAAAAACCCCACAAACTATCATCACAACCATCACGCTCTTATAACTGATCAGATAATGAACAAATATCAGCCGTCACAGGCTCTCTGACTCTGGATCTTCTCTGATACCGAGTCAAAACCTGACTGTTCAGAAACGTCTGGTTGAATTCTTGGCTGTTGCTCGTCTTCCTCATCGTCTCATGTATCTTTGTGTGACTCCAGCTCCAGCTCATACTGCTGGACTCTGACGTCTCCTGCAGCCATGTTTTAGTGCCTGTGTTGCTAGGAGACGACACAGAGACTTACACACAGGATACAACAACACACAGAAGACACAGGTGGAGGTAATGAGTCAAACGGGAGGGAAAGAAAGAGACGAAGTAAAGCTACAGTCATCTAGACAAACAAGGAACCAGAGTGAAAACAGGAAACAGACAGAATCACTAACGATAACGATTATCATAAAGAAACACAACATGGCAGTTTATATCCCATGGTGCTTCAGGATCTTTCAGGATCAGTCACGTCTGCACAGGTTTACTCACTTCCTCACATGAAACATTTACATCTTGAAAACTCAAAGGCTGTACATTTCTGATGACATTAGAGGTCAGGGATCTATTTTCGCTTCTCCTGGAATAAACGAACAAGTCTGCAGCCCAATTCTTCCTGATCAGACGTCTTCAAGTGTTTGTTTTTCTTACCCCATGTTTTCTCTTTGAGGTATTTTGATGAAGTACTGCTGAAATAACCTGGAGCCTTTGAGTAAATACAGACACAGATAATAAAGACCCTGAAAGGATCTATTTGGTGATTCTGAAAATGAAAGAGGAAACACAAAACTGGCTGAAGTGTCTCTTTGATTTCGTGTCCCTGCAGGAAGCACAACATCCTCAGACATCATCGACAAACAGCCAAGCTCCTTTTCTTACTGTGAGGGAAGAAATATATATATATATATATATATATATATATATATATATATATATATATATATATATATATATATATATATATATATATATATATATATATATATATGGTTGATTGTTCAGTTTAAAATATCTGGAGGTGTGAATGAGTATTCCCTGTAAAAAGATGGTTGATTTTTTCTAATATTTTTTCATGCTGATTTACGTGTTAATATCTTAATTGTGGATGAATAACTCCCTGTAAAAAGATGGTTGATTGACTCTTTTTTGAACAATGTGAGCAGTGTTTTCTCCACCTCTAACCCCGAACCTCAGACTGAGCTTCTCATCTTTGCAGAATCTCTACAGGTAGGATCAGTTTTGCTTCAGCGCTCTGAAAGGTTGTTCACTAAGTGGGGGTTGTATGTTTTTAAAGATTGAATGGAGAGTGTATGGACTGAAGGATCATTGGGACAAAGCAAGAAGACACAGAAGAAACAGTTAAAAGCTTTTTCCCATAAAGACACAGACTGAATTCTGCAATGATGCGTCTAAAAAGACAAAATATGCCAGAATTTTCATCAGATTGATAAAATATACACTGCAGTATTAATTTATAAGATGAATGTAACCTTGAAAGACTTTCCTGCTCCCAGCAGTACGACAGGCCTCACTCTGCAGCAGGACGCTCTGATTTCAGGATCGTTAGGATCAATAAATCATTGAACCAGTTTAACGGCCAGTCACACTTACAGAAGCCGAGTTCGTCACCAAGAGCCTGAGAATTAGCAAAGGAAGAAGGAGAACTGTGTGTGAGCTGAAGCTGAAAAAAAAGGATTTTTGATGGAGGTAGACCCCACCGTTACAGGCGCTAACGGCAGGATTACAGCGTCTGTTGGGCTGTTCAAAGGCAGACGTCACGTGATGCGTTTCAGTTTGAGACCAAATATGCAAAGACAGTGGATAATCCTTTGGAAAGGTGGAGATGTGGAGCCATACGCAGCTTCAGATTCAGGAGAAAACATTTTTTCAGTGAGCAGATGAGATGAGGGAGACAAACCAGGGAGGTTCACTGCCGTCAGTTTGACAGGTTTGATTTGCTCTTTGCTTTTACACGTCTGGCTCCTTCAAGCTGTGTGTGGTGAAATGTTCATAAACTGCTTTAAGAGTTATTCATGAGTTCATAAACTGCTTTAAGAGTTATTCATGAGTTCATAAACTGCTTTAAGAGTTATTCATGAGTTCATAAACTCTTTGACGAGTTATTCATGAGTTCATAAACTGGTTGACGAGTTATTCATGAGTTCATAAACTGCTTTAAGAGTTATTCATGAGTTCATAAACTGCTTTAAGAGTTATTCATGAGTTCATAAACTGGTTGACGAGTTATTCATGAGTTCATAAACTGCTTTAAGAGTTATTCATGAGTTCATAAACTGGTTGACGAGTTATTCATGAGTTCATAAACTGGTTGAAGAGTTATTCATGAGTTCATAAACTGGTTGAAGAGTTATTCATGAGTTCATAAACTGGTTGAAGAGTTATTCATGAGTTCATAAACTGGTTGACGAGTTATTCATGAGTTCATAAACTGGTTGACGAGTTATTCATGAGTTCATAAACTGCTTTAAGAGTTATTCATGAGTTCATAAACTGGTTGACGAGTTATTCATGAGTTCATAAACTGGTTGACGAGTTATTCATGAGTTCATAAACTGCTTTAAGAGTTATTCACAAGTTCATAAACTGCTTTAAGAGTTATTCATGAGTTCATAAACTGGTTGACGAGTTATTCATGAGTTCATAAACTGCTTTAAGAGTTATTCACGAGTTCATAAACTGGTTGAAGAGTTATTCATGAGTTCATAAACTGGTTGAAGAGTTATTCATGAGTTCATAAACTGGTTGACGAGTTATTCATGAGTTCATAAACTGCTTTAAGAGTTATTCACGAGTTCATAAACTGCTTTAAGAGTTATTCATGAGTTCATAAACTGCTTTAAGAGTTATTCATGAGTTCATAAACTGCTTTAAGAGTTATTCATGAGTTCATAAACTGGTTGACGAGTTATTCATGAGTTCATAAACTGGTTGACGAGTTATTCATGAGTTCATAAACTGGTTGACGAGTTATTCATGAGTTCATAAACTGGTTGACGAGTTATTCACGAGTTCATAAACTGCTTTAAGAGTTATTCATGGAGGTATGGGGGCTTTGCTGCAACGCCTGTTCCTCAAAGCAGCTTTCATATCACTGATTTTATTACTGAGGTTTTCTACTTGGTGCTCAGAAACACCAAACACATTTACTCTGTTCAACGTCACCAAACTTTCTCTTTCTCTTTGTTTACCTGATTGACTCATGGGCTGTTCGTGTATTCTCGTAGAAAAATCTCCATTTCTTTGACTAATAAACCTTTTCTTGATCTGCTCTCAATCAAACCGTTACTGCTCGTCAGGTTTATCACTGTTAATGAGTGGTAGACGTGTGCAGTTTGAGTTTGTCTGATGTGGTTTTGCAGGAGGTTCCCTTAATGACGACCTACTCTGCACCTGTGTCTCTTTCATGGTGTGGTTATTTAACTGGACGATTATCTGCAGCCGTGCATTCAGCTAACAGACAAACAGTTCTTGGTATAATGACTGAACGTGCATACGAGCCCAGAGTTTGAATAATTGCAAACAATCAAAACCAGTTTTTATCTCTCATCATCCCAGCTTTGAAGGAGCTGAGGTTGTATTTGATCCCCTGGTCCCCGCCTCATCAGTCAGCTGATTTATTTCACGTGTTGGAGCCAGGATCAGATGAGGGCTAACACTCCACGCCCCTAGCTGAGGCCTGTGGGTGGTTTAGCAGGTGGTGCTCAGAGGACCGGGGGCAGCAGGAGTTAGAGGGTGTATGAGTCAGTGATGATGGTGGGATGATGCAAATCAAGTGTGAAATCAGCACAGCTCAAGTGGCCTGCCTGAAACGGTTTGTGGTTTCATTTTCAATTCCATTTCTGCCGGACTAATAAGGATGGAGAAACACTGATGAATATTGATGCTTGAACTGCTCGTCTGTGAGGTGAAACATCAATTTGTGAAGTGTTTAGTGGCCCCACATTTCCACGGTGTGAACGAGGCTCAGATGATGACTGATGTGAACCAAAGTTTCCTCTTCTCCATGTTCTGTCTTTTTTCAGTCTGAGCTGTGGATCTACATCTGTGTGACTGTTTTCTCTCTATATATATATAGTCAGATCTGACTCCTCTCTGTCCTGGTTTCCTGGTGTTGCTTTGTGTGCTCAGTGTGCTCAGTGTGCTCAGTGTGGTCAGTGTGGTCAGTGTGCTCAGTGTGCTCAGTGTGCTCAGTATGGTCAGTGTGGTCAGTGATGACATGAGGGGAAAGATTTCTGTAGATTACAGCAACGTGTTCACCATCTGTTAGTGAGGCTGATGTCCTTACTGAGGATAAAAACACTCAGATCCAGGGCCACGAGGGCTTTATGTAGCGCTACTAGCAGCCCCATGCTACAGTGTATCCTTAGGCTAATGTGACAACAAGCTAACCGTCAGCTCGTACCATAGTTCAAACTTTTATCTCTTTTATCTTTTCTCTCTCCTCACAGCCCGGTGCTCTGAGACGTGTCTGTAGCGTGTAACGTTAGTGAATCCTGCTTCTGTCCTACCAGAGCTCATCTACCAACTCCAACCTCACCAAGCAGAGCTAACGTAACCTGGCTCTTCATTTTATTGATAGACTCTCAAGTTTGAACAGACCACTGCAGAATAACTGCTGACTGTGGGTTGGAGGCTACATTAGCACAAACACATTAACCTGTAAGTCAGCATTTAGCTCGTGTTTTAGCCTTTGGCTCCTGTTTTAGCCTTTAGCTTGTGTTTTAGTCTTTAACTCATTTAGCCTGTAGCCTGTGCTTTAGAAACTCCTCACAGGGACTTTGGGACAGGTTTAGCTAGCTGCTAAGATAGCGACTCTTGTTTGAACCGTCACACTGTGAATGAGGAACCTGAGGGTTTGATTATTCCACTGTGGTTAGCGATGTAGTCAAAATGCATAGTGTGTAACTGTCACACTTAAAGTTTTTTTTTCACAGCTTCCCAGAAAAAAGTGAAACAACCTGACCCTTGACAAAAATCCCAGACGTGGTCTGAGCCTGATCCGCTGCCCCCTGGCTGTTAACATCTTTCAGATACACTTTGTTTTGGATCTATAAACTTCAAACTTTCAGGTTTTGAATTCTTAATGTTTATTTAGCTGTAGTAAAACTGTAGAGCTGAGAGTTAGGAAACCCTCTTCCCACCTTCAGAGTGGAGGATTTAACAACCCTCGCACAGACAGGAGGTATGTTTGTGTTGGGTTCATTCATTTCTTTGTTGTCTCAAAATAAAACTTAAGGAACATGTATTTCTCATACGAGAGGCAGAGTTTGGTACGTTGGTTGTGCACGTAAAAAACTTTGCTCTGCCAAAGCCAAACAGCTCCCTCTGCTGTTGTGGCTGCATGTGGGTCTTCCACGCGGTAACAAGGCTCCTGTTTGAATAAAGTGTTAAAGTGCTCACAAGTCCTGTTTCCGAGGACTTCCATCATTAAATCCACCAAACTGCACCAAACAAGAGTCAATGACGTTTACCCCGAAGAGAAAAGAACAGGCTGCTGAAGGGACTTCTCCATCCAAGTGAAGCGCTGCGTGAAACATGACGGCGATGAACCGGGACATCATGAACCTGTCACGCCCACGAAGACACAGCTCAGCTGATGCTCCTGTGGAGCCGTGTGGACAGGAAGTGATGACTGGATGTGAGGTGGTGGCGAGGAGCAGACGTGCTGGTTATGGAGGAATGAAATGAAGAAGAATAAAAGTGAGTTTAAAGAGAGGGATCAAACCAACAGCAGCAGCTAAAACCTCTGATCAGGGAACAAGTGATTTATCTTCCACCGATGTTAAACTTTGTCTCCTCTGAGCAGCAGTTCTCCAGAGTTCGATCAAATACACCCTGACAGATATTTATCTTTACATTTCAGCTGCAAAGCACAGAAATACAAATGAGCCATTTTAAAGAGACTGAAGTTTTCCACCACAACAGTTCCTGAGCTGACGATTCCCAAACAGCAGTAAAATCAATCACTGTGAGTTTTTCTCTCCACAGGGAATTCATGTGTGACTGACCTGCATCAAGTCCAGATCAGACTCAGGATGAGGCCATGATGGAGCCGCTGGTCGCACAGGGACGGGTCTGAAACCGTGAAGTGAAGCTGAAAACTCACAGCACTGCTTGTTCTTCAGCGTCTAAATGAACATTTTACGGACACTTTACTCTAAGGTCCTGCCGTAATGCTGCTCTCAGGATTCAAACCCTTCATACGCTGAGCGTTTTGAAGGCAATGACGTGTGAAAAGACTGAGGAGCTTTCAAGCTTGAAGCATGAAAACCTCTCAGACTCGTACAACAAATGGGAAGGTGTGGCTGCCTGTCAGATGGAAATGAGCGGAAGATGCTGGAACAAAGGAGCAGCAGATCATCGCTGCGTATCAAACTGTAAATCAGGACACAGCTCATCAACCATCTGTGCTCTCCAGACCTGTGCTGGTGTTTCAGGTGGTGTGGGTTGAAAATGTGTACAGACAGCTCGTTAAGACGAAGGAGCGTCAGCCTCGCTGCAGATCAGCTGGGACGGCACGCCAACCCCACGTCTGATCAGGGTGGAGCGCTGCATACGGAGCTGGGATCAGAAAACGCATTAACGGTATCATTACACGTTGGGTTTGCTGAGGGAGTTCATGAACACGTTAGACCCACTCCCTACATTAAAAATCCATCTGGCACTTTGACGGTGGAGCACAGACCTTGATGAAGAGTTTCTGTTTGTGAGAGCAGGATGTTAATGAATACCCACAAATACCACGGTGATTTCTATGTTTGAATGCTGCAGTTTGCATTATCGATAAGAGCACGTTTGTAGCTCAGGAACTAACCTGCTGCTTTAAGCCTTCATCACGTCCCCACGATGAAGACATCAGGACGAAGATGAAGCAGTAAAACACAGCAGCTCTGCTTCATCTCACTCTGCATTACGTTAACTCATCGGTGCAGACCGACACTTTGTCAGGTTCATGATTTCTTTCAGCTTCTGCCAGAAACTACCTGAAAGTGTTATTTGTTGAATTAAGACGTCAGGGGGCAGCGCCTGCACTTCCTCTCATGGCAGTCAGGATAATTTCAGGGTCTGTAGCTTGTGGCTCTGCTAAACTGCAAACCTGTAAAAAGGTTTTTCCATTTTGACTGAATGTGGTTTAGGTCAGTCAGAGGAAGTTTGTGAATGAAATGCTATAACCTCCAACAAGCTTACTGTTGCTTCAGACTGCTTTAACACAAGAATCATCATAAAGAGAAGAACAATGACACTTTTCTCTGCTTATAGGGGCAGAACCAAAAATGATTTACAGGCAAAAAGGAGCTCAGATATGAGTCATCCCTCAGAGCGGTCACAGAGGAGGATCCTCTCTGAAAACTGGCCCTGGGTATGGTGAGAAAGAGAGCTGGGGCTCAGCTAACTTCACAAACTTTATAACAGACCATCAGGGCCTACCATCAGGGCCTACCATCAGGGTCTACCATCAGGGTCTACCATCAAGGCCTACAATCAGGGTCTACCATCAGGGTCTACCATAAGGGTCTACCATAATAGTCTTTAATCAGGGTCTACCATCAGAGTCTTCCATCATCCTCGACAATCAGGGCCTACCATCAAGGTCTACCATAAGGGTCTACCATCATCCTCAACAATTCAGGGTCTACTATCAAGGTCTTCCATCATCCTCAATGATCAGGGTCTACCATCAGGGTCTACCATCAAGGTCTACCATCAGGGCCCACCATTAGGGTCTACCATCGAGGTCTACCATCAGGGTCTACCATAAGGGTCTACCATAAGGGTCTACCATCATCCTCGACGATTCAGAGTCTACTATCAGGGTCTTCCATCATCCTCAATGATCAGGGTCTACCATCAGGGTCTACCATCAAGGTCTACCATCAGGGCCCACCATCAGGGTCTACCATCAGGGTCTACCATCAGGGTCTACCATCGAGGTCTACAATCATCCTCGATGATCAGGGCCTACCATCAGGGCCTACCATCAGGGTCTACCATCAGGGTCTACCATCGAGGTCTACCATCATCCTTAACATTCAGGGTCTACCATCAGGGTCTACCATCAGGGTCTACCATCGAGGTCTAAAATCAGGGTCTACCATCAGGGTCTACCATCAGGGTCTACCATCAGGGTCTTCCATCAGGGTCTACCATCAGGGTCTACCATCAGGGTCTACCATCATCCTCGATGATCAAGGTCTTTCATCAGGGTCTTCCATCAGGGCCTTCCATTAGGGTCTACCATCAGGGGCTCCCATCAGGGCCTACCATCAGGGTCTACCATCAGGGTCTACCATCGAGGTCTACCATCAGGGCCTACCATCAGGGTCTACCATCAGGGTCTACCATCAGGGTCTACCGTCATCCTTGATGATCAGGGTCTACCATCAGGGTCTACCATCAGGGTCTACCATCAGGGTCTACCATCAGGGTCTACCGTCATCCTTGATGATCAGGGTCTACCATCAGGGTCTACCATCAGGGTCTACCATCAGGGTCTACCATCATCCTCGACAATCAGGGCCTACCATCAAGGTCTACCATCAGGGCCTACCATCAGGGCCTACCATCAGGGTCTACCATCAGGGTCTACCATCAGGGCCTACCATCAGGGTCTACCATCAGGGTCTACCATCAGGGCCTACCATCAGGGTCTACCATCAGGGTTTTAATGCAGGAGCTGCTCTGAGTGCTGTGAAATCAGCCCATTTATCATTTTATCGTCTACCTGTTATCGTGAAGTTGCCAGGCTCACACAACCCCTGCTGATCTGCCTTCAATGGTAACATTCACTGAGGGGCCTAACATCAAAAAGACCATTTTTGTGTTTCTCTTTAAGAAAAAAGTCTCCCTCTCAGACCACAGAGGACTTTTAATTCGTTTATTTTCTGTCAAGCTGAGCTGTGTGGTTTGTTTCAGGATCAAGGCCAAAGAGACATAAATGGGAGGAGGGCAGCTCATGTTGTGGGTGTGTTTTGAAATTAATCTGTGAGAACTTAGCTGCTGCTTTGTATTTGTACAGATCTGAGAGCTCCAGGGTTCAGCCTGAGAGCGACATGAACTGCCGTCTCAGAGGGACGAGCTTTAACTCCACATGCTGTTCATTGATGCACAAAATATCTGATGAACCTCCAAGGCTGTTTCTCTTTTCTCACCTGACTGAGCTTTCATCAGCAACAAGTGAAGACGTCTGTTAGTTTTACATAAGAGCCCTGAGTGATTGTTACTAACAGGTTATATAACACGAGATGTGCTGATCTTTACTCATAACCCACTGCTGCAAAATTAAAATGTTACAATCACTGTGGAAGACAAAACAACAACAACAACAACAACAACAACAACAACAACAACAACAACAACAACAACAATAATAATGATAATAATGACACACCTTGTCCATGCCATAATAAAATGAAATGTATATATTGTATGTTTGTATAAATAGAGTGTAACCCTGTATTGCACAGTGTGGGCAGCAAACACATGCAGAACCTCCACACCCCATCTGTTGCTAACTTCCATCCTTTTCTCTCGTCCTCCAGTTTTTCTTCTTATAACTGTTTTTTTTCTTTGTTTGACTAAACAGTTATATCGAATCTTTTGAGGATTTATGTATTGATTCATGTATTTAATCAGGTTTAATCTACTTTGTGAGCTAAATGTGATTTCCCTGCCTGCTTACAAAAAAAGTTACCTGGCAGCAACGTTTGAATATCACACAGATTTCCTGGGAAAGCTGCAGAACTGGCAACCCTGGGTCTGTGTTTGCCAGGAGCTGATGAGGCCTGGTGTTGAAGCAGAGAGAGGAGATGTTAAACACACTCAGTGCACTGAAACACTCTACACTGCCAGCAGACCACATTGGTTAGTTAGTCAGGTCACAACACAACACCAACAGCTGATGTAGTCTGTGGATCAAACCTGAGAGCATCAGAGGGATTCGATGGTTAATGTGTCAAATCATCTCAGTCAGTCAACTCAGGTTACATTATTCAAAACTTTATCACGACATATTGAACCGTCCTTGGCGAGCAGACTCTGAACCTCATCACTCACCGTCTGAGCCTGCGGAGGACGCTGGGGAGTGAGCCGGCTGAAAGTTTGATCACGCACAGGTCAGCCCACTCACCTTCCTGGAGCAGTTTGCAGCCTGCTCATCTGACCTGTCGGCTGTTATTACATTAAAACCCAAGTGAGCTGTGATGTAAAGGATCTGTGGCGTGGCAGCGCTGTGCGGTGCATGGAAAACACCAGTTCAAGCACTTTTCAATGGAAAATCCACTCATCAATTCAAAGAGATCACTGCAGGTGTCTGATGAACTGAAAACACCTCCAGCCCCACAGCTTTTAACCTGAATTTTAGCAAAACCACTTCCTTATTTTATTACTAACACACTTTATAAAACCTTCAGACCAGTAACTAAAGCATCTCACTAACTTTATTGGTGCATCCTCCACAGATTTCTGCCCCGTCCCCTCTGAAGTGGCTTTTTCATAAATCACTTTGCATCACACTTTGCATCACACATGGACATTTGCTGTGAAATGCAAGAGAAATGATGACTTCTAAAAACTTTGGGTACTGGCAACAGCAAAGTTTGTGACGCCTGTCTCTCCTCAGAAAAAAAAAAAAGAAGCCACTCTGTGCAGACAGGAAACCCTGCTCATAGCTTCACATGTGATTGACGTGGTGGGCCGTGTTCGTGTCTCTGTAATAATACGTTTCTTTGAGTCGTCTTGATCTGCTATCAATCCCCTGTCTGACTCCTGGTTGTTCTGCTAACATGCATTTATCAGGCAGAGTTTGAAGATTTAGATGTTCAGTGAAACAGAGGACACAAAGCTTTCTTCTTTTTTTCTCGTTGGCATTTAAAGGCTTCCACTTTTGTGAAGCTGCACGGCTAACAGCTGTGGACTGACAAACAGGTGCTGTTATTTCAGCGTTTTGGAAACCAAGAGTTCCCTCTGCTCCAAACTCTGACTTCCTCCCTTTATCTGTTTGGATGGATCAGCAGATGGATGTATTATAAAACACAATGGAGGATAAACTCCACTTCCTGTTCCTTCCTGTTCCCGGGACAGACTCAGTTTTTATACACAAACATTCAGTGCTGCTGGTTTTTAACCTCCCCTGACGCTTTAAGCTCTAAGCTTTAAATCTGACAGGCTTTCTCATTCATATTCTCTCGCGCTGTCGGTATCAGATGGTTTTTATCTGCCTGCCTGGCACTGTGGTCTTAATTTAGGCCCCTTTTGTCACAATTATGCTTTGTGACTTCACGATGAGTTCGTATGCAGATTAGAGCCGGTCAGCCCTCGCACAGAAACCCAGCTGCTCTGGAGCTTTGGTGGCTGAACTGACTTTCAGCTGATATGCTCTGATTCTTTATTCTCGGCCTTTTGTTGATGAAATGTGCCGTTTGACTTAAACTTTCTTTATCCTCCTCATGGTATTGAAGAAAAACCCTTCATGTTACCTCCTCCTTGAATAATTAGCCCATGATTGAAAGAAGTCCATTCTCATTCCCATCGACTGCTCTTCTGGACCGAACAGCACTGGGAGTTTGAAGCAGCGTGTCTGTGATCTGACTTCATCAAATAAAAATCCACTGAGATTATCTGACCTTCCTGAAGCTGAATTATTCAGGGTTGGTTTAAAGTTTACTGATACTCTGAATATGTTTTGATCTCTGAACCAGAGGGGAAAGGAAGTGACCTGCTGGAGGTTTGGACCATGTCCAGTAAGAGGACGTAGGAAGGCCCAGCGTTCTCACACTGAAAGCTGTCCCTCATTAAACTTAGACGATCTAACTTCAGGGCCGTAAGCCATGCCAAACAACACGGGGTGTGTTTTCTACAGGATGCACCTCCTCTCAGAAAGCCTGGTGGTCAGAAAATGAAAAGACCTGTTGGTCTGTAAATTCAGAGCAGGGCTTCAGATTTTCTGACTGATAGACCTTCTGACAAACAGGCCTGTCGTCATTCCAACTAAGGAGCTTTCTGACTAACCTGCCTTCTGATTTTCTGACTAACCTGCCTTCTGATTTTCTGACTAACCTGCCTTCTGATTTTCTGACTAATGGACCTTCTGATTTTCTGACTGACCGTCTTTTTGCTCTTCTGACAAACTTCTGACAAACTTCTGACAAACTTCTGACAAACTTCTGACTAACAGTCCTTCTGGTTTTTCTGACTAATGAGCCACCTGACAATAATTAGCCTATCATGGTTTTCAGTCCCTCTGAACCAATCAGAGCTCATCCTGCTGTTTCTGAAGCTGTTGAATTTAAACCGAGCCACTACAGGAGTGTTAAACGCTGAAGTTTGAGTGGATTCAGAAAAAACAGGACACCATGTACACAACAATTAAAAACAGATGGAAACAACAACAACAACAACAACAACAACAACAACAACAACAAAAAGAATAAAAAAAACAAATAAAAAAACCATAATTTTTACACCCCCCAAAATGACTTCAGGGCGAAGAGCTCATTTCTCTCCACAATGTTAAAAATCTGTGGAGATATTTCTTCTGCCTGAGCTGATATTTCTAAAAACCTTTTTGTGTTCTTCTACAGTTCTTACTGCGATGTGAAACGTTGATGACAGATTTAGATGCAGAGGCAACGATTCATTGAAAAAGATGTAAAATGCTCCTGAAATACAAATCCTGGAGTTTGTTGTTAACAGCCTGAAACTGGGGGTAACTCACTGACTCCAACTTGTGGCCACATTAAGTATTGAATGAATTTGTTTTTATATATTTGTTTGTACGTGTTTTCGGACATGTACGGTCATGGAGCTGTCTGAACCTGTCTGTTGTTGCAGGTTTCGCTCTGAATAACATCCAGAGGGGACGGGGGAAAGATGATGGTTCATCAGTGTTTGCTCAGAGGGTTGGACTCGTGCATATGAAGCTCCAGCTGGCTGTAAATCCTCCTCCTTCCATTTCTGAAGTCATGATTTCACTCTTTTCCTCCCTTCCCCTCAGACCAGCATGACCCTGCAGAATCAGAGCGACCAGCAGGCCAGACTTATCACCCATTAAAACATTCAGTGCATCATAAAATGAGAATCATGTGGAACAACAAAAAGCTCCTGCAGCTATAATCTCAGTCCGAATCCTTTCACAGCACGGCCTGAAAAAACATCCACCCCATGTTGAGGAGACTGGAGGTGGAGCAGGGGAATGACCCCACCCTCAGCCTTTGCTTCTCATCTTCCCAGTTAGTAAAATGACCCACACGGCCTCAGCTTCAGACGTCAGAGTCAGACTATAGCTTCAGACACACAGTTTATCCCTTTCATGGCCTAATTTAGAGTTTAAGGGGAAACTTTGTCCTGGTCTCCTCTGAGGAATCAGGACTGACAGAGATCCAGGTTGTGATTTATGTCTACAGTTATTATAATGAAAGCCTGAGTACTGCTGTTATTTCCCCTGGGACTCTCTGAGCAGCAGATTCAGAGCAGCGTGAAGTCCTGTGGCGACTTTTTAAGGGATGGATTTGGATTCTTAAGGAACCAGATGATGCAGAACCAGTCCGGACTCTTTGGGGGGCTGCTGGGCTGCTTGGAGTCACAGTAAAAGTGTCGTGAAGTCAAAATAAAGTGATGATTAAATTTTAGAGGTTGATACTGTGACTTTTCCAGGGATCATCATGTCTTAGCTCTTTGAAATGCACCTTGTGGATTGGCCTTCAGCAAACTGCACCAGGATAATAAACTAGCTGTGATGAGATATTTACACAGCAGATCACTTTCCCTGTTTCCCTGAGTCTCATTCAGATAAACTGCTAAACTTTTAGCTCTTTACAATCTGAGACCCTGAACAAACTGAACTTCAAGGTTTTTCTTTGGATTTCAGATTTCTAACTGCTTCATTTATCCTGAGGGACGGTTACGTTTCAGTTCATCCCTGAACTGCTTTTGAAAACGCTGGCAGCTGAAAGTGGATGTTGTGGTTTTCCCCTGAATGAAGGACACTGCTCTGTTTTTTTTTTTATTCTCATGAATACGGCTTGTTTGCAGTCATGTGGGGGCAAATATTTATTTTTCAGCTGCCAGTGCTCACACACAGCCTGGAGTGCTGCCTGAAATGAGACCAAACTACGAGCAGAGACTGCAGAGAAGCAGGGCTTGTGTCAGGCCGTCCTCAGCAGGGGTGGAACAGCTGACCCGGGTTTGGGACGTCGTCAGGCAGTGGAAAGAACACAGAGACCTCCTGAATCCAGCTCACCTGTCCCCCATGCTCCAATAGCAGCCAACAAATTTTCTCTACACTAACCCTCAGGCCTGGAAAAGAGAAAAGAAAACTATCTGGTGAACTGCAGCACGCAGAGTGGACGACGGTGTCTGTAAATCACACGCCTCGGTCACGTGATGTTTGTGTGCTGAACATGGATTCTGTGATGTTTTTCTCCTCCAAGCAGATCGAACTGAAATCACACCTTCGGTCCAGTGAGGCGTTGATCTGCACACACAGAGAGAGGAGAGAAAACGATGCACGGAGACCCCAGTTTCTCTGGACGACGTGAACGTGAGCCAGGTTTCTTTCCATGAAGCCGTTACAGAAACAGACTCGTGCCATCAGTGCTCTCCACGCACCTGCTCCTCCTGCTCCTCTGCTCCTCTGCTCCTCCTGCTCCTCTGCTCCTCTGCTCCCTCTCCACTCTCTCTGAGAGACGCCTCCAATCACTGCAGACGCCGTGCTCCTCTGCTCCTCCTGCTCCTCCTGCTCCTCTGCTCCTCCTGCTCCTCTGCTCCTCTGCTCCTCTGCTCCTCTGCTCCTCCTGCTACTCCTGCTCCTCCTGCTCCTCTGCTCCTCTGCTCCTCCTGCTCCTCCTGCTCCTCTGCTCCTCTGCTCCTTTGCTCCTCTTGCTCCTCCTGCTCCTCTGCTCCTCCTGCTCCTCTGCTCCTCCTGCTCCTCTGCTCCTCCTGCTCCTCCTGCTCCTCTGCTCCTCCTGCTCCTCCTGCTCCTCCTGCTCCTCTGCTCCTTTGCTCCTCTGCTTCTCTGCTCCTCCTGCTCCTCTGCTCCTCTGCTCCTCCTGCTCCTCTGCTCCTCCTGCTCCTCCTGCTCCTCTGCTCCATTGCTCCTCCTGCTCCTCTGCTCCTCTGCTCCTCCTGCTCCTCCTGCTCCTCCTGCTCCTCTGCTCCACCTGCTCCTCTGCTCCTCTGCTCCTCCTGCTCCTCCTGCTCCTCTGCTCCTCCTGCTCCTCCTGCTCCTCTGCTACTCCTGCTCATCTGCTCCTCTGCTCTTCCTGCTCCTCTGCTCCTCCTGCTCCTCTGCTCCTCTGCTCCTCCTGCTCTTCCTGCTCCTCTGCTCCTCCTGCTCCATTGCTCCTCCTGCTCCTCCTGCTCCTCCTGCTCCTCTGCTCCTCCTGCTCCTCCTGCTCCTCCTGCTCCTCTGCTCCACCTGCTCCTCCTGCTCCTCTGCTCCTCTGCTTCTCCTGCTCCTCTGCTCCTCCTGCTCCTCTGCTCCTTTGCTCCTCCTGCTCCTCTGCTCCTCCTGCTCCTCTGCTCCTCTGCTCCTCCTGCTCCTCCTGCTCCTCCTGCTCCTCTGCTCCTCTGCTCCTCCTGCTCCTCTGCTCCTCCTGCTCCTCCTGCTCCTCTGCTCCTCCTGCTCCTCTGCTCCTCTGCTCCTCCTGCTCCTCCTGCTCCTCCTGCTCCTCTGCTCCTCAGCTCCTCCTGCTCCTCTGCTCCTCCTGCTGTCACCAGTGATGGTCTTACAGCAGTTAATTATCTGACTCCACAGTCTGCTCTCATACTGTCTCCTTGTTTGTGTCCCTGTAGAGTATACACTATATATATTTACATACATACATTTTAACACATATACATATATACATATATACATATATACATATATACATATATAGGAGCCCTATCAGTCACTTCCTGCCTCCCATCACTCACCTGCCTGAACCTGGTCTGATCACAGCTGGTCTGCTTTAAAGCTGTGATGTGGTCTGAAAGGTGCTTTTGGAGCTACTTCTGGTCACATTTGAGGACATGATTTATCACTTATATCTACATACAAATACCAATTTATTGTGCCCAGTGTTTGTAGTTGTCACACCACAAAGAAGCATCCTTTTCTGTCCGCTTCTCTGCAGAAAACTAGATCCTGATTGTCTACCACGCTGAGGAGGTTTCAGGGCGTCCCCTCTGCTCGTTGAGACGTTGGTAAAAATATAAAACCCAGTTTCCACCAAGCGGTTCAGTCTGACTGGTCTTGTCCTGGAGTCTGTTGCATATTATGGGATGCTAATTTGCATAACCCCATGCTCATTACACATCCCCTCTTACATAACGACCCCTCACGTCTTTCTAGCTCATGACCACTTTCTGATGTTGTAACAACCTGATTGACGGTCGTGCATTATTAATCCAACTTAATCTCTGAACAAGTGAATGGCATGTAGTCAGAAAAACAGACGAGCTGCTTTGATCCGTGTCTGAACTTCACAGCTCTCATCACAGAAACACGCTCCACCCGTCTCCAGCTTCTCAGAGACTCCTCTCCATCCTCAGAGCAGCTGGGGTTCATGTTCTGCTCAGAGGCATAAAAAATGAAGAGCAGTGAAACCAGGTCATGCTCTCTAAATTTAATTATGTTCTTTATAAATTAATGATAGTCACAGAGCGCAAAGCTTTGCATCATTTGGTTAACTGAAGGAAAGTTTAGATTAATGGGATCCAAGCGAGAAAATACAGAAACATTTAACATTGAAAATTATACAGACATGTAAACAAGTGTGTGTTAGTAAATGATCAGGACTTTCAAGCAGAAAAATACACTTTTAAATAGTAAGTTTTAAAAAAACCAAGAAAAAATAAAAACACAAACAGTAGGTATGGAAGCCCTAAAAAGCCACGATTTAATGAAGTATTTTTTCCATGTTTTCTCCAGATGATGAATTAGTTTTAGTTGTTTTCTGGAGATCTTGACCTCAGATCTCAGAACAATGTGAAATACTCTCACAGTTTGACCTTCAGGGTGAAGGACCAGCACCAAACCAAGATGGCAGCTGGGAAACATCGAGAAAGAGGGCAGTAACTAACAGGTCCCAGTCAAAACGGGTTTGATAACTTTGTGTGCGATTTCGGTTCATTTTCAACAGTTTCAGCGTCTTGGACGTGAGGGAACTACCAGTTTAGACACTGAGCGTTTTCTCCCACGTCACACAAAACTCCAGCATGTGTCGCGAGGCTTAAACACAGCGGTATCTGACTGTCAACACATCAGGGTTAAATACTCCCACAAAAAGTGACCCATGTCTCTGTGAAGGGTAACAGGCATCTGACTTTGTGTATTCAGATGAGTTATAGACGCAGAGGCATCACAGACACATCACATCCAGGACGCAGGGACCCACGGTCTGACCCCAGCCCCCGCACCCCGAGAGGTGGAGACGCAGACAGAGAGACGCTGCAGAGACAAAGACACGCAGGTACCACTGCATCAGCTATCACTGAAACACAGTTCAGACACTTTCTCAATAATCTCACAGCTCCATAACATCAACCATGACTCCCTCTGAGCAAGCAGCAACAGCACAGAGAAACAAAGACAGTTTCCCTCAGTGGACGAGGTCGGCATGGTGTCCTCTGGCCACTGGCCGTGATCTCCTGCTGATTTGGTTTCCAGATGTTTGGCAGAAATAATTTTACCATCATGAAAAAATAAGGCTCCATTTCGAGATGATGAGATAATCAGGTCAAGATGTCCAGAAAACAGAGAAAATATAATTTATAAAGTCATGGTCCTTTATGGTTTCTGTGAGAAGTTAACTTATTTATTCAGAATAAAACGAGATGATTCAGCTCTGCAGTGCACCTCCCTAACACAGACAGCTGACAGTCTGCAGCTCAGAGTAAACAACGAGAAATCAGCCTCGTTAATCCTCCATTCCACAAAGATGACAGAATTAATCAGCACGTGTCTTTCAGACTCAGAAATAAACTTTATATCCATTCAGGACAATAAACTGAATCAGAGCTCTTCATGCCATGACCAACAGCTGTGGTTTCCAGGCAAAAGACTCATTAAGAAGGCTCTGAACATCGTTCATTAACAGTTTTAACGAGAAAAGATTAAAAAATAAAATCCTGCTCCCAGTCATCGCGTGTGGAGCTCCTGCAGCCTCGTGCTCTCCGTCACTTTCCAGGGTTAACCCCGCTGACCACGTCCACAGGGTTAAAGGAGGAGTGTGAAACTCAGCCTCCCTCTGGGTTATCATTCAGGGCCTGTCGACTTCCTGTTCCCCAACCACCCCAATCTGCTCCACCTGTGCCCCAAATTCCCCCAATCTGCTCCACCTGTTCACCCAACAACTCCAATCTGCTCCACCTGTTCACCCAACAACCCCAATCTGCTCCACCTGTTCACCCAACAACCCCAATCTGCTTCACCTGTTCACCCAACAACCCCAATCTGCTCCACCTGTTCACCCAACAACCCCAATCTGCTTCACCTGTTCACCCAACAACCCCAATCTGCTCCACCTGTTCCCCAACAACCCCAATCTGCTCCACCTGTGCCCCAACAACCCCAATCTGCTCCACCTGTTCACCCAACAACCCCAATCTGCTCCACCTGTTCCCCAACCACCCCAATCTGCTCCACCTGTTCACTCAACAACCCCAATCTGCTCCACCTGTGCCCCAAATGACCCCAATCTGCTCCACCTGTGCCCCAACAACCCCAATCTGCTCCACCTGTTCCCCAAATCACCCCAATCTGCTCCACCTGTTCACCCAACAACCCCAATCTGCTCCACCTGTGCCCCAACAACCCCAATCTGCTCCACCTGTTCACTCAACAACCCCAATCTGCTCCACCCGTGCCCCAACAACCCCAATCTGCTCCACCTGTTCACTCAACAACCCCAATCTGCTCCACCTGTGCCCCAACAACCCCAATCTGCTCCACCTGTTCCCCAAATCACCCCAATCTGCTCCACCTGTTCCCCCCCAAAACCCCAATCTGCTCCACCTGTTCACCCAACAACCCCAATCTGCTCCAACTGTTCACCAAACAACCCCAATCTGCTCCACCTGTTCCCCAACAACCCCAATCTGCTCCACCTGTTCACTCAACAACCCCAAACTGCTCCACCTGTTCACTCAACAACCCCAATCTGCTCCACCTGTTCACTCAACAACCCCAATCTGCTCCACCTGTTCCCCAACAACCCCAATCTGCTCCACCTGTTCACCCAACAACCCCAATCTGCTCCACCTGTTCACCAAACAACCCCAATCTGCTCCACCTGTTCCCCAACAACCCCAATCTGCTCCACCTGTTCACCAACAACCCCAATCTGCTCCACCTGTTCACCAAACAACCCCAATCTGCTCCACCTGTTCCCCAACAACCCCAATCTGCTCCACCTATTCACTCAACTACCCCAATCTGCTCCACCTGTTCCCCAACAACCCCAATCTGCTCTGCCCGATATCACCCTAATCTGCTCCACCTGTGCCCCAAATCACCCTAATGTTCTCCACCTGTGCCCCAAATCACCCCAATCTGCTCCACCTGTTCACTCAACAACCCAAATCTGCTCCACCTGTTCCCCAAATCACCCCAATCTGCTCCACCTGTTCCCCCCCAAAACCCCAATCTGCTCCACCTGTTCCCCAACAATCCCAATCTGCTCCACCTGTGCCCCAACAACCCCAATCTGCTCCACCTGTTCCCCAAATCACCCCAATCTGCTCCACCTCTGCCCCAACCACCCCAATCTGCTCCACCTGTTCACCCAACAACCCCAATCTGCTCCACCTGTTCACTCAACAACCCCAATCTGCTCCACCTGTTCACTCAACAACCCCAATCTGCTTCACCTGTACCCAAAATCACCCAATCTGCTCCACCTGTTCCCCAAATCATCTCAATCAGCTCCACTGGTGCCCAAAATCACCCAAATGTTCTCCACCTGTGCACCAAACGACCCCAATCTGCTCCACCTGTGCCCCAAATCACCCAAATGTTCTCCACCTGTGCCCCAAATCACCCAAATCTGCTCCACCTGTTCACCCAACAACCTCAATCTGCTCCACCTGTTCACCCAACAACCCCAATCTGCTCCACCTGTGCCCCAAATTACACCAATGTTCTCCACCTGTGCCCCAAATCACCCCAATCTGCTCCACCTGTTCCCAAAATCACCCCAATCTGCTGCACTTGTGCCCCAAATCACCCCAATCTGCTCCACCTGTTCACCCAACAACCCCAATCACCTCTGCCCGATATAACCCCAATCTGCTCCACCTGTGCCCCCAATCTGCTCCACCTGT
The DNA here is from genome assembly GCF_033239565.1 of Halichoeres trimaculatus. Lineage (NCBI taxonomy): Eukaryota > Metazoa > Chordata > Actinopteri > Labriformes > Labridae > Halichoeres > Halichoeres trimaculatus. Next base: position 39,293,234 of record NW_027437185.1, read on the forward strand.
GCCCCAAATCACCCCAATGTTCTCCACCTGTGCCCAAAATCACTCCAATCTGCTCCACCTGTGCCCAAAATCAACCCAAACTGCTCCACCTGTTCCCCCAAAAAACCCCAATCTGCTTCACCTGTACCCAAAATCACCCAATCTGCTCCACCTGTTCCCCAACAACCCCAATCTGCTCCACCTGTTCCCCAACAACCCCAATCTGCTCCACCTGTGCCCCAAATGACCCCAATCTGCTCCACCTGTGCCCCAAATGACCCCAATCTGCTCCACCTGTGCCCAGTGACCCCCCACACCCATATTACCCCTGTGTGCTCCACCTGTTAGTTACCCCTCCTCCGGTGTAGCGGCCCAGCGTCCTGTCTGTGACAGTGCGTCCTGTTACCAACATTCCTCCTCCCTCCTCGTTTCCTTGGTGAGTTTCTGACTTGTGTCGTGGAAAAATCCATGACAAACAGATTTAAACATCGATCCCGTGGTGAGCCAAGCACTCGGGCCTCCCTCTGTGGTTCAGTCTGATAATAAACACACGCTGGGCCATGAGCAGCAGGCGAAGAAACACAAGGAGCAAAGATTTGCAAATAAAACAGGAAAGACTTTACACGAGAAGAAGAACACAAAGGTAGAAACTGAGGGTACAGATAAGAATGGAAAAACGTCAGGTAGCCATCGTGACAGGCCACTAAGTGTCACTGCGGTGCTGTTTATAGCAGCAGAACTGAGTGATTTCTGAAGTTTGTCCTTTCAGTGATGCCGTAGAATGTGCTGCTGTTCTTCACCTGAGGCCGTGCGTTACCGTGGTAAGGTGATGATGTAAGCAGCCGCTGTGTTTAACCAGAACCTCAGAGGTATCAAAGCTTGTCCAGGTCTCCACCACATCTCCACCTCAGGTACTGTTTGCTTCTCTCTGCACCTCACATCCCACAATGCACCAGAAAAGCTTTGACTCTGAACACAACAGAAAGAGTTTTATAACGCGGTTTTTAAGTCTTTCAGAAAAACAAAGATCAAAGCTGCTCTGGTCACCTTTTATCTCCCTCCTGGTCTCAACTTCCTGCTGTATCCTACAGAGCGTAAATGAGGGACATTGAGCCCTCATTGCATCACTCCTCCATTCATCTTGCACGCGCACCGTGTTTGTGAGGAGATAAAAGTGTGTTAACAAGCTGACAAAACATTTCACTCAGTGAGCATGAGATTTTCCTGACAGAGGTGAATTTACTCCGTTATTCAGGTCCTTTCTCCAGGGTTGGGGTTAGGGTTAGTGAGCCCAGCTCAGGGAGAAGGACGACGTGATTTCATTTTACACTGCACGCTCTCTGACTGTTCATTTGGCGTCTACATTTAGGGACTAGAAATGATGACAGCAGGTTATAACTGTCTTCATTTAACGACATCTACACTGCACTCATAACGTTTCCCTTTAAAACAAACTGGAGTCAGCGCTTGGACACAGTTAAACAGCTGGGCTGGATGAGCTTTCTGATGGGCACCAGTCTTAAAAGCAGCACAACAAGCAGATGTTGATGTTTTTCTAGCTCAGCTGTGTTGAAAGAATTTAAGATCATGAGTTTGTTTAATCAGAGGCGCAGCCCCGGGGACTGACAGGTCTTTAACCTCTCAGTGAGGAGGGGGCTCAGAGCCGCCTGTTGGTTGGTGTTTTCAGTGTGACCCCTGCCAGTGATTGGCTCCTCACCCAGGAACACATGGCTGACGCCACAGAGACCACGTCCATGGATTATCCAGTCTGTGGATGACCTCTTACATGCAAACCCAAATTCCAAAGAGCTTTAGAAACCAGTAGAAAAGGAGCCTGGAAAAGTTCCTGTCAAAAGCCGTCTCCTAACTCAGGCTTATCTGGAGGACGTGATGTGTCACCTCTCGCCCCTGATATGTCAGTCTGTGCCGCTGACGCCTGTGAACTGATGCATGAATGCCAAGATTTTCCTCCAAAAGGGCAAAACTTCAAAAACCCAAGAAGAAAGTGGGATGATGATGCTGTAAAGACTGCTCACTTTGACTCTGTTTGAATATAAATGACAAAACAGTCCCTCAGTCTGTGACGACCTGAGCCTTGGATCATTAAACCCACCACGCTGCTCAGACCACTGTCTGTTAGAGTCCGGCTAAAGCAGGGAAATCTCTGTATTACCTCTCCCTCTGTCTTTGTCTGTAGGGGCACGTCAGGGTTTTAATCTGAGCGTCTGTGTGACCGTAGAGGGAGAGGAACAACACCATCCACTGTAACACGCCTTCAGGAAATTTGTTTTCCTCTTAAAACTCTGCACACAGCAGCTAACTTTGCATTTTCACCAAACTGCAAAATCCAACAACAAGCTCCACTCAGAGAAACACGCTGCAAAGACAATGCTCAGACCAAAACAAGTCCACATCAAGAGCGAGAGGACGTCATTAATCTTTAGCAAACATATCCAGTGTGTGATTGTTTTGAGTTTTACACAGTTTTAAACAGATCGGACCTTAGCTGTATGTGGGACGGAGATATAAAGAGACGAGGAGGGAAAACAGGTAAAAGTGTGAATATGACGAGGCGGATCTGTACAGACGTGTGAGAAAAGCATCAGTTTGTGATCATAAAGTTACATGTGTGAGAATAAACAGGAAACAGTTTTTTATTGTGTTTATATTTGTCATTTATGTTTACTGTCTTTTACCATCTTTAAAGACGATGGAGGAAGAGGAGGTGGAGGAAGAGGAGGTGGAGGAAGAGGAGGTGGAGGAAGAGGAGGTGGAGGAAGGGGAGGTGGAGGGAGAGGAGGTGGAGGAAGAGGAGGTGGAGGAAGAGGAGGTAGAGGGAGAGGAGGTGGAGGAAGAGGAGGTGGAGGAAGAGGAGGTGGAGGAAGGGGAGGTGGAGGGAGAGGAGGTGGAGGAAGAGGAGGTGGAGGAAGAGGAGGTGGAGGAAGAGGAGGTAGAGGGAGAGGAGGTGGAGGAAGAGGAGGTGGAGGAAGAGGAGGAAGAGGAGGTGGAGGAAGAGGAGGTGTAGGAAGAGGAGGTGGAGGAAGAGGAGGTGTAGGAAGAGGAGGTGGAGGAAGAGGAGGTAGAGGGAGAGGAAGAGGAGGTGGAGGAAGAGGAGGACCAAGTGAAGCGGACCAACAGTGGACAGGACTACCTGAGCAGCCCACAGATCCTGAGTGGAGGTTCGTGAGTATCAGTTAAAGGAAGAAGTCAGAAAATTAAACGTATTCAAACGACGGGATGGAAACCGAAGATGGAGCAGGAGGAAAAAAACTCTCCTGGCTTTATTTCCAGTTTGACTACAGACTGTGAAAGTGGGGCCCTTCAGTCCCCTGGGTTTTGGGCTCCAGGCATTTAGCTTGGTTGTACGAGTACATCCACTTTTTCCACAGGGGGCGCTACTACCCTTAACAAAGCATTCTTCAGAAGACCCAGCTTTTTGTACATCACAATAGTAATATGGTCTCTGTACAAAAAGGTCTTTTTTAAGGTGTCATTGTTCATAAATAATCTCACTTCATTCAGAAAGTTTAAGTTTTTACCTTCGTCTATTTTACTTTAGGAGCTACTGTAAAAGTTTCAGGCAGATATTACCGACATCTTGATTTCACTGAAACTGGAGTAATGTTGTGATGTCACCAAACGATGAGATGGTACAGGCCCTGAATGTGGCTCAAAGGTCAAAGTTTAAAAGAGGAGGTATCATGGGTCTGCAAAGCAGAAATGTCAGGTCCTGAAATGAGTGTGCAGAGTCTCAGGAGATCAGTATGAAAAGAATAAATCTGGTTGTTGTTATTTTCAGGTCAAAGTTAAAAATCTGCACCGCCCAAAGACAGGTTTTCCGTTTTTACCTGAGTCACATTACCTCGTGAAACTTCCACCTGCGTCTCTGCCATCTAAAAAACATTCAGTGTGAAAACACCTGTAGTCCACCTCACACAGACCAACCAATCAGAACGGGCACACTGCTTCCTGTTTGCAGCTCTGCACACGCGCCAAGCTCCTCGAGGAGACAACAGTCGATCTGTGCAGAACAGACACTTGGCAGAAATGTTAATTGGGCCAGACGCTGTTTGATTTACATAACGTTTGTTAGTGGAAGCACGAGTTCACCGCTCAGTCAGTACCAGATGTGTTTAATAGCAGCACAAGTGAAAAAACATGGAGAAAACCATCGACTGGTTCAGAAACATATGGACACAGACAGCCACCGTGTTAGTGAAGTATAAACAGAAACGTGCTTCAGTTTAACGTGACAGCCCGTCTGAAGGAGCAGAGAGCTCATGTGAAGTGATAAGAAGGTATTCACTGTGTTATTAGCTGAACATTACAAGTGACACAATATTTTTACATGTATACTTTAAATTAATAGAACATTTCAACAACACACAACAATGCACAGGTGACAGTTTTCCTCCAGGGTCAAGATCAAACCAGAGAGCAGAGAGCTCAGAGGACGCTCAGCCGGCTCAGCCCTCGTGCTCTTTGGTTTGTTCATCAGAGTTTAATAAAAACATTTTGTTTGGAAGTGGATTGAAGAACTGGGGGAAAGTTTGAGCGATGAAAGTCAGGAGATGTTTCACAGCTTCAGAGCTTTGAGATGTTTCACAGCTTCAGAGCTTTGAGATGTTTCACAGCTTCAGAGCTTTGAGATGGCGGTGAGCAAGGAGCCGGTCAGTACGACGAAGGAAGCCAACAAGAAGACAAAGCAGTTGGATAAACCCTGAGAGGACAGAGCAGGCGTAGAGCTTTAGATGTTTTCTGATCATTAAACACCGTGGTTTAAAGATGAAACGAGATTTGATCTCACCTTTATCTCTCTGAACACCAAACACCCCCACAGCGCAGCCACCAGACCGTAACCCTGCAGACAGCAGACCAAACAACAACGTCAGCACAAACAACTCCTGTGGCTTCATGTCACTTAAAACAATCCTCTTCAACCTCAGATTTCCACCTTAAATCCTCAGATTGTTTAACAGTCACAAACTTTCAGCAGCAGCAGATCAGATCAGTGTGTGACTAATGTACAAAGGCTCCGACATCTGTTGAATTTCTTCTTTGTTAAAATGAACCGACAAAGCTGCAGAGTGGATTACAGCCCCTGACGATCTGCCAGAGGAGCGGAGCTGTCATAGTTACAAACAGCTGCAGAGTGCTGTCATTGTTACAAACAGCTGCAGAGTGCTGTCATAGTTACAAACAGCTGCAGAGTGCTGTCATTGTTACAAACAGCTGCAGAGTGCTGTCATAGTTACAAACAGCTGCAGAGTGCTGTGGTTGTTACAAACAGCTGCAGAGTGCTGTCATAGTTACAAACAGCTGCAGAGTGCTGTCGTTGTTACAAACAGCTGCAGAGTGCTGTCATAGTTACAAACAGCTGCAGAGTGCTGTCATAGTTACAAACAGCTGCAGAGTGCTGTCATAGTTACAAACAGCTGCAGAGTGCTGTCGTTGTTACAAACAGCTGCAGAGTGCTGTCGTTGTTACAAACAGCTGCAGAGTGCTGTCATAGTTACAAACAGCTGCAGAGTGCTGTCATAGTTACAAACAGCTGCAGAGTGCTGTCATAGTTACAAACAGCTGCAGAGTGCTGTCATAGTTACAAACAGCTGCAGAGTGCTGTCGTTGTTACAAACAGCTGCAGAGTGCTGTCGTTGTTACAAACAGCTGCAGAGTGCTGTCATAGTTACAAACAGCTGCAGAGTGCTGTCATAGTTACAAACAGCTGCAGAGTGCTGTCATAGTTACAAACAGCTGTAGAGTGCTGTCGTTGTTACAAACAGCTGCAGAGTGCTGTCATAGTTACAAACAGCTGCAGAGTGCTGTCGTTGTTACAAACAGCTGCAGAGTGCTGTCGTTGTTACAAACAGCTGCAGAGTGCTGTCATAGTTACAAACAGCTGCAGAGTGCTGTCATAGTTACAAACAGCTGCAGAGTGCTGTCATAGTTACAAACAGCTGCAGAGTGCTGTCGTTGTTTCAAACAGCTGCAGAGTGCTGTCATAGTTACAAACAGCTGCAGAGTGCTGTCGTTGTTACAAACAGCTGCAGAGTGCTGTCGTTGTTACAAACAGCTGCAGTGCTGTCATAGTTACAAACAGCTGCAGAGTGCTGTCACACAGTACTTTAGTTTGTGTTTAATCCCTGAGAGGGAAACTAACGGGACCCTGTCGATGTGTTCCTGAGGTTTGGCGTCTCCCAGCAGGATTCAAGTCCAAGTTCTGACTTTATTTTCCTCCACTTTTCAGGAGCAAAGCACTGATCTAATTCTAACGCGGGCATTTTTCCACCATGAGGACTGTTGGGAATCATTAGTGAACTCCATTTCCCATGACTTTATTTGTTTTGGAGAAAAAACGAATCTTCTTTTTAAAACCAACTTTCTTTGTTAAAGACAACTTTTTACAGGACCCAAATCTGCAAAGTGATGTAATATTTATCCCTTTGCACCGTGAATGGATTCCTTCACGACCTGACGATGGATACTGAGGCACAGCATTTAGAAAAAAAAAAGATTTTTGATGCTGATAATCTAATTTTGAATTGGTGATCATAAATAGAAAAATAAAAGGTAGACTATAACAAGATCACGTGTAAAGTGTTCACAGGACGTCTAAGAACAGGTTTCAAAATAACTTTGTGCAGGTTTGGAATAAAAACGTTACTGACTGAGGTGAACAGGTGTTCAAACTCAGGATTTAGAGAAAGAGGTGGGAGCAGTTTTCTGTTTCCCTTCTTCTGAATTTATTTCCTGGAACCTCGTGAGACGTTGGACCAAACTAGACGTTGGTCAGGCTGAAGGATAACTGTGGCAGGAGCAGATCATGGATGTGTTGGAGCACACTCAGGCCACGGTTGGTTCAGACTCACATTCTGCAGGAGGAGCAAACCTTTGTGTGGAAGTGAAGAGCTGGTTTTCACAGCTGAAGCTGAAGGGCGCTGTCGGGGTGATGTGTGGGTGTTTCGTTGTGGAAAATGTGAGTCATGGACATCTTTGGAGCTTTAAGAGAAAATAACTGGACTGAAAATTCAACCAGTGCATTCATTGAGGAGCAACGCCTCAGTGGCCTCAAGCATTCAAGCCGTCTGTTGATATTTTTACACAGCGAGTACAACCTGAGGTTCACCTTAAACTAAAGAGAGCGCTTAATTGATTTTCAGTCACAGGCTGTTTCCTCATTGTGCTATTCTCTCCTAAACATGAGGCTATATCCATTTGTCACATTATCATTGTTTATGTTGCTTTGTTTGGATCAGACGACCATGAAAACTTGAGCTTCGCTGCTGTTTGGATCCATTTACCTTAAACTTTCAACTCCATTCCCGACAGTCTTTGGGAGAAGGTTAGTGTTTCTGTTTTACAGCACAGACCAAGGTATAATATAAATACTATATATATACTATATATATACTATATATACTACATATACTATATATATACTATATATACTATATGTCCTATTTATACTATATATAGTATATATATACTATATATACTATATGTCCTATATATCCTATCAACTCATGCTGTATGTGGTACGAACAGAGGCAGAGCAGCTCGGTGATAGTTTGACTTCCAGCCAATCTTAGGGATTATATTTGCTTTGCTTTGTTGGATGGTAACAAACAGGAACACCATCAGCAGCCTGTAAAACTTTGTCCTCCTGAGTCAAAAACAGCTGTTTCACCCATCAGATATTATCAGTTTGGACTGGGATGTTAAAGTCATTAAAGCAGAACATTAATTCACAGAGTCTCCTTTGCTCTTGCGTTGGTTACTCTCTCTTCACTGTCTCTGAACTATTACTGTCTCCAGGCCACTGACGTGTGAGGCTCTGCCGTTACTTTGACCTGTTCACAAACATTACATGAATCAGAGAGACGCGTCAGTCATGGAAAATAACTTGATCATGAAATCACTACAGCCAGGGCTGTGTCAGCATCAGAAAGAGGCGTGACAGACCCCTGAAGGCTGAATCATGTCGTCACAAACACAAAATGTTCATTTTTTCTTCCTTGGCTCATTTTCTCCAGGGTCAGGGTTCACTGCTTCAGTCTCAAACCTGATGTCTCTGTGTATCTAATGAAACACGTCATCACTCCACAGAAACCCTGATAAAATGACCAAAAGTCAAACCCTTTCTGATTTTTCTTTCCCAACAACTGGTGAACTGAGCTTCAGGACTGAGGTGAACAACAGTTTCCACCGACAGGCCTGGTCTGTCAGGACGGGATGTACTCACCGCAGTGACAATAGGAAAGGTAATAACGGCACTCAGGTAGTTATTGGCCAGGAACCAGCAGTATGTGGCCAGAGCCCACATCACTCCTGACAGCATGCCTGGGGAGCAGAAGGACACAGAGAGGAGGTTAGTCTCTGCTAGATGTGCACTCTCAGGTCTCTCAGGTCTCTCTCTTTGACAGGACTCTTCTTTCCTTTAATAAACCACAGGAAACATGTTGATGCCGTGTTTTTGGAGGTTAGTCTCTGCTAGATGTGCACTCTCAGGTCTCAGTGCAGCAGGGTGTGATTCAGGCTCAGACTCAGCCCATGTTAGAGATCGACTCTTTGACAGGACTCTTCTTTCCTTTAATAAACCACAGGAAACATGTTGATGCCGTGTTTTGGGAGGTTTGTCTCTGGAACTTTCTGCCTGAACAAAGACACCGCATGTTTTCATTACAGACTGTAAAAGGAAGCTGCTACATTTCCTCTCATTCCTCCTGTGATGGTAAGACTCAGAACTGATTTATTTTTAGACACGGCTGCGTGTGGAGAGGACACTCCTGATGTCTCCAGAAATAAACCAGCTGATGGTAATCCTTTCAAATAACAGGAGTCTTCATTTTGACTCCATGTCACAGATAAACTGTAGTGGAAAGGAAGCCAGCACAGCCTGCAGCTTGTTATCACTGTATTTAAATCATGTTACCAGATTTGGCTGAGAAAAACCTCCCTGCTCCCTAATCCCAAGTTCTGATCTGAATCTGGTGTTAGCGGATTTCTTTTTCAGGCCGTTTCATGTGAATCAATTCTTGTGGCACGAAAGAGTAAAAGGCAGAATTTGATCAAATGAATCTGAAGGAAATTTGTAGAAAGTAACAGCAGTGTTTCTGGTATAGAAATATCACCCCAGCTGCATCAAAATTGTCCTTTTTTTACCCCAACATCACCTAAAAATCAACAACCAAAAAGTAGAGTTTTCTGTAAGACAAAGACACAGGATATGAACAATATTTCAGTTTGACTTTACATTGAAAACTCGAGGCCTTTCACTTCCATCAGGCCAACAATTATCTGTGCATTTACATTTTCTGTCTGGGTCACAAACTAAATCAAAGTAGATCTGATAATATCTCAGTAAGCTCCATGTGGACTTTTCATAGTCTGCTGCTCTGAAGCTAAAGCTCTGAACTCAGCAGAAACTCAACAACCCTTCAGCTGTGAGCGGACGTCTTTGAATAAACGGATTCATTAGGATGAGAAAATGTGAGAGTTCAAAAAACCCATCAGAGGAAACGAGACCAGATCAAAGTTTGGACATGATGCAGATGAGACAAAAACTGTGGATTCAATGGTTCAGGATGCAGGATCAGAAATACCTCGGGCTAAAAATGTTGTTTAAGGCCAAAAAAGTCTGAATGATCAAATCCAGATCCTGATCCCGTCACAAAACCATCCTATCATGTCCCCCACAGCGCCCCCTAATGGACAACATGTTTCCTGGTCAGATCAGAGTTTGCTGATGTTGACGCAGCACGTAACTCTGCAGGAAACTGACCACTGACCATCTGTGATCAGACACACCTGGGGGACAGGTGAGCTGTGATGTCATCAGTCTGTGACGGTGGAATAAGGACACTTAGGCTGTGTCAGAAATGGCATACTAACGTACTACATACTACACGGTCGTTGTGTATATACTGTATACTACATACTATAAGTATGATTAGAGTGCCAACCGTTTACACTGTAGTATACTACTCGGTTTCCCATGATGCATTTCAAAACCTCCGACGACAAAAATTGGAAGCACACATAAGTCTCTGGAAGCTCACCAGGCTATCAAATATCTCTGTTGATTCGCCACATTTGAAAGTTGTAAGAACATTTTAGGCGAGAAATTCATCACGTAGAAAACCAAAATGTGGTCATTTGGGCCATAAATGACATTCAGACATTCTGTTAAAGGCACCAATATGCTATAAGAAACTTCCGGAGATAATAAAAGATGCTTTTATTTTGAAAACGGGAAGTTCGCTAGTGGATGATTTGTAGCTAACACCGGTCTCCAGACGAATTCATCTCTTCAAAAAATTAAAAAATGTTTACTGCTCGCAGACACCGAAGACGATCCGTCCGTCGCCTCAGGCACTTTATTTCTTTGTACTTACGTTTAGGTTTCCCTGTAGAGCTAAGTCCATTTTAGTTGCTTCTCATCTTGTCATCTCATTCACTATTTATGTTTATAAATACGGGGCTCGCAATGCATTATGGGGCGTGTCAGTGCGACTAGTATGCCCACCTCCAATACTTACAATTTTTACCGATATAGTATACATCCGGGTCTTTCTCACTGACACAATCTTTTCATACTATTTAATGTGAACGCACTACATACTATTTTTGACGTCACACTTAGTGTGAGTAGTACGTTAGTATGCCATTTCGGACACAGCATTAGAGACTGATTTCTAAAGAGATCACTGAAAGAAATAGTTAAACATTCAGATGTTACTCTGAAAGGCTGGACGTTTATAATTCTCCCCAAATCAAAATCAAAGAAGATCTGAATTCATGAGGCCTTAAAAAGTCCCCTGGTGACGGTGGGTGTGTTACCTGGTAGGATGGCTCTGGAGTAAACCCTGGGCTTGTTTTTCATGGCTGCACAATAGATGGCAAAGTACACGGTGCTCGCCAAGAAAATACCAGAGCACTGTGCGTAGACGTAGTCCAGGTCTGTGACAGAGACAAAGAAGAACATTAAGGTTGGAGCAGCTGTTTTCCTCATGAATGTTTGTTACATTAAGATAACCTAACCCTAGTTACATAAGAGAGTTAAACTGGGTCAACGGTCAATAACGGTCTGAGGTCGTGTCCACACGTAGCCGGGTATTTTCAAAAACGAGGCCCCCCCCCCCGTTTCTTTTAAAAAATACTTTGGTCCACACGCAGCGGGTAAATCTGCTGATGACTGTGGCTCCAAGCACGCCAAACCCCTAATGGGCGGAGTTTTCCTGACGTAAAACCCACGCCAGCCAATCAGAATGAGCCACCGCCATTCAGCTGTGACATTTCAGAGCCGAAAACTTTGTTATACCAGCGTCCACGTGAAACCATGAATCGGAGTTTTCCAAAATCTTCACTTTAACCAGAGTTTTCAGAAAACATCGTTTTAGTGACGTAAAGCTGCAGTTTGGTGTGGACGACAGGCGTAAACGTTTAAAAATATATGAGGTTTCCCAAATACCCAGCTACGTGTGGACATGGCCTGAGTGACTCTTCATGGCAGCAGGACATTTCATTGACACCTCACTAAAGCTAATTTGGAAAGTCCTCCTGGGGACAGGATGTTGAACTGTCTCTGGAGGATTCAGCGTTTGGTAAGAAGAGGGATGTTAAAGTCTGAAAAAGAAGACATTCAGTGGATAGAGGCTTAAAGAGAGACAAGCCGGCAGACATTATCTGGCAGTGAAACATACCAAAGGCACTGGCTCCCTGGAAAATGCAGTCGGTGCACGCAGATCTGGCCTTGATGTAGAGGATGGGTGTGAAGGAGGAGCCGTACAGGAGGCCAGATAACACAGCCAGGATGCAACCGCTGCAAAACACCAGGAGATGGAGATGCTGCGTGACGGATGGGTTTGATATCACCAGAGACAAACAGTTGAAGCCATAACACACATTTGCACATTGAGTGCTTGGTTTATAAGAACCAGATTGTCAGGATGGAAATGGAGGGTGTGGGGGATGCTCTGTGCCCATCTCTTTCCTGAATCTTGGTGAAACCTGCTTTGCAAACATGGCTCAGGCCACTCGTGCTTGCTCTCTTAGATCCATACAATCTTTTTTATTGTTGATGATTTCTGCACTGTGATTGCATGCTTTCATGACATGATGTTAAATCAATTCTATTGTTGCAAAAACTCATTCCCGTTGGGATGAAAGCAACGTAATTATGATGAGAGTTATCAGAGGGGGTTTGAAAAAGAAACATTCAGCCTCATAAATAAGAGGTGTGAGAGAAACACATTTCAGAGCTGTTCACAGACATTTTAATGATTTAATCAAAGCTTTTGTTTTGAAATCTTCTTCAAGTCTCTGCTTTAAACCTGCATGTATCATAACAATGTTTGTGCACTGACTGCTAATCTGCTGCGCTCACATGAACCGTCTGGTCTTGGTTCCGATGATATCGATCCAGAAAGGTGTGGAAGCCGGTCCATTGATGCCTGAGACTGGCCTCTGCAGAGAGAAACTTCTTAGTAAAGGATTTATTTTTTTTTTCCAAGGATTCACTTAAGCTGCCTTCAAAAGACATGGTGGAGAAAACAAATCATCAGGACTCACTTTGGACAGACCCAGTGGCAGGAATTGATCCTCCTTGAGATGAAAAAAGCACGTTTGAGTTTACCTTGAGAGCGTTTTAGGGCGAGAAACAGAAAAGAGTTGATGATGGTGCTCACTTTGTCGATGAGTAACGGGATGGTTTCTGCGTTGGAATGCAGATCCACGTCTGACTTCACAAAGAAAAAGATGAGGCCACTGGAGGAAACACAACATGTAGTTATCCAAAACGTCACCTCAGATGACCTCAGACATGTTAATTCAAGTCTCGCTGCTGAAACGAAGTGAAATACAGAACGAGTCATTTCAGTTTACCTGAGCAGACACAGCGCAGCCCCACAGTAATTTAAGACTGGTCTGGAGACATCCTGAGGATTAATCCCAAACCAGCCAAACCTGAACAGAGCAGCCACTGTTACTTCTTTCATTTCAAGAGAACAACTGAGAAAACAGCTCCGCATGAAATGACACGAGAGGATATCTCTGCTACATGAACTTCATCAGCCAACATAGAGCAAAAATAGTTAGTATTCCTCACTTTGTACTGGCCCAGCCCATCAACAAACTGGAGGATCCCCAAATCAGAACTCCAAGACTGAGGCCCACGGCTTTCACGATGGGAACGACCAGAATATTCCCTGCAGAGAAGAGAAGAAGGGCTGCAGAGGAGGCTTGGCAGCAGTATGAATGATGCAGATAAGAGATAACGTGCTCTCCCTGCAGGTGAAAATGTTCTCACAGGACTGTCTGTACAACGTGAGCACAGGAAGTCCCATAAATCCTGCAGACTGCTGGGTGAGGAGAAGAAGAAGAGGTAGGTTATTGCTTTTTCAGTGTTTCAGCTTTAGGTACAAGCTCCTGAAAAAACACTTTAAAAAGATAAAAAGTCAGCGTTTCCAAAGTGTTCAGTCGTATCAGCACTGACGCTTGGTTCTGTTAAGTTTCACATGCTGGCGTTTTCCCTCCCATGTGTCACAACTACTTTTTACAACTCTAAACTGATGAAGCAGTTACCGCGCAGGTTTGGATCGTTTGTTTTTAGAAAAGGAAGAAATTTGGCAAACTTCAAACGCTGTGAAACAACGCGCGGCGTAAAAGAGGCGACAGTTTCACTTGATGGCGTATTTTTCCCAGTGAAACTGAATCTCTGCCGGTGGTTTTTAACAGCTGCAGTTGCACAGCTGGTCCAGTCAGAACGTAAATGATGAATGAAGGTGAATGACTCAAACTGCCACACGCTCTCTTCAAGTCTCTGTGGTTTGCTCTCCTGGACTCACAGCAGGATGTGATGGAGGGGTGACGGAGGTGATGGAGGGGTGACGGAGGCGATGGAGGGGTGACGGAGGCGATGGAGGGGTGACGGATGTGATGGAGGGGTGACGGAGGCGATGGAGGGGTGACGGAGGCGATGGAGGGGTGACGGAGGCGATGGAGGGGTGACGGAGGCGATGGAGGGGTGACGGAGGTGATGGCTGTCTTCACTCCGAGCAGTGAGGTGTGGGCACAGCGTGTCCAGGGTCAACGGGCAAAGTGTGACTCTGTGGCACCATGTGACCTCCTGAGCAGAGGTGAGGTGGTATATTTAAGGATGCATTTACAGAGTCGAGGAGTGATGTTGGGTATGTGACAAAGATCAATCTGTGTGATGGATCTATTTAACGCTGAGATTTACTGACTGCACATTTTTACATTCCTAATCCTGTGAAATAAAAATAATGTACCTTACAAAGTCAAAAAGCCTAAAGTGGCCAAAACAAAATTCTCAGTGTCATCCTCACATTAAGGATTAAAGAGTGTTAAACTGTCACAAGTATCAAACCTGATCAGTCAATCAACACCAAAAGCCAGGTATTGTTATCTGGAATAAAAAGTTTGGACTGGTGCATCCCTGGTGGTATAAAGCATTATTTGAAATACTTTACTCATTTTGGTTAATTTTCTTGGTGTTAAAATGTAACTTTTATATCAACTGTGGCAAGAACACAGGTGCATGTGAGCCAAACTATAACGCTGAATTAGGCTGTGCCCCAAAGAGTTTCAACTGTAAGCACCAGTCTCCTTAAAGCTGTCCTCATCTCACAAAGGAAGAGCATCATGTTGTTGGACACTGACAGGTCTGAGTGCTCAGCAGGACATCTGACACACACGAACCTTTGATTAAATCTCTAAATAATTCACATTTTATAAGCGCTCCTAGTCTTGCTTGGTTTATTTCAGAATTACCTGTAGCCCAGATGAAACCTCCAAGCATGGCAAAAGGATGAAACTTTGGGGACTGAAGCATCAAGTCTCCAAGCATAGCGACAACCCATATGGCTGCACAGGTGACCCACTGAAAAAACATACCTGACAACACAACAGGAGAGCGTTCACAAACAGAGCTAGAAACAATGTTCACACTGTTCAATCCCACCACAGCTCACCATCCCCTGTCTCTATCCTCTTCACTGGGACGATGTTGCTTCCATACAGAAGCACAGCAACCACATTTGCAGCGATGCCATAGGCGAAGTGAGTCATGTTGGTGGAGTTAATAGAGAAATTATTGGTTCCCACTCGGCCAAACATCGTACTTTCGACACCTGGAGAAACAAGAAGCACAATAAAGTAGACAAAGATTATTTCAGAATATTTCAGTCAAATCACAGCTAATACAGTCAGCTGCTCAGGATCCTACCTTGGTCAGTGGCATTTTCAGCGCTCAGACAGCTCTCAATCAACACAGCGAGGACGAATAAAAGCGACAGGTATTTCACCTGGGGCATTTTCAAATTAACTTCCACTTTCCCTTAAAGTAGCCGGTCCTCAGTGTTTACACCCAGCAGGCCGCGCGTCCTCAGGCTCTCATCCAGGTGTCCGTTATTATCCAATCAATCAATACGACACATAGAAGCTGCTGCGGAAACATGACCGGCAGAAAGCAAAGAGCCGGTAATCTCAGTGCTGCCAAAGCCGAGGCACCATGCCCGCTTTCACGTGCTGCTCAGATGTTTGGGGTTCCCAAGTTAAGAAGTCTTTCATCCGAGCGTGGTGCGTTCACGAGTCGTTAGCCGAGCCGAGGGAAGCGTGTGAGTATCATATTTCTGGTCTGCCATAATCCTCCTGCGCAGAATCACACTATGTCTGTCAACTCGCCGTGTCAGCAAAAAACTTTCTCACACTCTTTAAGTGATTTATTAACTTTGGCTTTAATATTAAACAACTAGAGAATCAGAAACTTAATTTTCCAATTATTCCTACTGCACGTGAACGCAGTATAAACCCCTGTAGGTTTAACTGACGTCAGGCGTGCAGTGGGCGACGTGGGTGCGTGAGTGCACGAGGACTCGGAGTTATAAAGAGATGAATGTGAAACACTGTGACTGTTAAATATAAGACAAGCAGAAACTTCCTGTTTGGTGGGGGTGAAGAGCACATTAAATGAAAATACTCCGTAAAATAAAAACAATGAGAGCTAAAGTTTAACAGACCAGATACTGCAGGATGTGCACAGTATGCTCAAATGTTGATTTTACGGTGTTGTAGTCAGGCCCAGGGTCATCTACATTTTCCTTTATTTTATTTTATTCAGGCCTATTGTCACCACCTTTCTTTCTTTCTTTCTTTCTTTCTTTTTTTCTTTCTTTCTTTCTTTCTTTCTTTCTTTCTTTTTTCTTTCTTTCTTTTTTCTTTCTTTCTTTCTTTCTTTCTTTCTTTCTTTCTTTCTTTCTTTCTGTCTTTCTTTCTTTCTGTTTTTGTCTTTCTTTCTTTTTTCTTTCTTTCTTTCTTTCTTTCTTTCTTTCTTTCTTTCTTTCTTTCTTTCTTTCTTTCTGTCTTTCTTTTTCTTAATGATTTTTGAGTCGTGTCTTGGGTCATCACTCTTTTAGGATTTCTGGGTCATGGTTTCTTACATGTGTAGTATTATGGAGTCCTGGGTCATCTCTTTTTTTTAATTTACTCAGGCTCATCTCTCTTTCAGGATTTTCATTGTCAGGTCTGGGGCCATCGCGTGTTTCATGACTTGAATCGTGAAGTCAAGGCTCAGCTCTTTTTATTTTTTTATGATTTCCCTAACCAGGTCTGGGGTTGGCAATTTTTTTTTTAATCAGACACACAGTGAAAACAGGACATTTTGGATTTTTAAGGATTATAGGAAGTAGTTAGATACTAGTACTCTTTGTATTGGAGTAATACTTGGTTGGGAGTACATCTACACTGACTCAGGTAATGAAGCCATGTTTGTTCAACAGTGATACAGTGTTTGCACCAAAGTCACTTTAAAAGAGATTAACACAGTGTGTCAGGGCTGCTCAGCTTGTTTGACTCATTCATCATTGTGATGCATGCATTGCATTGTGATGAGAAAATCCAGATACCATCAGTTCAGGGTTAGGGTTAGGGTTAGGGTTAACCACAGTAAATCTATAATCAAACCCTTTCTCTGTTGGGGTCAGGAAATCCTCTGTGCCTGCGTTTCCCCACAGCAGGATGACACGATGGTTTCTTCTCATGTCTTCTGCTGAATCATCCCAACCTGTTTTCCTCCACCTCTTCTCATCATGACAGGAGGGACCTCTGTTAAGGTCATTTTTTAAAATATTTTGTTGTCTTTAAGGACTAATGTTGAATGGACCAGCAGGTGTCCCCCAAAACCTGTGAATGTTTGACGGATGAAGTATTTCTTTTTGTTAGATCCTACCTGCTGATGGAGTTTAGTCAAACTTTTTTTTAAAGGATGCACAGCTAAAGTAATCCCTTATATGTCTTTAGGGGATATCAGAAGTTGTCCAAAATATATATTAAAAAAATTGAATGTTTGTAAATCACTTTTTAGAACATTTCCAGTGGTTGCTCTTGTAGAAAGAGGTCGGCAGCTCTCTTTCTAAGATTCATTTCTAAAGGATTTCACAGACCTCATCAACAAAGGGCTGAGCTGTGTTAGGAAATTATTAAAAACAGGATTTAAATCCCCTCATGTTAAGTTGAAGGGTGGTTTTCCATCCTGTCTATCCCCTGCATTGTTGTCTGAGTTCACACTGAGGCCATAAATCCGCTCTTACAAAAAGAGTCTCCGACGCTCCCACCGGTTTGAGTTTGGCGCAATAAAGACACTCAGCTATGATTACGTCATTAGTCCTTATGGGGAGGTCTCGCCTTCAATGGCTCTGCCTCCCTTTTCCGAGGCTTTTGGAGGTGTCCCCCTTCCACTGACTCTGATCGTTGGGATCGTTGTCCATTTGTTTTTGTCGTCTCACAGTTTGGATCCTCGCAGCAGAGCCAGGACAGGAGGACGGATGCAGACAAGGACACACACACCGGAGGATTTTACAATTTACTAACTAGTGATGCGCTGTCGGACTCTGCCCTCACGCCATCCATCACCACGCCTGGTGTACATCACACTGAAGACAAAGCTCCTGACACCAGCAAACATTAGTGGGACCATCAGACCTAAACGGAGGAGGAAAGTGAGGAGGAGTATCACCGCTGGCTCAGCAGAATAAACTCGTGAGTTTGGAGCAGGACTCGGGCCAAAGCAAGCGCAACTTTCCACGAAACACTTCCGTTAGAGAAACCAGGAACGACAATTAGTCTTTATTTTCACTCTATAAATAGGTAACGCAGGAGCAAGCAGGCTCTTTCATTAGTCTACCTGGACTTACAGGCAGAAGGCACCGCCATGGCTCAGCACACATGACGTCAGAGCCATGCGCCTTCCCGCGGATGCCAAAGTTTTGTGCGTGAAAGAAGTTTCTCAGGGAGTAGACTTTCCCTCAGTTCTAAAATTTCAGGGGAACTCAGCGACCGACCAGAGAAACACGGACAGACAGGAGGTGTGTGGAGGTCGGTGTGGGGCAGTGTTTCTCAACCCTGGTCCTGGGGCCCCCCTGCCCTACATGTTTTAGATGTTACCCTTCTCCAACACACCTGAGAATTGAGAAACACTGGTGTGGGGTAACACGGAGGTCTTCGCCTTCCACCTGGACAGGGTGCTGGGACTAAACAGGACGTTACTGGCAGGGAGCAGAAAGTTCAGCTTCTCTCACGGTATGTCTGATAAACTGACACCAAGTCTTCCTCTCTGTCCTCTCTGACTGAAACTGAGTAAATCTGACTGTTAACTTCTAGGGTTACTATACAGGTGATTTCCACTACAACAGAGAAAACTGAACGAGGATGTTCAAGTTTCTCACTCAGACTGGAATCCTTTGCATGAATTCAGGAACCAAAATACCAACAATGCAGAGCTGATGAACTGTACAGGCACCTTTTTTCACTTAGCATGACAGCTGATAAGGAGTCATGAGTGAGGACCAAAACAAAGACCTGAACGGACCTTATTACTGTCAGTAACTATGACAGAATGAATAATGAGGGAGAAACCGTATCCTGCAGGCTCGTGATGGGGTAAGTCTCTCAAATCTCTTCTTGCCATCAGTCAAATGTTTAAAAGCAGCAGGAAATGTATCATTAGCAACTGAGGGGTCAGAAACTTAAAGTTAGGAATTCAAGTTTTTACTACACAAAACTTAAAGAACAGCAGCAAACTTTTAATGAGGTTTTTAAGATGATGTAAGCAGAAACTCTGGGGCACATTTATTATCAAGTGTTTAATTTGATTCAACAGGGATTAAACAGTACACTCATCATCTTCACGTAGACGTCCGAGAGCCTGTAAGTGTAACAGCAACAGATTTAAGCTTCCTGTTCCTTCTGATCTCTGTCACTGCTGAGCAAACTATCAGCTAATCCTGACCCCTGATGACCCAGGGTGTGACACGCGGTACTACAATTTTTTTAAAATCTTAATAAGCTCTTTAAAGCCTCAGTCCTTTGCATTGTTTCGTTAGAGTGTACTTATTTCTACATGATTAAAGCTCCTGCAAATCATTTACCATGTGTGACCAGACACACCAGTAAATACACACAGGGTCTCAATAGACCCTTGGGCCAGGAAGCGCCCCTTCTTTGATGTGTTGACACCAAACCAAATTTAGAGGTTCAAGGAAAAGCAGGAGACATGCATTTGATTCACTAATTGAATTTATTTTTATTATTAGTTTAAATTTCTATACTTCTAGACCTTAAATGCCTGAGGGAAAGGGAAACGCAGGTAGTTAGAACAATAATTTATTTCCAAAAATTTGCTAAAAGTAAAACAAACACTAGAGCTAATTAAAAAGAGGATAGGAACTTCAATTCAATTACAAAACCTTGACAGGTTACTTACTGTGGGGAGGTCCTATGTGGGTACAAGAACACCCAGTGAGCCCCTCATGAACTCACACACTGTGAATGATCACTACAACTAGGCACTGTAATAGTCACTGCAAACTCACACTGTAAATACTCACTACAACTAGGACATCATAATTACACAGAAGACAGAAAAATGCTCTACTCTGAGAAACTAGAATCCTGATATGGATTGGCCTAGAAGCAAATATTTAAATCTTGTGCAGTATCATAACAAGCAAAGAAACAGTCTGAACGGACTGGCTTAGGCCAAAGCGAAGCCTGGCTAAATTGAGCCAAGCAGAACAAAGCAGAGAACAGCAGCACAAGGAAGATGAAGGCAAAACAGCAGTCTGGCAATTAAATCTGAAATTAAAGAAACATATGTGAAAATCATAATCAAAGCAGAACTCCTTGAGCAGTGTTTCTCAACCCTGGTCCTGGAGGACCCCCTGCCCTGCATGTTTTAGATGTTACCCCACTCCAGCACACCTGCTTCAAATGATCAGGTCGTTATCAGGCTGAGCAGAGCTTGTCTGTTGAATAAAACAATCTGCCAGATATCTGATGTATTATTGACATTATTTTAAGGACTTGAGGGTTAAGAAA
The DNA here is from genome assembly GCF_033239565.1 of Halichoeres trimaculatus. Lineage (NCBI taxonomy): Eukaryota > Metazoa > Chordata > Actinopteri > Labriformes > Labridae > Halichoeres > Halichoeres trimaculatus. The sequence goes on from NW_027437185.1 coordinate 39,313,604, forward strand.
AAAATTCACTCACTTATTTCTCAACTAGATCAATAAAACACCATTTTTGAATATGTGTATGGATCCTCCCCCTCCTATCCAGTCAGAGTCTGTCAAGGCTGGACAGGAATGGTCTGCAGGTCTGCAGCCTGACCTCCAGCTTGGTCTCTGCTTTTCATGCCGTCATAAACAGCAAGCTTCAGGCTCTCAGGGTTGGAGTCAATGAGGCTTTGTGGTTCATGTTCTCATGTCTGTGCTGGGCATTCATGTGGCTGTTGTTTTAATCCCTCTGCACCTCCATCAGTACTTCAGTGAGGCCCACGCCTCTGGGAACGAGGAGGAACTTTCTAACAAACACACAGGCCGCTCAGCAGCAGAACGTCTCGCGTGTGTGTGTGTGTGTGTGTGTGTGTATGTGACAGCATACACACAGAGATAGTGTGACGTTTGACATTAATATACAGAAACGAGTAAAGAGGGAGAGGAGTGGGTCCGGGTCCTGTGTAAGGACCCGGACATGCACGGGCACATACTCCTGGGCTGAGCCCGACAGCCGTACGGGTGATTTGTTTGTGTGTATAACTTTTTTGTTTTAGTTTTGGTCCATCTCTGGATGGGCCGTAAAAATTGTCCAGCAACTGTGGATCAAAGTGTTTTCTTTCTGAAGTCTGTCTCTTTTTCTTCCTTTGCTTTGCTTTTGACTTTTCCTTTTCTGACCTTCTCTTTCTATCGCGTTCCCTGTTTGTTCTCTCTTTTGCTTTGCTCAGCTTTCTTTCTTTGGCTTCAAGATTTTGTTGCAACGTTTCGACTTTATTTGTGTCTTCCTCAGGCGTATCTTGAGCCGTTTTATTATTTAGGCTAGCTTCTATTAGCTGCTCTTCTTCTGTGTACTTTCGTTTATTCATCTCTTTGTCTTTGGCACCCCCTTGGTCTTTACTCTCTTCTTCTTTGTCTTTTCTTGACTTGTCTGCCTTCTTGGCCTTCATATCTGTTCCTCTAGCTTTTCCTTCCTTGCAATACTCTCTTCTGACTTCACTTTGTCTCCGCAGTTGCTTTTATAGTGGGTGGGCGGAGTTAAGACACACAATTGGGTTTGGGATTTGGTCCGTGAATTAGGCTTAATGTAATAATATTTATATGAATAGTGTTAGAAAAAAAGCTAGGGTTAGGCTTAGAAGAGAAAGATATAGGGTTAGCGTTAATAATTAGGTTAGGTTTAGGCTTAAAGAGAGATAGGGTTAAGGTTAGAAATTAGGTTAGGTTAGGGTAGAAAAGAGTAGCACGATAACTCCCCCCACACCCGTCCAACGACTGGGGTGGTTGACATGGGGAGTCAGAGGCAATGCACTGGCCGGCGCCTGTCGGCTAAACTCTCCGGTCATGTTTGGTTCTGTTACTTGCCCTTACATGTCACCCTT
>NW_027437186.1:0-162500 GCF_033239565.1 Halichoeres trimaculatus
GAAGCCCACATGGGCACTTGGAGTCAGGGCTGGTCGGGGTTTGGTTATGGCCAACATAGCCAGCAACCCCGCCAGTTCTATGGGGACCGGGGTTTGGGTGGGCTAGGGGGAAGGACCGTGCACGTTCGGGACCACTCGGTGGCCCCTGGACTCAGTCCCCTCCCCCTAACCCTACCCCTAACCCTAACCTAACCCTAACCCTAACCCTAACCCTACCCTACCCTAACTAACCCTAACCCTAACCTAACCTAACCTAACCCTAACCCTAACCCTAACCCCTAACCCTAACCCTAACCCTAACCCTAACCCTAACCCTAACCCCTAACCCTAACCCTAACCCCAACCCCTAACCCTAACCCTAACCCCTAACCCTAACCCTAACCCCTAACCCTAACCCTAACCAATCCCCCAGTTGTCCTAACCCTACCCTAACCGTCTGACCCTGGGCCCCATGCATCTCATTAGTTCATATTCATGTTCCCCCAACCCTAAAATTTCATGGTTCCCCAGACCTTTCTTCAGCAAACCAAAAAACTACAGTTTAAACCAGATTAAAACATCTTTATTTCATCAGATAAAATATAACTTTTCAAAAATCTTAAACACAGTTCTAAAATTCAATAAATATTTACTAATAAGTTAAATTTACCTTTAAATATAAATATTTCATTATCCATTCATTATAAGAAATGTTTAAAATAGGTTTGGATTAAATTAAAAGAAAATTCAAAAGAAATAGCCTCAATTTTAAAAGCCCATGGTCCAGGGTATAAATAGGGCCTCTGTTTGAATCCTCCCATTTGAGCTCTTGACACTGAAGAGGTAACATCTCTCCCAGTCCTTTCGTAAGCTCTCCTCTATCTTCTTGTGTGCCAAGCCTGAGGAAGACCCAATCGGGTCGAAACGTTGCGAGGGCACACTTTTTTCATTTTTGAAATTTTGTAGACATTTTTTTTGCCTTTTTACTTTAAAAACATTTACTTTATTTACAATTCTTTACATTTCATTTTATTTTAATTCATATTATACCTATATAAATATATAAATAAATAAATATTAAAACCCATTAGTATATATCTTAATAATAAATAGCAAAAAACAAATTATTACCTATATAACAAAGCCGACTCGGATTTTCCCATTAGGCCCAGATGGGTCATTGGAAGGATGACTGGACGGTGGTCCGGGGTGGACGACCCCGTCAACGGCCCCGCCAGTCCAACTGGGACCGCGACTTCGGGGGGACTTGGGGGATGGACCGTGCACGTTCAGGTCCTTTCAAAAGGACCTGGACTCAGTCCCCTCCCCCTAACCCTTACCCTAACCCTAACCCTAACCCCTAACCCCTAACCCTAACCCTAATTTTCAGAACCCGCCCCAACCCCAACCTGGACCCGTGGTGACCTGGATGGCGTGTGCATGATCAAGCCATCCTTCGGATGGCGTGATCCAAAATTTTCCCTCCCCTAACCCTGCCAGTACCTCCAGGTCACCCAAAGGGTCTCCTTACTCACCCCTTTATTCCTCCTCCTGCGCCCTCCTCCTCTCTGGAGGCGAGAAACATAATTAGAAGGTCTCTAGCCCCAGAAAAAGACAGAATTGTCTTACCTGTTTGTATAGTTGTTTACCGGTAAACAGTCCACAGCATCCTGGATGTAACAACACACCGCATCCTGTAAAAACGGATGATGGAGAGTTTTACGTGTTGTGCCTCCCCTTTTCTCATCACATTGTTTAATAATTGCTTAATAGTTCAATGTATGGATTCTAACTGTATCTTGGATATTTTCTCATTGTTCATGGAGTTTTCTTACCCACACTGGAGCCCCTCTGGGGGCGCTGGGTCCTTTGACCGCCCAGGGATACCTTTGAAGGACACAAAAGGAGTTTTAATCAGTTTGATCTTGTTGTAAATACTTACCGTTCATATTTCAGGATTCCACAGTTCATACAGTATGTTCTACGATCTGTACATTTTATGTGGCGTGACAATTTTTGTATTCTGTGATCTCCATATTGCTTGGACGACAATTTTGTTGCAGTGGCAGGAAAGCGACAGCAGATGGCGCTCGGTGTCTTATTGAACAGCGCTCGACGCTAAGGACCCTGGGAGTCGGGCGCCCAAAATTTTGAATCTGAGCCCGCCCATTCCTTCATTCATTCTCCCAAACAAACATTCTGGAAGATACCGAGCGCCAGCATTCGCTTTTTTCCACTCTGTTTTGTATTTGTGTTACAAGTTGCCTGAAGAAGGTCCTTTTCAGGACCGAAACGTTGCACCTACTTGTTTATTGTCTTTGTTTCGGCAAACTTGCAGTTTGTTGTTAAATAAATACCGTGTGTTGACGGAAGAAGCTTCCCTCTTTTCTGCCACACCAGTGAGTATTCACCGTTTTTCACGCCACCCAAGGCGCTAGGTTTAATTCTAGGCCAGTGCCAGTGTTTATTAGCCTTTTAGCCAGAATGGCGGGTTTTGATAGAGACGGAGACTGGACCCAAGTGAGCTACCGCCGCGGCAGACAGCAGAGAAAGCCTCCGCAGCCGAGGTACGATCAGCCTGCCTCCTATCCGGGCAGAGATCGCCAGCCCACAAGACGCTCCTACGCTTCAGTGAGCAGAGGTGGGTTTAATCGGCAGCCTCAGCAGCCTTGGCAGCCCCGGCAGCAGTCCTGGAACCGCTCGGCCGACCGCTACAGGCCCCAGCAGCCGGCTAGCCGCCCGCAGCAGCCGCACGCCTCCAGCGGCTACAGGGACGACCGCTCAACGCGCCGCTGGTACAGCACCGGATCCGACGCCGAGCAGCGCTACAACCGGCGCCGCCCCCCCCGCGACGACTACGGGACTTACAGAGCCCCGGCTCCACTCCTTCCTGCCCGGCGCCCCCCTCCTCTGGATCACGGATCCCGCCGGGTGCGCCGCGACGGAGACGCGGCGCAGCGGGACCTTTACGCACGCGGCGGCTGGAAAGCTGCGCGCCCTCACCGGGATCAACGCCCGGCTCCTCAGAATAGGATCGAGTCGCTGGACCCAGACTTCACAGACAAGGTCCGGGTCATCTTTAAGGTAATCAAAGCCATGCATCACCTCAAAAATGCCTCTGGGGAGGAGCCGCCTCCGACGATCAGAAAAACCACGCAGCACCTGGTGGATCTGATCAAACCAGCCTCTCCAAATCAGACCACAGAACTGCTTCTGGAGGGGAACGCCCGCAACTGGGAACACAACGCCATCATGATCCTGCGCCAACATTACGAAGACAACATAGACAGAGACCTGCAGGGGATGGCGGCTTTCCCCAGCCGGGCCTGGCAGGGCCCCTTCCAGATCGCGACACTCTGGGCCAAGAGAAACCTGGGCCGCAGGCTCAGGCAGGACACTCTAGATGAGGCTGAGGCACTCCTTAAAGCCAACTTGGACCCAGACCAGGCTCCGATCTCTGAGCCACAGGAGCAGAGAAGCCTCATCACCCCTCCTGTGACATCCTCCACACCTCCACCTGCTCCCCTCTCCACCTGCCCTCCTGCCAGCGTCACTACTGTCCGGGCTCAGGTACATGTCGGAGCGGCCCCGCCCACCCCGGCCCCGCCCACCCCGGCCCCGCTCATCTTACTCTCTCCATCCCCCAGACCCCTCAGGTCATCTGTGGCCACGATGACCGACCAGCGGGGGGGAGACTGGTCTCCCTTTGCAGACCCGGACCAACAGGACTCTCCCCCTTCTTCTCCTCCTCCCCCTGAGCCTCTCATCCCCCTCCCCTCTACCACCCCTCTCTCTTCTCTCCCTCTGGCTCCCATCTTTCTCCCTCGCCCTCCTCCACCAGCCACCTTTTCTTTTTCATCCTCCTCCCCTTTTGGAGCCTTACCTCAGAGGACCGCAGCACCCAGCCTCAAGAAGCAGAGCAAGACGGGACGCAAGAGGGTGTGCCTCGGGAGGGAGGGGTACAGCATCAGTCCCCCCACGGAAATTCATCCACCTCCCTCTTCTTCTTCTTCTTCTCCTCCTCCTCCTTCTTTACGCCCTCTCCCAAACCCAGCAGTGTTCCAGGAGAACTCTCAATCCCTACAGCTCATCACTGAGGCAGAGACTGAGAGCATCCGAACCAGCGGAGGTCCAGGAACGGAGCCTCCCCTGCTCAGGCTCACCCCTCTCCCCAGGAAATCCACACCAGACACATCCCACACACAGACACAGACACCCCAGACGCCCCAGACACCCACACGCAGACCCACCAAACACATAAACACACTCAGAAAGCTCAAAGACTGGAGCCTGTGCATCAGAGAAAGAACCCTCATCATCGGTGACTCTAATGTTTCCAGAATCGCCCCCTTTCAGATCCAACACCTTCAAGTGGACAGTTACCCGGGGGCTAAGATCCACCACGCCGAGTCCCTCCTGAGGAATGCCACACACACGGTGGAGCCCGAGACTGTCATCCTCTCCTTTGGACTTAATAACAGACAGCAGCAGACCACCGCCACCACTGTAAAACAGCTGCTGAAGACTGTAAGAGTGGCCCAGGACAGATTCCCCGAGGCCATGGTCTTGGTCCCTGTCCTCAACTTTTCCCGTCACCTGCCAAAGGCCGAGCAGCAGGTCATTAAGGCCCTCAACCAGTTCATCTTGGAGCAGCTGGACTTCATCCCTGAACTCCCCAGCAGGTATTTTGGTACTGAAAGGGACAACATACACTGGTCCCACCGCACAGCCTGTAAAATGCTAGATCACTGGTTGAATCACATTGAAAAAACAAAAAACTGAGGAGCCCCGTAAGCCTGTTCTTTCAGGAGGGGTTCAAAAATGTCATGGTTCTAGCAAAGAAAACTAAACTCACAACTGGTCAATTAGCTCTGTTAAACAGAGGTCTTAACTTTATCCCAACTAGAGGCAGCAATAAAAACATCAGACCCCAGGCCAGACTCGACCTCCAAAAATATCACAGAACATTAAAGTTATGGGCTTACTATGAAGACAGGGGAGACTCCCCTGACACAAAAACGCCTTTTACCTCCAAATCCAGCTGGACTCCTCCAGAGCCCAGCCTGCCTCCCCACATAGGGGATTTAATCAAACTGGATCTCAGTTACTTTGATAACTCTTTTGAAGTCCTCAGAGTTCAGACTAATCTCACGCCTGAGGAGAATCTGGCCCTAAAAGAATTAAACGAAAACAAACAAATCATAATCAAACCTGCAGACAAGGGGAGTGTTGTTGTTGTGATGGACCTGGATCAGTATTTATGGGAGGGAAACAGACAACTTAATGATAAAAAATATTACTCCAAATTAAACAAACCCATCTATCCAGAAACGTTCACTCAGGTCACCCGAATCTTTCAAAAAATCTATGAGAAAAAATTAATTAATGCAAAACAACGAAATTACCTGATAGGTGACTCTGAACCCAGGCCGAGGAGGTTCTATTTGCTCCCCAAGATCCACAAAGACCCCGCTTCTTGGAGCAAGCCCTTTCAAATCCCTCCAGGGCGCCCCATAGTGTCCGATTGCAGCAGTGAGACCTACAGATCTGCTGAATTTATTGACCACTTCCTGAATCCTCTGGCCCAGAAGCACCAAAGTTATATCAAAGACACCTATGACTTCATTCAGAAGATCAAAGATCTCCACATCCCTGCAGGCTCCCTGCTGTTCACTATAGACGTGGACAGCTTGTATACAAATATAGAAACCAAAGAAGGGATTCAGGCCGTGAGGGAGGCCTTTTACAAATTTAAAGAAAAAAAGAGACCTGACAAGGAGTTACTAGAACTCTTGGAGATCAATCTGACCCGAAACGATTTTGAATTTAACGGGAATTACTTCCTGCAGATTAAAGGTACTGCCATGGGTAAAAAGTTCGCCCCTGCTTATGCAGATATTTTCATGGCTTCCTGGGAGACAGCGGCCCTCAAAAAGTGCAGCAAAAAACCCCTGCACTACTACAGATACCTAGATGATATCTGGGGCATTTGGGCCTACTCCCAAGAGGATTTCATTGTTTTCTTCAACATTTTGAATAATCACAATCCCTCCATAAAATTAAAATATACCATTGACCCTGATTCTGTGAACTTTCTGGATACCACAACCTTTAAAGGACCTAAATTCACCTCAAACAATCAATTAGACATCAAAGTGTACTTCAAAGACACAGACACACATGCATTATTGCACAAAAGCAGCCATCACCCCAGACACACTTTTGCTGGTTTAATTAAATCACAACTATTACGTTTCCACAGAATATGTACACAAACAGAGGACTTCAAGCAGGCCACTGGGGTGTTGTTTTCCGCTTTGTCCACCAGAGGGTACTCCAGGACCTTTCTCAGAAACTGCTTTAAATCCTTCCAGCAGAGCAGGCCCATGGCAACCTCCACCGCTCTCCCATTTGTCACCACCTTCTCCCCATCCACGGTGAAGCTGGTCAAAAACATCAAAAACAATTTGGAACTAATTATGAGCACACAGCAATCACAGGGGACGATTAGAATTATTGCTGCCTTTAGGAAAAACAAAAACCTGAGGGATTACCTGGTGAGGGCGGCGATTAAGACAGACTCCCACCCTAAAGACAAACACAGGACAAACAGACATGATTTTTTCAAACAAAATAAATGGGTTTATGACTCTCATCATAGAAATGTTTACCCTACAGCTGCATATGGTACTGTTTCCTCCAGGAATTGTGTCTACTTGATCACCTGCAGAATGTGTGGTTTGAGGTATGTTGGAGAGACACGTCTCCCACTACACACACTCTTTGTAGCACACAAACACAACATCTTGAGACACAAGAACACTGACCGTCACGTGGTCCGACACTTCATAGCCCATGGGTGGGAGTCTGTCCAGGCCTCTGTCCTGCAGTGCAACCCGCACTGGTCCACAGCCCAGAGGAGGAGGGCTGAAAGAGGCTGGATCAGTCAGCTGAATACTTTTTACCCCACAGGGCTTAATGAGAGGGTTTACTTCCGCCCCTAGCCTGAACCTAACCTTAACCCCCTGAGTGTATAATCCCTCTCTGTTTTTCACTCCTAATTTTGGCCCCCCCCTCTCTTTTTCTCCCCCCACTCCACCCCCCTCCCCCCACCCTAACCCTAACCCTAACCCTAACCCTAATCCTAACCCTAACCCTAACCCTAACCCTAACCCTCACCCTAACCCTAACCCTCACCCTAACCCTAACCCTAACCCTAACCCTTACCCTAACCCTAACCCTAACCCTTCAACCCTAACCCTAACCCTTAACCCCTAACCCCTAACCCTAACCCTAATTTTCAGAACCCGCCCCAACCCCAACCTGGACCCGTGGTGACCTGGATGGCGTGTGCATGATCACGCCATCCTTCGGATGGCGTGATCCAAAATTTTCCCTCCCCTAACCCTGCCAGTACCTCCAGGTCACCCAAAGGGTCTCTTTACTCACCCCTTTATTCCTCCTCCTGCGCCCTCCTCCTCTCTGGAGGCGAGAAACATAATTAGAAGGTCTCTGGCCCCAGAAAAAGACAGAATTGTCTTACCTGTTTGTATAGTTGTTTACCGGTAAACAGTCCACAGCATCCTGGATGTAACAACACACCGCATCCTGTAAAAACGGATGATGGAGAGTTTTACGTGTTGTGCCTCCCCTTTTCTCATCACATTGTTTAATAATTGCTTAATAGTTTAATGTATGGATTCTAACTGTATCTTGGATATTTTCCTCATTGTTCATGGAGTTTTCTTACCCACACTGGAGCCCCTCTGGGGGCGCTGGGTCCTTTGACCGCCCAGGGATACCTTTAAAAGACACAAAAGGAGTTTTAATCAGTTTGATCTTGTTGTAAATACTTACCGTTCATATTTCAGGATTCCACAGTTCATACAGTATGTTCTAAGATCTGTACATTGTATGTGGCGTGACAATTTTTGTATTCTGTGACCTCCATATTGCTTGGACGACAATTTTGTTGCAGTGGCAGGAAAGCGACAGCAGATGGCGCTCGGTGTCTTATTGAACAGCGCTCGACGCTAAGGACCCTGGGAGTCGGGCGCCCAAAATTTTGAATCTGAGCCCGCCCATTCCTTCATTCATTCTCCCAAACAAACATTCTGGAAGATACCGAGCGCCAGCATTCGCTTTTTTCCACTCTGTTTTGTATTTGTGTTACAAGTTGCCTGAAGAAGGTCCTTTTCAGGACCGAAACGTTGCACCTACTTGTTTATTGTCTTTGTTTCGGCAAACTTGCAGTTTGTTGTTAAATAAATACCGTGTGTTGACGGAAGAAGCTTCCCTCTTTTCTGCCACACCAGTGAGTATTCACCGTTTTTCACGCCACCCAAGGCGCTAGGTTTAATTCTAGGCCAGTGCCAGTGTTTATTAGTCTTTTAGCCAGTATGGCGAGCTTTGATAGAGACGGAGACTGGACCCAAGTGAGCTACCGCCGCGGCAGACAGCAGAGAAAGCCTCCGCAGCCGAGGTACGATCAGCCTGCCTCCTATCCGGGCAGAGATCGCCAGCTCACAAGACGCTCCTACGCTTCAGTGAGCAGAGGTGGGTTTAATCGGCAGCCTCAGCAGCCTCGGCAGCCCCGGCAGCAGTCCTGGAACCGCTCGGCTGACCGCTACAGGCCCCAGCAGCCGGCTGGCCGACCGCAGCAGCCGCACGCCTCCAGCGGCTACAGGGACGACCGCTCAACGCGCCGCTGGTACAGCACCGGATCCGACGCCGAGCAGCGCTACAACCGGCGCCGCCCCCCCCGCGACGACTACGGGACTTACAGAGCCCCGGCTCCACTCCTTCCTGCCCGGCGCCCCCCTCCTCTGGACTACGGATCCCGCCGGGTGCGCCGCGACGGAGACGCGGCGCAGCGGGACCTTTACGCACGCGGCGGCTGGAAAGCTGCGCGCCCTCACCGGGATCAACGCCCGGCTCCTCAGAATAGGATCGAGTCGCTGGACCCAGACTTCACAGACAAGGTCCGGGTCATCTTTAAGGTAATCAAAGCCATGCATCACCTCAAAAATGCCTCTGGGGAGGAGCCGCCTCCGACGATCAGAAAAACCACGCAGCACCTGGTGGATCTGATCAAACCAGCCTCTCCAAATCAGACCACAGAACTGCTTCTGGAGGGGAACGCCCGCAACTGGGAACACAACGCCATCATGATCCTGCGCCAACACTACGAAGACAACATAGACAGAGACCTGCAGGGGATGGCGGCTTTCCCCAGCCGGGCCTGGCAGGGCCCCTTCCAGATCGCGACACTCTGGGCCAAGAGAAACCTGGGCCGCAGGCTCAGGCAGGACACTTTAGATGAGGCTGAGGCACTCCTTAAAGCCAACTTGGACCCAGACCAGGCTCCGATCTCTGAGCCACAGGAGCAGAGAAGCCTCATCACCCCTCCTGTGACATCCTCCACACCTCCACCTGCTCCCCTCTCCACCTGCCCTCCTGCCAGCGTCACTACTGTCCGGGCTCAGGTACATGTCGGAGCGGCCCCGCCCACCCCGGCCCCGCTCATCGTACTCTCTCCATCCCCCAGACCCCTCAGGTCATCTGTGGCCACGATGACCGACCAGCAGGGGGGAGACTGGTCTCCCTTTGCAGACCCGGACCAACAGGACTCTCCCCCTTCTTCTCCTCCTCCCCCTGAGCCTCTCATCCCCCTCCCCTCTACCACCCCTCTCTCTTCTCTCCCTCTGGCTCCCATCTTTCTCCCTCGCCCTCCTCCACCAGCCACCTTTTCTTTTTCATCCTCCTCCCCTTTTGGAGCCTTACCTCAGAGGACCGCAGCACCCAGCCTCAAGAAGCAGAGCAAGACGGGACGCAAGAGGGTGTGCCTCGGGAGGGAGGGGTACAACATCAGTCCCCCCTACGGAAATTCATCCACCTCCCTCTTCTTCTTTTTCTCCTCCTCCTCCTCCTTTACGCCCTCTCCCCAACCCAGCAGTGTTCCGGGAGAACTCTCAATCCCTACAGCTCATCACTGAGGCAGAGACTGAGAGCATCCGAACCAGCGGCGGTCCAGGAACGGAGCCTCCCCTGCTCAGGCTCACCCCTCTCCCCAGGAAATCCACACCAGACACACCCCACACACAGACACAGACACCCCAGACGCCCCAGACGCCCCAGACACCCACACGCAGACCCACCAAACACATAAACACACTCAGAAAGCTCAAAGACTGGAGCCTGTGCATCAGAGAAAGAACCCTCATCATCGGTGACTCTAATGTTTCCAGAATCGCCCCCTTTCAGATCCAACACCTTCAAGTGGACAGTTACCCGGGGGCTAAGATCCACCACGCCGAGTCCCTCCTGAGGAATGCCACACACACGGTGGAGCCCGAGACTGTCATCCTCTCCTTTGGACTTAATAACAGACAGCAGCAGACCACCGCCACCACTGTAAAACAGCTGCTTAAGACTGTAAGAGTGGCCCAGGACAGATTCCCCGAGGCCATGGTCTTGGTCCCTGTCCTCAACTTCTCCCGTCACCTGCCAAAGGCCGAGCAGCAGGTCATTAAGGCCCTCAACCAGTTCATCTTGGAGCAGCTGGACTTCATCCCTGAACTCCCCAGCAGGTATTTTGGTACTGAAAGGGACAACATACACTGGTCCCACCGCACAGCCTGTAAAATGCTAGATCACTGGTTGAATCACATTGAAAAAACAAAAAACTGAGGAGCCCCGTAAGCCTGTTCTTTCAGGAGGGGTTCAAAAATGTCATGGTTCTAGCAAAGAAAACTAAACTCACAACTGGTCAATTAGCTCTGTTAAACAGAGGTCTTAACTTTATCCCAACTAGAGGCAGCAATAAAAACATCAGACCCCAGGCCAGACTCGACCTCCAAAAATATCACAGAACATTAAAGTTATGGGCTTACTATGAAGACAGGGGAGACTCCCCTGACACAAAAACGCCTTTTACCTCCAAATCCAGCTGGACTCCTCCAGAGCCCAGCCTGCCTCCCCACATAGGGGATTTAATCAAACTGGATCTCAGTTACTTTGATAACTCTTTTGAAGTCCTCAGAGTTCAGACTAATCTCACGCCTGAGGAGAATCTGGCCCTAAAAGAATTAAACGAAAACAAACAAATCATAATCAAACCTGCAGACAAGGGGAGTGTTGTTGTTGTGATGGACCTGGATCAATATTTATGGGAGGGAAACAGACAACTTAATGATAAAAAATATTACTCCAAATTAAGCAAACCCATCTATCCAGAAACGTTCACTCAGGTCACCCGAATCTTCCAAAAAATCTATGAGAAAAAATTAATTAATGCAAAACAACGAAATTACCTGATAGGTGACTCTGAACCCAGGCCGAGGAGGTTCTATTTGCTCCCCAAGATCCACAAAGACCCCGCTTCTTGGAGCAAGCCCTTTCAAATCCCTCCAGGGCGCCCCATAGTGTCCGATTGCAGCAGTGAGACCTACAGATCTGCTGAATTTATTGACCACTTCCTGAATCCTCTGGCCCAGAAGCACCAAAGTTATATCAAAGACACCTATGACTTCATTCAGAAGATCAAAGATCTCCACATCCCTGCAGGCTCCCTGCTGTTCACTATAGACGTGGACAGCTTGTATACAAACATAGAAACCAAAGAAGGGATTCAGGCCGTGAGGGAGGCCTTTTACAAATTTAAAGAAAAAAAGAGACCTGACAAGGAGTTACTAGAACTCTTGGAGATCAATCTGACCCGAAACGATTTTGAATTTAACGGGAATTACTTCCTGCAGATTAAAGGTACTGCCATGGGTAAAAAGTTCGCCCCTGCTTATGCAGATATTTTCATGGCTTCCTGGGAGACAGCGGCCCTCAAAAAGTGCAGCAAAAAACCCCTGCACTACTACAGATACCTAGATGATATCTGGGGCATTTGGGCCTACTCCCAAGAGGATTTCATTGTTTTCTTCAACATTTTGAATAATCACAATCCCTCCATAAAATTAAAATATACCATTGACCCTGATTCTGTGAACTTTCTGGATACCACAACCTTTAAAGGACCTAAATTCACCTCAAACAATCAATTAGACATCAAAGTGTACTTCAAAGACACAGACACACATGCATTATTGCACAAAAGCAGCCATCACCCCAGACACACTTTTGCTGGTTTAATTAAATCACAACTATTACGTTTCCACAGAATATGTACACAAACAGAGGACTTCAAGCAGGCCACTGGGGTGTTGTTTTCCGCTTTGTCCACCAGAGGGTACTCCAGGACCTTTCTCAGAAACTGCTTTAAATCCTTCCAGCAGAGCAGGCCCATGGCAACCTCCACCGCTCTCCCATTTGTCACCACCTTCTCCCCATCCACGGTGAAGCTGGTCAAAAACATCAAAAACAATTTGGAACTAATTATGAGCACACAGCAATCACAGGGGACGATTAGAATTATTGCTGCCTTTAGGAAAAACAAAAACCTGAGGGATTACCTGGTGAGGGCGGCGATTAAGACAGACTCCCACCCTAAAGACAAACACAGGACAAACAGACATGATTTTTTCAAACAAAATAAATGGGTTTATGACTCTCATCATAGAAATGTTTACCCTACAGCTGCATATGGTACTGTTTCCTCCAGGAATTGTGTCTACTTGATCACCTGCAGAATGTGTGGTTTGAGGTATGTTGGAGAGACACGTCTCCCACTACACACACGCTTTGTAGCACACAAACACAACATCTTGAGACACAAGAACACTGACCGTCACGTGGTCCGACACTTCATAGCCCATGGGTGGGAGTCTGTCCAGGCCTCTGTCCTGCAGTGCAACCCGCACTGGTCCACAGCCCAGAGGAGGAGGGCTGAAAGAGGCTGGATCAGTCAGCTGAATACTTTTTACCCCACAGGGCTTAATGAGAGGGTTTACTTCCGCCCCTAGCCTGAACCTAACCTTAACCCCCTGAGTGTATAATCCCTCTCTGTTTTTCACTCCTAATTTTGGCCCCCCCCTCTCTTTTTCTCCCCCCACTCCACCCCCCTCCCCCCACCCTAACCCTAACCCTAACCCTAACCCTAATCCTAACCCTAACCCTAACCCTAACCCTAACCCTCACCCTAACCCTAACCCTCACCCTAACCCTAACCCTAACCCTAACCCTTACCCTAACCCTAACCCTAACCCTTCAACCCTAACCCTAACCCTTAACCCCTAACCCCTAACCCTAACCCTAATTTTCAGAACCCGCCCCAACCCCAACCTGGACCCGTGGTGACCTGGATGGCGTGTGCATGATCACGCCATCCTTCGGATGGCGTGATCCAAAATTTTCCCTCCCCTAACCCTAATCTAACCCTAACCCTAACCCTATGCCCCATGTTTAAGCCTCAGTCATCACCCGTATGGCAAACACGTAGCACAATCAGATGCAGATAGAAAAGCCAAAGAAAGAAGACAGCATGAAGGAAAAGAAAGAGGGAAAGCTAAAGAAAGCAAAGCAAACAGATAAGAAAAGTAGAGCAAAAGAAGATGAGAGCAAAGACCAAAGGGGGCGCCAAAAACAAAGATATAAGAAACAAAGAATAAAGAAAGAAGAGAAGCAGCCAAGAGGAGCTAGCAAAAATAAAAATAGGCTCAAGAATCGCCTGAAGAAGACAAAAGAAAGTCGAAACGTTGCACACAATTCTTGAAGCCACAGAAAGAGAAGCTGAGAAAAGCACAGGATGAAAACAAAGGGAAAGTTGAAGAAAAGACAAAGACACGGAAGGGAACGTAAAAGGAAGAACAGAGAAAAGTTAAAGGGAAAGAACTCAAGAGGGAAAAGCCAATCTGTCTGCACCTGGGTTACAATTTTTAAGGCCCATCAATAGATGGACCACAAACAATAAAAACAAACATATAAAATAAACAAATTTTTGTTGGGGCTGTCGGACCCAGCCCAGGAGTATGTGCCCGTGCATGTCCGGGTCCTTACGCAGGACCCGGACCCACTTCTCTCAACCAAACCCTATTTAAATATGACAGCTACGACGGATTGGCTGAGAGAGAATAGGTGACTGACTGTGATTGGGAGAAAAAGAGATGAGAGGTGGGGTTATGAGGAAGCGGTTAAAGACAGAGACAGAAAAGGGCATGCCAGGAAGATAGTCTTTCTGATTGAACTTCTGCTAAGCTTCATGTAGTTAAAGGGAATGAAGAACTCTCATTGCCTTATAAGATCTTCAATGCCAACACTTCTGTTCCATGACAATATTTGATTGCCAGTAATAAAATTGTGACAGGAATGAATGTAGGGCTCATGTGGGATACATATCACACAAAAAAAAATGTAAACAAAATAGGAATGAACAAATGAAAAAATTAATCTAAGAAGTATGTTGCATGTGACAGTAAAAGTGCATGGTGAACAGTGCTATTTCAGGATGATAATGGCACAAAAGATTTCATTTTTGCACTACACTTACGCATTTAGACTGTCAGCAATTTTCTGCCAGCACTCCTTCCGTGCTTTAGCAGCGGCGATGGTGTTGCTTTTAAAGTTAATTACATGTTTCAGCTCGTCATACTTCATAATCACCTCCCGCTCCTCCTGTATGAAGTATGCGGTCCTTCTCTCTCTGGCCTGCTCTGACGCTCCAGACTGCTCCATGTTTGTGATTGGTCCGATGCAGCGGGCTCTGCCTTATATCTGTGCACGCGCTCATTGCCTAGCTGGATCCACTTATGAGGTTGATAACCAGCGTAATAAAACCGTTTAGCGAGACCACCTGCTACCGCGCTCAGTTCAGCGAGGTAGCTCCAAGGCTATGTCGCTGAACTGAACTTGCTTCGTAGAATAGGGCCCAGAACACAGTATATTAGAAAAACACACTGCTAAGACAACAGCACAACATATAAGAAAAACACACTGCAAAGTCAACCCAACACGTTTGAAAAACACACTGCAAACAGACAACACATTTAAAAAAAAAACACTGCAAAGCCATCAAAACAACCCATTAGGAAAAACACACTGCAAAGACAACAACACATTAGAAAAACACACTGCAGAACAAACAACACAACACATTAGAAAAACACACTGCAAAGACAACAACACATAAGAAAAACACACTGCAAAGACAACAACACAACACATTAGAAGAACACACTGCAAAGACAACAACACAACACATTAGAAGAACACACTGCAAAGACAACAACACAACACATTAGAAGAACACACTGCAAAGACAACAACACAACACATTAGAAGAACACACTGCAAAGACAACAACACAACACATTAGAAGAACACACTGCAAAGACAACAACACAACACATTAGAAGAACACACTGCATAGACCCAAACACAGTACAGTAGAAGAACACACTGTAAACATCACAACACAACACATTAGAAAAACACTGCAAACACAACAACACAACATATTGGAAAAAGACACTGCAAAGAAAACAACACATTAGAAAAACACACTACAAAGACAACAACAGAACACACTAGAAAAACACACTGCAAGACCAGAAAAAAAAGGAGAAATGTGAACATTAAGCAGTCTTTTTAAGGAAAACTGTTCATGCAGGGCCGTGGGAATCACAGAGCAGTGCAGTCTTTCTCCACCTCCTATTGTTCCTGTCTGCTGGGACACAAATTCTCATCCACAGCGTCGTTGATGATAGTCTTTGTCTTGCCTTCATTTCACTACTGGATTCTTTCAATTTCACGCAGTCTGTGAACCATCCTACTCATTGCTTTAACCACACCTTGGTCTTGTTCTTGCTCCTGGCATGAAACCTGTCAACTTGGCAGTCTTACCACAGAATCCTTGTTGTCGGATCATTTCTTCATTACTTATGAATTCTTGTGTTTGGACTTTGCAGCTGCAAAGAAAATAATCTTGTCCAGGAACTTGTCTGACAGAGCCCTAGCTATTTTCAAGGAAGCTATTCCTGCTGCCTTGAACTCTTGCTCTACCTTTGCAGAGAGCTCTTGTGCTCCCTCTTAGCTTGATTAACTTGTTGCGGATACCACGGGTTCTCTTCAAGCAGACCTCGATTCAATTGCTCCGCTTAGACAGAGGACACTAACCCTCACACAAAATAGTTTGGCTCTGTGGTTCAACGCTCAAACTCGTGATCTTGAAAAAAAATCAAGGAAATTAGAAAGAATACTGCGCTCGACTAAAACAACCGAATCCTGCTCGTGTTAGAAAACATGTCTAAATGAATATAGAAAGGCTTTGCGGCTTGCGCATGCAACTTACTACTCGACTCTTATAGAAGAGAATAAAAACAATCCTAGATTCCTTTTCAGCACTGTAGCCAGGCTGACAAACAGTCATAGCTCTACTGAGCCATGCATGCCTCCATGGCTTAGCAGTGAGGGCTTTATGAGCTTTTTTAACAATAAGGTATTAAAGGTTAGAGAAAGCATTAGTCACATGTTACTTGCAACTGCGGTTAGTTACTTGCTTAGAGCTGATATACTCTTGGACTGCTTCTCGCCTGTGGACTTGTCAGAACTGGATTCAACTGTCTCTTCAGCCAAACCATCGACTTGTCTTCTGGATCCCATCCCAGCTTGGCTGCTGTAGGAAGTCTTTCCCTTGGTCGGAACTTCTTTACTAAGGATGATTACTGCGTCCTTACTGACGGGCTACGTGCCCCAACTTTTTAAAGTTGCTGTTATTAAGCCTCTTCTTAAAAAGCCTACACTTGATTCTGGCCCTCTGGTCAAGTACAGACCGATATCTAACCTCTCTTTCATTTCTAAGATCTTGGAGAAAGTTGTTGCGAATCAGCTCTGTGAGTTTCTTCATAGCAACAGTCTCTTTGAGGTCTTTCATTCTGGGTTCAGAGTCCACCATAGCACTGAGACTGCGCTGCTGAAAGTAACCAACGATCTACTTTTGGCTTTGGACAGTGGTCTTCTTTCTGTGCTTGTCTTGCTTGTTCTTAGTGCCACTTTCGACACTATTGATCATCGCATTCTTCTGCAGAGATTGGAGAGTCTTCTTGGTATCTCAGGAACCGCTTTAGCCTGGCTTCAATCGTATCTTTTGGATCTACATCGGTTTGTTCATGTGAACAACGTCTCTTCTTCACACACCAGGGTGCAATATGGAGTTCCTCAAGGTTCAGTGCTGAACCGAGTGCTGGACCGATTCTTTTCATCTGTATATGCTTCCTCTCGGCACTATATTGAGGAAACACTCCATAAACTTCCACTGCTATGCAGATGACACTCAGCTTTACTTGCCAATGAAGCCTGGAGAAACAAACCGCTTATCTAAACTTGAAGCATGCCTCAAAGATGTAAGGACCTGGATGAGCAGAAACTTCTTGCTGCTGAACTCAGAGAAGACTGAAGTCATTGTTCTTGGACCTAAACATCTCAGAGAAGCTTTCTCGAGCAACATCGCCGCCTTCGACGACATCAGCTTGGCTTCCAGCACCACTGTCAGGAACCTGGGAGTTCTTTTGGATCAGGACCTGTCCTTTAACTCTCACATCCAACAGGACGGCATTTTTTCATCTTCGCAATATCAAGAAAATAAAACACATCTTGTGTCAGAGCGATGCTGAGACACTAGTCCATGCTTTTGTTTCCTCTAGGCTGGACTATTGCAACTCTCTTTTATCCGGCTGTCCTAATAAGTCTATTAGGACTCTTCAGCTGGTTCAGAACGCTGCCGCTCGGGTACTGACTTGGACTGGGAGGAGAGAGCACATCTCTTCAGTGTTAGCGTCTTTACACTGGTTACCTATAAAATCTAGGATAGAGTTTAAAATTCTTCTTCTGACTTACAAAATGCTTAATAGCATCGAGCCATCGTATCTTAAAGACTTAATCGTTCTGTATAATCCGTCTAAGTCTTTGCGTTCTCAACATGCAGGTCTGCTCGTTGTACCTAGGGTCTCTAGAAGTAGTCTGGGAGGTGGAGCCTTTAGTTATCAGGCTCCTAATCTTTTTTACTTACCGATTGAGGTCTGAGGGCCAACATGGTCTAAACCTTTAAGAATAGACTTAAAACTTTCCTTTTTGATAAAGCTTACAGTTAGAGCTGGATCAGGTCTGAACCACAGAATCTGACACACAGGGCTCCTGTTTCCCTCTCTCTATCTGTCAGTCTAACTTCTGGTCTTAATGTCCTGTTATAGTTACTGACCATACACCTCTCTGGGAGGCTCTGAGTTTGTCTAGTAGGTTCCTCAGGATTGGTGATGTGGACGGTCTGCTGCTGTGCTCCTGTCTGACTCCAGCTGCCACGGCTTTGGAATGGTCTGCTGCGGTGGACCCGTAGGTTCAGGTCCCCTCAATGCCAAACCTAGGACTCTGTGTATGTGTGTGTGTGTGTGTGTGTGTGTGTGTGTGTGTGTGTGTGTGTGTGTGTGTGTGTATGTATGTGTGTGTATCTATCCCTCTCTCTCTGTGCCCCCCCCCCCCCTATACTTCTCTCTCCCACTCTCTCTCCTCTATCTGTCTCTCTCCAACCCCATCAGTCTCCTCAGATGTCTGTCTAACATGAGTCTGGTTCTGTCTGAGGTTTCTGCCTGTTAAAGTTGTTCCTCTCCATTGTAACTTGCTAAATGCTGCAAAGTCCTGTACTCATGGTGGATTAAGATAAGATAAGACTCCTTATTTTGTCTTGATGTTGGGTTTCTGCTAATAAAATTTTATTAACTTTTACAGGTCTAGACCTGTGAATGTTTTTGTAAAGTGTCTTGAGATAATGTTTGTTATGATTTGGCGCTATACAAATAAAGATTGATTGATTGATTAATCCACATCACAACAAAGATCTTCTCTGTCCACAAAAAGTCTGAATGATTGAGGTCACAGTTGCTCTCCCAGCTTTTGGCTGCATCCTTCAACCAACCTGGGCCATTGTGAGCTTCTGATTGAGAGCACGGTCCACAAGTGTTAAAGATCTTTATTGTCCTTTACAGGAAATGTGTTGCCACTGTCTGTACAGAGGGAAATACACATACATATCTGCCAGTTGATGGTTCATGTACGTTTGAGCTATTTCAGAAATCTGGTTAATCATTGGTTGATCTGATGCTTCGCACATTTTCATTTGTTAGAGAAAGTCAAGATTAACCAGGGAGCAGTTTACCAATCCAGACAGATTCAGGAAAAAAGTCTAATGGAATTATGAGGAAAGATGTTTGACAGATTATGAAAACTTGTTCAACCTTTTTGCATGTAAAGACGTATGTGATGAACTCATGACTAAATGTTGCGGGGGGTGAGACTGTTCAACAGAGACCCATGATAATCTATTTTGATCAACATGACATAAGCAGTGGATCATGTAGGAAACAGCAGAGAATTAGACATAATCATTTGCATGGATGTCCCAAAGCATCTGCAACTTGTTGAAAGAAATGAGAAACTGCTTTTCTGATGTGCAAAAGTGACACAATGATGTGAAGATTGAACAAGTAGTTTTTTATAATTTCAGTTCTGTTCTGAGAAATGAACCAAAGTAACGGAAAAAAACTGTATTGGTTGAGGTGTGCAGAGTGGTCAAAGACTGAACCATTCCTCAACAAAATGACTGCTGCTTTTCACACACCAGGGGGCGCTGTTTATTAATGTTTTAAAAGGCTGTATGGGGTTAAATGACATTCACTGAAGGAAGCGCAACATCAGAACTCTAACCATCACAGACCTGTCAGAGCCTCTGTGCGTGTCACCAGACTAAAAGTGGAAGAAAAAGAAGAAGAAATGTGAAATCAGATTAAATCATGTAAACCGATCCTAATTTTAATCCAGATCACACTTTAGTTTGTGGTGTTCCTGTAGGATCTGGGTCACTTTGATCCTTTTTATCTCTGTATATTAATTTCAAAGAAGCACTCATCAGAGATAAACCTGTCAGAAATTACTTCTAACAGTCACCCCCCTCACTGCTGTGGTTCCCAACCTTTTCTGTCTTGTGTACCACCTGAGTCTTTTTGTCATGACATGAGTCCCCCCTAAGTCATACCTGTTGATGATTCTTCAAAAGTAGAACGTAACAAAACTGATAATTACATGAAAATCATTGTATCTCATTAATTTGAACATTCGATTCTCTGGCACTGTCTCTTTTTTGACATATAACATAAAAATAAATGATATGTTACCTTGAAAATAAAAAAAAGTTAAATAATGAATAATTAAATAAATGTGAAATCAAATTACTAAACTTGTTTTGGTTCGATATAACTCTTGTCACATTTACCACAAAAAGTTGAATAAGTACCCTTTGAAAAGAAATTTAAACTTTAAAAATCAGGAGCAAAACACTTCACAAAATAATATTCAGACTCACCGTAGCAGTTGTTTTTGTTTCCATCTGACATCTGAGGTTTGTGAAACTAAAGCTGGACGAAAACTTCTCTGTTGATTTCTAAAGAATGAAGGGAAAGATAGACACACTGCAACTTCTTTCCCAAAGAGAGTAGAAAGGTTATTCCTGTATGAGTGCGAGGAGGTTTAACAATCAGCTGATGGATAAGATGGATTCACAGCACCAATCATCATGACTGATCAGGAGGAAGTTTGTACAGATATAAATTTAGGTCGTGACATGTGCGTCATTACAGCAAATAAAACCTGGAGTAAGATGATGACACGTTTCTGTAAACACTGATCAGTGATCAAATCAAGTGCAGAATCCACTTTCTGCTGTAACTTTGTGATGTGTGAGCATCAGGCCGTGCTCGACGCAGAGAGCTGAGAATGCTTAACAGTAGAGACCTGCTCCGTCTCCTATTGGTTTTGCCCACAATATGATCCTACCATGACTGTGAGTTTGGTCACGGGCAATTTTGTTCGCATGTACAAGAGCCCTGTACGGTACAATTTACATTTGAAACATTTGAAAAAAAAGATCATAACTCTAAAGAAAAGATGGATTTTATTTTGACATGGCAGTGTGCCACAATCATGTACATGTAGTGGTAATCCTGCTCTTGGGCTTCCTTGTCTTTCATATTTGCCTGGCTGCAGGTAAGCATGTGTTCTAGTTTTGGTGTAGCTGTGCTAAAGGTTATTGTCTCTCTGTGGAGTTGTAGCGCACATGTACCATTTTATTGATGGGCTGATCTCAGTACCTCCAAGTTAAAAATAAATGAGTTAATGTTTCCACATACCCCCTGCATTGTGTTCCTGTACCCCTGGGGGCACACAAATCCTCAGTTGGGAATCACTGCCTTGGAGCACTGTTAATCTGGTTCTGGTAATCTTGAAAAATGTGTAGCTGTGTCGCTTTGAAAAAACAGCATAAAACTAAGATTGCTTGATCCTGGTCAGCGAAAAAGGTGATTTCCAAATCCAGATCATTTAGATCCAGATTAGGTTCTGGACATGAACACTCGGGGTAACACAGGTCGTGTGAGAGCTGTCAGTACCTGCAGCTTGCATTGGTCCATTGAATGGGACAGTTCGGACAGGGTGGGGTTGTTCATAGGGGTGTTCTTCTGGTGGAGATGATGGACAGTAAGAGTTAGCATGGAGGAGGGTATCTCACCAAACACCAGTGACAGGAGGAGCCGACCTGATAACCCCAGTTCTGGTTCCAGCTCTGGTTTTAGGCCCTGAGGCCTAGGTGTCTTATCAGTATAGGAGGGGGAATTCTTCACTGAGCGCTCATTGCAGCACAGGAAGTGCTTTCTGAGCTGCCATATTGAAGGACGTCTCCAAGCGATAATAGTGCTCTGGGGAGAGAGTAGACTGATTGGAGCCTTGATGAGGGGGGAAACACAAGAGCTTCTCCCGGGGCAGGTACAGCTAATATTCATTTATTCATTCAGTCTCTAACAACAGAGGACACTGTAGCTGAAGTGGTCTGTAATACAGGGTCCTCCATCTAAATGCGTCGGATCCCATAACCAACAAAACTGTCCAAACTCTGCTTCCCCAGTCGGATCCTGAAACAAGCAGGATTATAAACTTCACTCCGTGGTCAGGGTCACTCTCTCCCACTTTTCAAAAACCTCACAAGTGGAACCCATGTTTTCTTTTTCTCTGAATAAAAAATGAGAGAAATAATCTGTTTAAAACATCTCAAACCAGTGTGTAAAACCTTCCTTAAACTAAAACCCTTAGTTCTCAAGTTAAAGGTGCTGTGAGGACTCCTGTGGCTCAAAGTGTTATCTGGGATGAAGGTTTTCCAGGAGCACCCACTGTCACTAAGACACCACTCTGACCAAGGAGTGTGTTTGTTTTGGAGAGCAGATCTTTTTTTAACTCAACTTTTCGTCTGACTGTGGGTTGGAGCCAACATTAGCACAGACACATTAGCCTAGGTTTTAGCTTCAAGGTCATAATTTAGCCTTTAGACCCTGTTTTAGCTTGTGTTTTAGCCTTTAGCTCGTGTTTAGCCTTTAGCTGGTATCTATCTCTCTGCTGTTTCTCTTCCTTCTGCTCTCCTGTCCTTTTTCTGTCTGGCAGTTAGGCTCCAGTGTCCACCATCACTACAAAATTAATCACAGAAATCATTTTCTTTAAGATAAATTACAGATCCCAAAGGGGGTTGTCCACAGATGCTGAGAGTAGCATAAAGAAAAATCTGGTTTTGTTTCTGCAAGTCTATTATTTTGATTATGAACATGAAATTTTTTTTTAAAATTGAGATTATTTTATGATAGCTCACAAAGTCCTCACTGGACTTTTAAGGAGTAAAATAAAACACAAAGCCTATTTGATAAACTGTTTTAACACAAAATGACACAGGATACGTTTTCCTTTTCATTAACTTTATTTTGAAAAATAAATTTAAATAAAGATGGGACATATAAATTGCGGCATACAGTTAGTGTATAGTGGTCAGATGTCTCAGAGATAAACACTGTGCATGAGGTGTGCACTACCTTTGAACTTGATTGTTAGTCTCTTTGGTGACTGCAGGGCCAAACGTCCTCCTTGGACTGGGGTACTTTAACACATGATTTCTAAATGGGTGCTGCTTCAGTGATAGCTCCCACTGAAAGAAAAATGTTCCAGTGTTCTGTTTTAAACGGATTTTTAGTTAGAAATGAAGAGTAATTAACTCTGCGCCTCTGAACCCTGTGTCTGTATTCAGTTTATGCAGTTAGAATTTAGAGACAAATTTCCTCTAAACTGAGACAAAGCTGTGCTGTGTGTGTTACATCAAAGAAGACATCTATAACCTTCAATGGTGTAGATTTCACCCTGAAACACTGGGTATGCCCAGGGACATTTCTGTGAGGGGCTGGGCTTAGCGCTATTTCAAACTGAAGACTGTTTGTGTGTTGAACATTTGAAGAGGACGTTTTAAGAAGCAAGCTGTGGTACTTGACTCTCACCCTCTGCTCTCATGCTAACACGGTGTTTGTTCACACACACTTCTTCCATGCAGGGTTTATCTCTGGCTCTCTTCACACACATCTCTACATGAACTCCACTTACACAACGTGACAGACGCGCTGTACAAACAGTCTGTTGTTGGTCTGTAACACACTGACAGCATCAGAGAGTCATGAGAAGGTTTCATAATGTCGGCATACAGAGGTATAAACAGAGGAAGTAAAACACCATGAAATTACACATGTATCACAGTGGAGGAGAGTTCACACATACATGCTTAACTGGATAAGAGCATGGCTTTTTTTTTTAATCTACATGTAATACATACATACAACAGGCCCCAGGTGGGTCGTCAGCCTCCTCTACGCACCAGAGTCCTCTCCTTCATCTCACTCACTTTCGTTTTTTCTCCTTTCAGCCTCCTCTTCTTCCTGTCTTTTCCGGTCCTGGATTGTCTCTTTGAAGCTTGCTCGTTTCATCATTGTCCTTCAGAGGTT
This sequence comes from Halichoeres trimaculatus, assembly GCF_033239565.1. Classification (NCBI taxonomy): domain Eukaryota; kingdom Metazoa; phylum Chordata; class Actinopteri; order Labriformes; family Labridae; genus Halichoeres; species Halichoeres trimaculatus. The sequence continues at coordinate 23,769 of NW_027437186.1, forward strand.
GGGTGGTTAGAGCTGAGGAGCAGACAGAGGAGAGTTCAGAAACCACCTGTCTCTGTACAGTACATACAGTACAGTACCACAAAAGCCACGTTTCTACCGAGCAGTCCAGTTCGGTTCAGTTTATTTATAGGGCACTTTTCATACTTTAGAAGCAACATAGAACAGAAACAATCCCCCCCACCCCAAAATACAGAGACATATCCAGACACACATTCACAGACAAACACACATACACACCTGCTCCCATACACATACATACTAACTGTATAGAGAAGGGAGGGAGAGAGAGACATGGCTGAGCACCGAGGACTGAGGTAAGGAATAAGCTACCTTTGGAGGCTATCAACACTGAGGAGGGCTCCCGGCCCACAAGGAGCGCAGCCGGAGACTTCCCCGCCCCGCACAGACACGAGGCCTCACAACACAGTGCAGTGGCCTATAGCCATGCAGGCGAAGCCTTCCCCTGGAAGCAGCCCCAGAAGTGGACCAGGAGCAGCCCCCAGTGCAGAGAGCCCCCACAAGGAAACACTGGAGCTATAAAACATCAGACTAAAACAATAATAAAAATGTAAGAAGAGAGATAAAATAACATAAAATCGATAAGTGAAATGACATAAAAAATTAAGAATAAAATGATAAGAGTTTGACTAAAAGAATGAAGAAGACATACAGTAATACAATAAAACAATAAGTAATAAAAGAATAAATTAACTTTGTTAAATCAAGTAAAAGCTTGAAAACCTTAAAAAGGTGAGTTTTTTGAAAGTATCAACAGACTCTGCAGCCCTGGGATTCTCTGGCAGGCTGTTCCACAATCGGGGGCCATAAGAACTAATAGCCGCCTCCCCGTGTGTCTTAGTTCTAACTTTTGGTATGGTTAAAAGGCCAGTGCCAGAGGGGTGATACGGTAAAAACGGGTCAGATAAATAAGAAGGCCCAAGGCCGTTAAGACATTTATAAACTATTAAAAGAACCTTAAAATCGATCCTGAAACGCACAGGGAGCCAATGCAGCGATTTTAAGACTGGAGTAATATGTTCCCGCCCTCTGGTCCTCGTCAGCACTCGTGCGGCTGAATTCTGTAATAATTGGAGGTTGGAAATTGTCTTTTTGGGAAGAGCAGAGAGCAGGGCATTACAATAATCTAAACGAGAAGAGATAAAAGCAGATTAACACCTTCGTGCTGGCCTGAGAAAGAAACGGTTTGGTACGGTTTGGTTCAGTTAAGCCTGATCCCATTTGCATTTCCCCAGCAAACTGTGCCCTCTCGTGGTAGGCTGTGGTGTAAGCCACATGCTGGAAGTCGTAGCTGTTAAACAATGGTGTGACGCCGTAGCAGCACGACACAGCTTACCCCGCTATTAAATCCAACAAAGAAGAAAAATGCGACACAGTAAACAAAGAGCAGCGATAGAAGACATGCAGCATTTCGTCCTCTCTGTCTCTGGCATGTAGCTCTTTGTTACAAAGAATAATCAAGCTTTGTTTCAGAGAAGTCTGTGTGTTGCCAGAAGATATGCAGCCACTGTCACACAGGAAGTGATGATTCTCTTGACCAATCAATGGTCTGCAGTGCTGTAGCTCCACCTTCCATGAGCGGATCGGTTCAGTCTGGCACCCAGACAGAAGGGTACCAAAAAAAGTGAGACGGCTCGTCTCTGTTATTTGGGGATCTGTCCCAGGATAAGTCAGTGGAAACATCACAAAGTGCGCACTGTACTGAGACGAACCAAACCGGTCTGCTTGGTGGAAACGTGGCTAAAGAAACCCCACCAGACTCAGGCCCCAATTACACCACACTGTTTTACCCCAAAACACAGAAATCTGGGTTTACACAGAAACGCTGAGGAACTAAAAACGCTGTAGTAAGCATGCCGGGCCTGTAGGTGGTGCTACAACTGTCATATTCAGAAGCAGCTTTTGGTAGATCTCCACTGAAGAAGAGTTGAGCTGATCATCTGGTGTGTTGGTGAATGCTAAGAGCAAAAGTGGAGCAACAGACGCTCATTTTGTTAAAGACAGTCACAGATTCAGCAGGTTGAGGAGCACAAGCTCAACATGCTTGACCAGATGGTAACAAAGGAACTGTTGGACTGTTGGATGCACTTGCGTGAAATGGAGCATGATGTCAGCGTTTCCACTGAAAACGCCGGCTTGCTGTTTATATGGCAACAGTGGCTGCCGTTTCATCTTAAAACCATTGTTGTGCGCACCCCCCCCCCCTGAGTCAAAGGTTTGAAATCCTGAAGGGGGTCTCCTACTTTGTCTCAAGCCTTTTTCCCTCCTAGTGGTTCAGTCCAGTTCGTCTCAGTACAGCACACATTTTGTGATGTTTCCTTCGACTAAAATCAGGAGAGATCCCCAAATTACTGACCCGTACCGTCCCACTTTTTGGTTCCCTTCTGATGAGGTGCCTGACCTACTGATCTGACTCCAGAAGGTGGAAACACAGCAGTCCTCTGGTTGGTGGAAAGAATCATCTCTTCCATTTATAAAACAGGTTTTTACTTCTACAAACTCATTAGCTCATATAAAACATTAATGACCCTTTTTAACCATACATGGATCATATGGAGGTGTTTTTCCATCAGCTGTGAAAACAAAAATCTAGATTTATTTTCAGTCAACGATATAACTTTTGGTGTAAGATTAGAAATCAAGAATGATGATTCTGTGTGATATGATTAACAAAATAACTAAAAGGCTGAGGGCTGACATACATTGTTTGGTATATTTATATTAAAGGCAAAAAACCAACAACATCTGTAGCTCCACCTACTGAGACTGGAAACCAGAGTAGTTACTACAAAACAGACCCAACAGATCAGTCATACTACATACTACATGCAAAAGCAGTAGGTAGTATGAAGTGCCTGCTACATATTACATGTTGTATGTAGTTGATGGTTTGGAAAACAGCCTTTGTTTACTGCGTCATGTTTCTCTTCTTTATTGGATTTATTAAAGTAAACTGTGTCGCTGCTGTGGCGTCACGCTATTATGTAGCTGCTTCAGCTATTAGCATCCGGCTTACACGCTGCCTATCAAAAAGGACACAGTTTGCTGTGGAAACACAAACTGGATCAGGCTTTACTGATCCAACCTGTACCAAAGTGTACTGATCCAAACCAGACCACTTTATGAAAACGGGTCTTTAGACTAATGATGGTATGTATGTGTTTGGCCTTGACCTTCAACGACCCAAAGGTATTTCCCACTATGACCTCATTTAATGAACTTGAGCACTGACAGATTCATTTACTAGACTAGTCTCTAAACATGGCCCTGGTGGGTTCAGATGGAAAGTGGTCTGCAGTACCTGAATGCTCAGTGGTGCCAGTGGAAGTCCAGTTTGCTCTGCGAACCCAAAGCGACCATAGAGTTCCTGTTTGTGTTCCTCACAGCAGGTTCCACTGGTTCCAGATCAGGTCTGTGAAGGAGGGGACTCATCAGTGAAAGATTCAAACATTATGGTTATCTACGAAAACCTTCCTCACAGTAGCTGAACATTTATTCTCCTTCATTTGTTTCAGTGTCAGATTCTGCAGCTGGCAGCATGCTCGTCTCAGCAGAAAGACGCTGTTCTGCGTCTGAATCCTGGACTGCAGCCATATTTCAGCAGGCCTGTGATCCATGCAGGAATGCCCTTACTCCTCCAGGCATACCTCAACACCCCCCCCCCCACCCCACACACACACACACATCCTCTGACTCGCTGGGTCTGTGCCAAACTCGGGTCAGGACAGAGGGGGAGTCTGAAGGCTCCACTGCCTCCCATCAGATTCCTTCACCTCTCAAAGTTCACTTCATCCACGTTCAGTCCTCATCTTGCCCACAAACAAGGAGCTAAAGCCTCATCTGCCACCATCTGCCAGTAACCTGTCAGGAGCCTCTCTTTAAAGAAAACTCACAGGAGCTGTCGCTGCTTTCCAACCCCAAATTCCTGATCCCTCTCACGCTGGCTCCAATTCACTGCAATCACATTACTCACATTCCTTCTAGGATCTTTTTTTTCCAAAAAACAGGAGAAACAAGCAGACCATCAGAGCCCTCTGTGCCTCTGAAAGCCTGAAGTACTAGACATCAGCACAAAGAGCAAAGGACCATACAACATCAGATGTTTGGAAACATGCTGGCCCTCGTTTACCAATCCTGCATGGGAAGTGGCGCAGATCTGGGTGTAAAAATCAGCTTATGGCAATGTTCACATGTGATTTATGAAACGTGTGTACCAGGGCCAAACAATGAAGAATTCAGCGGGCCACCCACCCCCCAGGTAAGGTCGCAGGTAAGTGACACATATGCTGGGACGTTGATTACGTGAGACAACAGGGGCGCACAAAACATTCATTCATAACTTAATACATTCGCATATCCAAACCTTATCTGTTGAAAAGTAGTTAATATCTCAACAGGGTCATTCTGGAGAAGAACGAGGAGGACCAGGCCAGCTTGACGGACTACATCAGTCAGTGTTACGATAGGATCGTCATGGGAAAGTCGAGTATGACATCAACCCCATTCACCTCATTCAAGGCGAAGAGACCGCGCAACGGGGAATCATCTGGTGCTATCTCGCCTCCAGGTAACGATTCAACTGATATCCTTTTGTCCATAGAACAGAAGTTAACCACCCTGGACAGCCGGTTGAGCTTGCTGGAGGTCCTCCACAAGTTCAGCCAACACCAGTTCGAGACGCTCGCGGCGGAGAATAACAGCCTCAGAGAGTCTGTGAAATCTCTCTCCGATGGGATGACCCGACTCTCTGCAGAAAACAAGAAGATCAAGGAAACAGTCCTTGATCTACAGGCATGTAGCATGCGAGATAACCTGTTTTCGCAGGCATCCCTGAGCAGGCTGAGGAGGACCCAGAAGCTACGATCACAGCCTTTATCAGATAACAACTCAAGCTTCCCAAGGAAACCGCAAGTAAAATCTCGTTTCACCGAGTCCACCGTCTGGGAGGTGAGAGGACTGATTCAAACAGACCTAGACCTATTGTTGCTAAGTTTGTCAATTTCAAACAGAAAGAACAGGTTAAGAGCCGGGGCAGGGAGCTGAGAGGGACGGACTTCAGCGTCAACGACCAGTTCCCTAAAGAGATCTTGGAGCGACGCAAGGTCCTGTTCCCAATCAGGCGGAGGTTCATGGAAGGAGGCGCCCGAGCTGTAATTTCTTTTGACAAGCTGTTTGTGAACAACCAACTTTATCGCGATCCAGGTATCACTCCTTGGCTGTATTAACGTCAGGTAAATAACTCTACTCACCACTCACCAATACATCGAACATAATTAACATACCTATGTGAAGCACAGAAATTAAAGGTAGGGTAGGTCAGATTGAGAAAGCAGCAGCACTTAGGTGGATTTTCAAACGATACAACTGAAGCAACCCCACCCCCTCCCTCCAGGCTTCCCCCAAAACCACGCCTCCTGAACCACATGAACCCACAGAGGCAGACAACAGCTGGAGGATGAGTACAGGTAGCGCTGGAGAGCAAACTTGCTACATTGTTAGCGGTATTTTTTCATCAAAGAAAAAGAACTTCAACTTCAACTTTATTTCATTTATATGGCACTTTTTATGCAGTTAAGCAACACAAAGTGCCTCACAAAGGATAAAAACAAAACAAAAACAAAACAGAGCCAAACAGAAATAAGGAACAAGAGAAGAAAAAAAAGAAACAAAGAAATACCATAAAAACCCCAAACCTCCCACCCCAACAAATATACCTGCACACACGAACATACACACACCCACACACATACACAGGCTGTCACTGAGGAGACATGGCTGGGCACCAAGATCTGAGGTGAGGAAGCAGCCACCTTTGGGGGCCACGCAGACAGGGAGGAGCCATGGCCCATGGCTGAAGGGGGCGCCACCACAGGGACCACCCCAGCCCAGGCAGACAGGAGGCTCCACACCAAGGTGTAGAGCTCTATAGCCACCAGGGCTGGAGCCATCCACGGGACAGCGTCCAAATCAGTGGACCAGAATCAGCTCCAGGTGTGGCAGGCCCCCAGGAGGAAACACTGGAAAACTGAGGGACTAAAAAAGTAGAATGAGATAAAAGGTAAGAAGTTAAAACGGAGGGAATAAAACAGTAGAGATTAAATTGATCATGTGAAATAAAATAAATCTGTATCCTAACTAAAACATCAGAATAAAACATCGAAATAAAACAACATAATTGTGTTGGAATTGTTAATATTTATAATGGCAGTGGCATTATTAGGCCAGCAGATGGCATAGTTCGCTTGTTTCTGAGCTTTATTTGTCCGCTTCAGTGGTTGCCTTGTTACCAGGAAGTTGTTCTTCTTCTACGCTTTCTGAGACAAACTTTCCTAGCATTCTGAAGCTAACTCTCCACATGTATGTTTTTAGGTCCTTGAAGAGGCAATTTAAGTAAGTAACTGTTGTTTATCATTGATAAGTGCAGCCGTGTTTATAGCTTTGACTCCGCTTGTGTAATTACTTTGTTTATGTTCGTACCGCGGCTCTATTGTATCGAAGATCGGCAAATACTCGATCCGCCGACTGTAATTATACGCCCATTTATGAACCCTATGTGTTGGTATCGATCATTACTTGGGCTTTTTGTGTTTTTTGTCCTTTCAGTTTCACAACTTTTGGCATTAAATCCCGTCCAACCACAACTTTGCCTGTTCCTTGGAGGATGAGATGTCATGAAGAGTTTAGCTGGCTGAGAATCTCAGTATAAGACAGGAGTCACACTGGGTGAGGCACTACAATAATAAAACACGATGAACTAAATTAATAAATAAGTAGATAGATAGATAAAGTAATAATTAAAATGATAACACAATAAAATGAGTAACAGTAAAAAGTGTAAAAATAGGGGTAAGCATAAAAATGATTAAGAGGAGTTAAACTAGTCAGTTAAAAGCCTGATTAAAAAGATGGGTCTTGAGCCTCTTTTTAAAAATATCAACATTCTCTGCGCCCCTGAGGCTCTCCGGGAGGCTGTTCCACAATCGGGGACCATAGTAACACAATGCCGCCTCCCCGTGAGTTTTAGTTCTAACTTGTGGTATTGTTAAAAGGCCAGCACTGGAGGACCTCAGGGTCTAAGAGGGTTGATAGGGTAAAAGTATTTCAGATAGATAAGATGGCCTAAGACCGTTAAGACACTTAAAAACTAATAAGAGAACCTTAAAATCGATCCTGAAACGCACGGGGAGCCAATGCAGCCATTTTAAAACAGGCGTTATGTGCTCCGCCCTCTGGTCCTCGTCAGCACGCGTGCGGCTGAGTTTTGCAATAATTATAAATTGTGTATGCTCTTTTTGGGAAGACCAGAGAGCAGGGCATTACAATAGTCTAAACGACAGGAGATAAAAGCATGCATCAGCACCTCCGTGCTGGCCTGAGAGAGAAACGGGGCGGACTCTGGCTATATTCTTAAGATGGTAGAAACCTATCTTCGTTATGTTTTTAATGTGTGGAATAAAAGTGAGCTCAGAGTCCAAAATCACGCCCAAGTTTTTTACAGATTTTGAGGATTTAAAATCCTGTAACTTAGGTAAGAGTTTCTCTCTCTGGCCTTCAGGGCCAATGACTAGAACTTCTGTTTTGTCCTGGTTGAGCTGTAGGAAATTAGCTGCCATCCGTGACTTGATGTCTAAAATGCAGTTAAAAAGGGCATCAATTGGCCCTGTATCAGCAGGAGACACGGCAATGTACAGTTGTGTGTCATCTGCATAGCTATGGAAGCTGATGCCGTGCCTCCTGATGATGTCCCCAAGGGGAAGCATGTATAGATTAAAAAGAGTTGGACCTAAAATTGACCCTTGGGGAACCCCACACTCTATCTTATGGGTTCCTGAGGAACATGTATCCATACTTACAAAGAAACTTCAATCAGTCAGGTAGGACGTGAACCAGTTAAGAACAGTACCAGAGAGGCCGACCAGATTAACTACACTGATTAAAACTGGTGATTGTAAAAAACACACAAAAGTGGTCAGACACAGCCAGGTCCACAACAGAGGGCGCTCCAATGGACAGACCATAAGATATAACCAGGTCTAAGGTGCGCCCCCTGCTGTGTCGGCTGTGTGACGTGTTGCTTAAAATCAAGACAGTATAAGAGGTTTAAAAATTCTCTTGATATTAAGTCTGAGGAGATGTCCACGTGTAGATTAAAATCACCAGTCATTAAAATTCTGTTAAAAGTGGTATGAATGATTGATAAAAACTCTGAAAATTCACTAACAAAAGAGGTGGAGTACTGGGGTGGTCGGTAGACTGTTATACAGAGGATAGGTGGGCTGCTAAAAACGAAGGCATGGTACTTAAATGACGAGTAGCTGTTGAAAATGACTTTGTTCGCCTGCATGTTGGTCTGTGTTATTGAGGCCGTACCACCCCCTTTTCTGCACCCCTAGTTGGAAGTAAAAAGTTAAAATTTGGTGGGGAAGCCTCAGTGAAAAAACAGGTGCATCAGTGCCGAGCCATGTCTCAGTAAGGAGAATGCTGTCCAGGTTGTTGTCCACAATTGTATCATTTACAATAAAAGATTTGTTTAAAAGGGAGCGCACGTTCAGCACAATGTGTGCTCAACGGGTGCAGGCCGTCTGATTTGAAAAGGTGAGGCCTGTTTAACAAAGCGATTAAAATTGTCCACATATGGATTACTTTTCCTCAGGCTGTATCCCTTGAGCCACAGGTGCAGCTGGCGGAGGCACCTGGTGGTGACGTCACCATAACGCGGTGGGGGAATCGGGCCAGAAATGACCAGTTGCTTCCCCGTGTCCAGCAAGCAGTCAACCATGGATGTAAAATCCCGCTTGAGGATGTCGGACTGCTGGTCTCTGAGGCCGTTAATCCCGGCCTCCAGGACCAGTGTAGAGGCCGCGCTGAGCACACAGCTGGAAGGCAGAGGAAAGAGGGGACGTGCTGCTCCGCGGGCTACCTGGAGCTGCGTCACTGGCGGGATGGGACCCAGGGTTGGCAGCGTCGGCCCCCGGTTTCTCCCGGCAGAGATGGAGTGAAGGGACCAGGCTGAGTGTGCAGCCCCCGGCTCCTGGGCTGGTGAGAGCCACAGCCAGTGCACAGTCACAGCATGTGGATTTAAGGCACATAAACAGATACGGAATCATCACACAGGCGATTTCACTGGTAGACATACATACATGAGTGTAATATGCCTGCTCACAAGGATGCATGCATACAGGCCCACACACATACATACATGCCTGCTTGCACACACATGCAGCGTTGGAAATTGGCATTCTTTCTGTTTGGCGACAAGAATTTTTAGCCGACTTGCCTCATGACAAGTAGGATTTTAAACCTCCCAAAAAGTATCACTCCTCTGAGGTCGGATCATACGCCCCTGCGTCATTTCTACATAGCGATATATTTTCATGAATATCTGCCATTCGCTGCTCAGTCCTTTTGGACGATTAAAAAAATGAAAATTCAAGTTTTCTCCCCGCTATTGCACACCTTTATTCCGCAGTAAGCCCTGACTCCACGTGTTTGCAGCGTGATTTAACAGTTCACTAACAAAACAACAGAAACCTTAATGTCATAAAATGTTCTTGTGTGTCTTTGACACCCAGCACCTTGACGGAGACGTGTTCCTTATAGTCCGTATCAACAGCCCAAAGAGATGGATATAAACTAGACCTCTCATCAGTAAACGTTCAAATCCCTTTCCTCCAATACTCTGTTTTCTATCAGTCACCTTTCAGGAGTTAAGATGTTTGACTGAAACATCAACAAAGCCGGGACACTTTCAGGTTCACCAGCAGATTATTGATGATGTGATTGACGCGTGTAAAACCTGCTGCTCTTCAAAGTTAATACTCTGATCATGAAAGTAGCATGTAGTAGTTGAAAGTAGACTGCGGGGAGGGAGACGGGACGACGATGGGCGATAGGACAGAGCGGCGCTGCTTGGACAGACATGACTGAGAAGTTGTTAAACTTTTACCTGGGGAAAGCTGAGTCCCTTCTTTCCCTGCAACTCCCTCTTTTCCACCAACTAAATCCTCCATTCAGCAGTAATCCATCCGCTGACGAGCAGAGCAACATAACGAACCAGCATCGAGGTGCGCCCTGTTACGCAGGGGCGGACCAGACTTTTTAGACTGGGGTGCCCCCGACCAGGGCACTGACTTGTGCAGGGAGGAATACATTTTATGAGCCCACACTAGAATGAATAGCATTTATTTTTTACATATTTGTTTGTATTTAAATTAAAGGATAAACAGGCTACAGCCTTAAAAAAAAAAAAAAAAAAACTAAACAGAAACAAAGTGTTTTTTTTATAAACCATCTAAAAGTAGAATATATCTGAACAGTGCTGTAGTGCACTGAAACAGTACTGTACATGCTTTTCCTAGCAGTATTTTTAAATTCAAAATGTACAAAATGGTGCAGCTTTCACTGTGAATGTAAATAAGTCTGCCTCCTTTAAAACTACAAAGTGAAGTTACTGAAACAGAAGAAAAGCTGAAAATTCAATTCCAAAAGTCAAATAGAGGTTACTTATATTGAGTTTTTTACAAAATTAAAACAAAAACTGGTTTTGAGTTATCTCTGTCAATTGTACTTATTATTTTCTTTAAAAGGAAAAAAAAATCGTAAATAGAATTTTTTGTTAAAAAATCTGAGATTTTATTTTTAGGCCATATCGCCCAGCCCTACGTGATTCTACGTAAATCCCGCACGGAGACGGAGCGAATCAAAGAGCGGAGTGCTTGTGACGAAGAGAAAGCATAAATTGTCTGACTGAGAACTCTGAGAACTCTGAGGACTCTGATTCTGGCGGAGTAGAACCTTCTGACTCAGAAGCTAACTGAAGAACACTGCAGAACATGGCAGCATGTCATGCACCCAAGAACAGGCAATCGTTTTGAAAAGATGAAATGAATAAACAGATTAAGTCGACATCACGTTTGCAACTTATTGCTACATTTAAATTTATACAGTTAATACTTCAGGTTTTTATACATTACAATTGACCTAGAACAGAATGACTAATATTACGATTTAGTACAATGCCTGAAATGTGATTAATGATGTCTGAGTACAGTAGTAAAGCCATTTATTGGGTTAAACATTTGGCAAGTTGAAAATCTGGTCGACGAGTAACTTTTTTGACCTACTTGGCACTTGGCAAGTAGGTCAGAAATTTAATATCCAACCCTGCACACATTCACATAGTTTTCCTAGTTGACTTACTCTGCTAGCCTCAGGTTTATTTCATGGAATATACGTGGAGCTGGTTCCAGGAGAAAGAGGCTAAAAATATTGAATAAATTGAAAGATCTACAGGCAGACATTGTTTTGCTACAAGAGACTCATTTATCAGAGACAGCAGTGGGTTCACTCTCCACTGCACAGTTTCCTCATGTGTATTCAGCCTGTCTCAATTCCAGACAAAGAGGTGTAGCCATACTAATAAACAGAAGGGTAAATTTTAATGTTGAAAACACAATTACTGACCCAGAAGGCAGATTTTTAATTATCACATTAACTATCCAAAGAATGGAGCTATGCATTGCTAACATATATGGGCCAAATGTTGACGACCCCTCATTTTTCACTCCTTGTTCACTTCACTCTATGACCACTTAGATAACACGCTCATCATAGGAGGAGACTTCAACATGGCCTTGGACTCAGGAATGGACAGGCTGAGTGCAGCAGGGAACCATCGGCTCTGGCAGTCCACTAAGGTTGTTAAACAATTCGTGGAGGATTTTGGGCTTTGCGATGCCTGGCGTTCACTCCACCCCACTCTTAAAGAATACACATAATTTTCATCAGTGCACCACTCATACTCCAGAATAGATTTCTTTTTAGTTAACAACTCAAAAATGAGCGATATATTAGAAACTAGTGTTCCCATCACCATCAGTGACCACGCACCAGTCTCACTGACTCTAAATGATAAGAAAATAAAACCACCAACAAGAAGCTGGAGATTTAATTCATCGCTACTTAAAGACCCTAATTTTGTCAGCTATTTTGAAAAGGAATGGTCTTTATATTTAGAAAATAATGACCTACCAGAGACCTCAGCCTGTGTCCTCTGGGAAGCAGGAAAGGCAGTAATGCGAGGAAAAATAATTTCATTCTCGTCACACAAGATAAAGGAAGAGAAGCAGCGGACAACTGAATTGGAGCTGAGAATCAAATCACTAGAAGAAGTTTACAGAGACCAAACAGGCTTCATAAAGGGCAGACATTGTTTCACTAATACACGCAGAGATAGATTATTCCACCTCACACAATCTAGAATCCATAATCATCTCTTAAGATGCAGAAAAAGCATTTGACAGCATCAACTGGAAGTTCTTATTTGCAACACTGAACAACTTTGGATTCGGCCCATGCTTTACTGATTGGTTGAAGATTTTATATAATGACCCAAATGCATGCGTCAGGACAAACGATCAAACTTCTCCAAGCTTCAGTCTGCAAAGGGGTACTAGTAGGGCTGCACGATTATCGCAATCGCAATGTCAGCACATGTCTTTATTATCTTTATTGAACCTTTAGCAGCTAGTATCAGACAAAACAAAGACATTTAAGGTATTCACGGTAAAAGAATAGAACACAAGACAAGTCTTTATGCTGATGATGTGTTACTTTCCCTCCAGAACTCACAAACGTCTCTCGCTCATACAATCACACTCATTAAGAAATTTTCATCAATTTCTGATTACTCCATAAATTGGTCAAAAACTACTGTTCTCCCCATCAACTGTACTTTCCAGAATAATCAGGATATTAATCTAAATTTAGGGAATATTAAATACTTAGGAATAAACATTTCCCCCTGTCTTTCTGAACTAATAAAACTAAATCATGTCCAGCTTCTTAAAACAATAGAGGATGACCTCATACGGTGGACATCCTTACCCATATCACTCATGGGGAGAGTTGCCACCATAAAAATGATGGTTCTACCGAGAGTCAACTATCTGTTCTCAATGATCCCCACCAAACCCCTTTCCGCCTGGTTTAAATCATTAGACTCAGTCATCAATAAGTTCCTCTGGAAAGCCAAACCTCCACATATCAGCTTAAGAACTCTACAAAAGACTAAAAACAATGGTGGTTTGGATTTGCCCAATTTTCATCTCTATTTCCTAGCAAACAGATTGCAATATATCTCAAAATGGCTGAATCCCAGTCAACTAGATGAACCATGTGTATGTGCGCGCATGCATGCGTGTGCCTGTACATGCATGCGAGTGCATGCCCGTTCACATATTGTATGTGATAAGGGCTCGGACCATGGGGGAGAGCTGGTGAGCTGCGGTACAGATGGGAGGGTGATAGGGGTGGATTGGGATGGGGGTTGTGTTAGGGGATACTGGGTCTTGGGGAGAGGACCTCTGTGGTCTCAGGAGTCTGGCCGGATGCGCTGGGGCCTGGTACCGACTCACGGTGGGTGAGACAGGCTGGGTTGGGTCCATCCTCTCGGGTGCCTGGCCGAGTGCTTTCTCTTCGGGGGTGAGTGGCCCTTGGGCACAGGGGGCCCCGGGTCCTACCCCCTGCATTTGGTTGGGGGCCGGCGTCTCGCGGGGCCTGTGGGCCTCAGTCCCTGACCCCCTGGGGCTCTCACTCTGCAGTGTCGGGGGCCTGCCTCTTGCCTTTCCAGGCCCCCCTCTCCTTGCCTTCTCCTGGGTTGGCGTGCTGCTGTCTCCATGGTGGTCTGTCTGGGCCCTGTGCTCTGTTGTGGCTGCAGGATGCCCGGGGATGAGGGCTATCTCAGTGTGTGTTTGGCCTCTGGGAGCAGCGGGGCCACATCTGCATGATCACACCTTGGCATGATCACCTGACCTAAATCAAACCCAATATTCTGTGCTCTCACCCGTGCCCCGATATGTGTAGGTGAGTATATGCTTCTGAGTATATTTCTATATACATATAGGTATTTTTCTACAATTGTCGTTGTTGTGCTCACTGCGACTCATGATTTCTCCAGTTCATCTCTCCAGGTTCTTCTTGTGATTATGATGTCAAAGACCTCAGGATACTGTCTCCTTTCAGGCTCAGTAGCTGGTTGTTTATTTCTCCTGTCTGTAGTCATCTGTTCAGTTGTTGTGGTTGCTCTCTACTGTTGTTTTGTTGTCTCTCTCTCCCCCTCTGTCTAGTCTCTTCTCTACAATCTTTTCCTTTATCACTGTTTCTTTCCTTTATCACTGTTTCTTTCCTGATATCACCTTGTTCTGGTTAAGCAGTAATCTTCAAACTTGGCAATATACAGGAAGGCAAAATAAAACACAATGAAGCACTAATGAAGCACAGAAACAGATGATTTTCCCTAAATTTTGCGTGGGATGGGGGGCCAGCTTCACTCAGCTTTATGTGCACCATGATGCTCATCATGGTTGTAAGCTCATGTAAATAAATGTCTTTTGTTATGAAATTGTCACTTTTTCGCACACAGGTCAAGTTTATATGATAATATTGTGGGGAGTGAAATAATTATCTCCATAGTGAAGCTTGTAATCAAACAGCTTCCTTAAAAAATCGTCCTCTGAATGTTCTCTGTGTAGACTTTACTTTCAATAGCCTGACGGAGGAATCAAGGTTGCCAGAGCGAGGGAAGTCCTCCAATACAAGGAGTCCAAGGACCCGAAAGTAGCTCAATCCGGTATTGAAGTGAGGACAGGCAGAAGGTGGCGGGCTCAGGAGGCGGTAGACAAGGCAGAAGCACGGCTGTCCCACAAAGAACTGGTCGGTTCCGTGGCGACTGGTCGAGCAGGACTGGGCACCATCCCAACAACCCACTACAGCAGGGTTGAGGGCAAGGAAAGGAGGGACCTTGTCCAGCCCGAAGTGAGGGCAGGGGTTGGAGAGCAGGGAAAGCCAGTGGGTAGGTCTAAGGCAGCCAAATGCTTGGACCAGATGGGAAGAAGCCATGGAGAGGAAAATCTCATGGGCCGAGTTGTGGAGAGCTGAGCCCCTATGCATCAGATTCCTCGTTCAGTCGATTCATGACGTCCTGCCCAGCCCATCCAACCTCTTCTGCTGGGGCAAGGTGGAAACTCCAGAATGCCCCTTGTGCCAGGGTAGAGGATCACTGAAGCACATCCTTAGCAGCTGTCCAAAAGCACTTGGTGATGGCCGCTATCGCTGGCGTCATGACCAAGTGCTAAAGGCGGTTGCTGAGTCCATCAATGCTGCCATAGACCAGAGCAAGCGCCTACAACCACCAACACGAGTCATCCCCTTTGTTAAAGCTGGGGAACAGCCACCCCCCAGCAGGAAAACTCAAACTGGCCTCCTTGGAACAGTCAGGGACTGGCAGCTAAGAGTGGACCTGGGAAATCAACTGAAATTTCCAGAAAACATCATGGAAACCACCCTCAGACCAGACATTGACCTGTTCTCAGCCACATCCAAACAGGTCGTTTTGCTGGAGCTGACAGTGCACTGGGAGGAGAGGATAGAGGAAGCCAGTGAGAGAAAGAGGGAGAAGTATGCAGAGCTGGTGGAGGAGTGCCGCAGACGGGGGTGGCATGCAAGATGTCTGCCCATTGAGGTAGGGGCAAGGGGTTTTGCAGGGAAGTCACTCTGCAAGGCCTTTAGCCTCTTGGGCATCACAGGTGCAAAAGAAAAGCCATCTGTTCATCATCAGAGGCTGCGGAGAGAGCCTCACGAGGGCTGTGGATCCAGAGGGACAAGCAGTGGACAAGCGCTTCTTGGACACAGACCGGGAACTGATCACTCCCGGTCGGGTCGACTGGGAGAGGGGGTTGAAGTTGAAAGCCCTCAAACCCCCTTCGACCCCAGGTACTATCACTGATGATGTGTCCAAGAATAAGCATCACTAGATGTGTGTAACAGACAAATATCATGGACATGGGAGTGTACGGAAAACTGTTCACCTCCTCTCTATTTTTATTTTTTATTTTATTTATTTATTTATTTAATTTTAAGTAAATGGATAAAGAAAATACACTTTTTTTTATACCAGCTAACAGCTCGCGCTGCTCTTTCATAGCAAAGTGTTTTATAGATTTTCAGAAGTAGAGTGAAATGTTAGAAACATTCTTGGTGTCATATCTAATCCAACAATCTAAATATTAATCTAAGAACATCAGTTTTTCTGTCTGAAAATATTTTGCCCTCATATGATCTAATAACTCTCCTCCACAGACAGATTTCCCTCACTGCACATCGCTCCCCACTGACATTAAACTTGCCTATACAAACTCAGACCTGGCGTGGGATTAGGGCGTACCTGACACCCACGTTCAGATTGATAAATGTTGATCTGTGCATGGAAAGGAGCGCACACCCATTTTTCAGGTGACGTTTGATAAATGAGGGCCAGTGTCCTCTCTTTCAGCATTTCGCTTCCCTGTCAGACCTAAAGTAACAGGAGCAACCCTCATACTAGTTTAAAGAGGGGGATGCGGCTGTCCTGTGTTTGAAACATTTATATGAATATCAAGGCTGGATGTTCAAACTTTCATCAGACCTTCATCAGACCTTCACAAGCCCTTTACCAGACCCTCATCAGATCTTTGTCAGACCTTCGTTAGAACGTCATCAATCCTTCTTCAGACCTTCACAAAATCTTCATGAGTGTGAAAGTTTGCACAAGGATAAAACTTTCTGACCCAGAGGCTGAGGAGTTTGTGCATTAAGTGAGGGATGAAATGGACATACTGAAGACTGTCCAGAGGTTTAGGTCACGTCCTATGAGGTTTGCCCCTGAGCGGTCTGAGTTCAAGTCTCGCCTGTGGCCTTTTTCCTGTCTCTTGCCCCCTTTTCCTGTGTCCATTGTCCTATCCTCTCTTGTTAAAGGCATCAGAAGCCAAGAAATAACTTCAGGAATGGACTTGTGGGTGATTTACTGCAGCAGGGATCACATACTTCACAGCAATCAAAGACTGACACCACGTCACTGCTGCTTCATCCTGTCCTATTAGCCAAAACATCCACCGTTCTTTATCACACCATGATTTCTGACATATTCACATGTTTACAGGAGCCACACTGACTTTTTCATCTGTTTTTCAGAGAGGACACATCAATCAGCAGTCTCACTCATCGTGGATTATCATTGATCAAAGGTTTGATTTAGGTGGATCTGTCAGTGAAGTTTGATATTCAGATAAAAAGTGGGACAGACATCGAGACGTATCAGTAAGCTTTAATTCAACACTTCACCGTCTGTGTCTCCAGTCCCTCATGCCTCCATCATGTACCTACACCCGGGGCAGAGCTAGCTGACCAGTGTGCACAATTTACCCTCAGGTTTGTTTCCTAGGGGAAAGGGCATTTTCAGTTTCAGACATTGTTTTGTGCATAAGCAACGTTAATAAATGAGGCCCCAGATCTTCACCAGACTTTCTGAAATGATGAGGACCTCCTCACTGGGTCATGACTCTGCCCCCAACAGGCCTCCAGTGGGCTGGCCAATCAGCGTAAAGAGGGTTTGTGGAGCAAAGAGTCTTAAAGAGCCAGCAGCTCAAAGCTTTCAGACAGGGGCGGAAAAAGAGTTCACTAAAACTGCAGAGAGAGAAAGGTAAAGGTACTGTGAGCTGTAAAACACGGAAGACACGACATATACTCCCTACCTGTAGAGCTGAGGACAGGACATCTTCAGGGAGGAGGGGGTCATTCCCAGCCAGCTCTGGTTCCTCAGCTTAGTCTTCCTCACCAGGTCTCTGAACCGTCCCCAGGTTAAGTATTCACTCAGCTGAAGAAGACACGAAAAAGTAACACAACAACAAGTTTCCAAGCCCTCTCCTCTGACATTTTCTCTCCTCTGACCCCTCCCCTGACCTCTCCTCTGACCTCTCCTCTGACCTCTCCTCTAAACTTTCCCTTGCTCTGACTGCCTTCTCTGACCTTTCCTTTGACCCATTCCTATGACCACTCCTATGACTTCTCTTCTGACCTTTTCTCTGCTCCAACCCCCCCTTTGACCCCTCCCCTGACCTCTCCTCTGACCTCCTCTCAGACCTTTCCTTTGACCCCTCCCCTGACCTCTCCTCTGACCTCCTCTCAGACCTCTCGCCTGACCCCTCCCCTGACCTCTCCCCTGACCTCCTCTCAGACCTCTCGCCTGACCCCTCCCCTGACCTCTCCTCTGACCTCCTCTCAGACCTCTCGCCTGACCCCTCCCCTGACCCCTCCCCTGACCTCTCCTCTGACCTCCTCTCTGACCTCTCGCCTGACCCCTCCTCTGACCTTTCCTCTGACCTTTCTCTTCTCAGAACTCTTCTCTGACCTGTCTCCTCTGATCTCTCCTCTGACCCATTCCTTTGACTGCTCCTATGACTTCTCCCCTGACCTCTCGCCAACCCCCCCTTTGACCCCTCCCCTGACCTCTCCTCTGACCTCCTCTCAGACCTCTCGCTTGACCCCTCCCCTGACCTCTCCTCTGACCTCCTCTCAGACCTCTCGCTTGACCCCTCCCCTGACCTCTCCTCTGACCTCCTCTCAGACCTCTCGCTTGACCCCTCCCCTGACCTCTCCTCTGACCTCCTCTCAGACCTCTCGCTTGACCCCTCCTCTGACCCCCTCTCAGACCTCCTCTCAGACCTCTTGCCTGACCCCTCCCCTGACCTTTCCTCTGACCTCTCTCTTCTCAGAACTCTTCTCTGACCTTTCCTCTGATCTCTCCTCTGACCCATTCCTTTGACCACTCCAATGACTTCTCCTCTGACCTTTTTCTCTGACCTCTCGCCTGACCCCTCCTCTGATCACTCCCCTGATCTCTTCTCTGACCTCTCCTCTTCCCTCTGTTTCATGGTCTCTGGTTCTTGATCAACAGTAGCATGTGTAACGTATGTAGCATACTTAGAGTCCTTATAGTTCCTGCCCACCCCCACAGAGAAAACAGCTGGTGATCAGACAGGCAGAAAAAAATGCTGTCCATAGGGGTTCAGGGGGAGTATCTGGGGTACTCACCCTGGGATGGGGGGTGGACAGCCCCTCCGTGCTGTCTTTGAACTGGACCTCCCCCTCAGTGTAGCTCTGTTGGTTCAGACTCTTCCTCCACAGTGGGACTTGGGTCAAATCCTCACTGATCATATCTGAAACAGTTCACACACAGAAAGCTGTTCCAGTTTCTGACCAACAGCAAAACAGACTGTTAATCCAGACTCTTCAGGAATAAAAGACACAGCTTGGCATGTGTGAAGCCTGCATCCATCAGATCTCTACTACATGACAGATTCTGTTGATACTGGGATCAAAAGGCCCCGGGAGCTGTCCAAGCTGTTAAAGTCATAAGAAGAGTCTAAAAGTGTGTGAGGACAGTGTTTCTGTTGGGCCTGGTGTGGGATGTGAGGTTTGCTGGCACGTTGAGAGGGGAGCTGTTGTGACAAATGGTGATGGAGTTCAGTGAGCCTGTTATTTTAGCCCCTGTTCACCCCACCACCTCTCCAGAGACCATGTAAACACACACACACACACACACACACACACACACACACACACACACACACACACACACACACACACACACACACACACGCACAGCATCACATGCACTCACTGTTTGTACTGATCAGCACACTCTGAGAGATAGAGGAAACACGACAATAGCTTCACTCCGTTCCTGCATAAACCAACACATAGAGGGATTCCACATTGTCCACAGACGATGAACTTGAGGGCCAGCTACTAACTGAATTTTAATGTATCACAGAATTAAAACCTCAACTCTACATGTAGGAAAAACATTTCAAAACATTTCTACTCTTTTTCCAGTTACTTTCAGCAACACGATACAAACAGCAGTTACAGGGACATGTTAGCCACCATCAGATGCTCTCTGAGCCACACTCCCTGAACCTTTGTGAACCAAGTGTCCAGTTCCTGAAAGTTCCCTGTTCCCCAGTTCCTATCAGGTTTTATTTGCTTTTATAAACTGCAGTTACCCAGAGAAAAAGCAAGGGGTGCTGCAGCTGCCTCAGCACCACCTGTAGAAGAGGGATCCAGACTTTAATACACGGCCTGGCCAAAAAAAAATGCCACCTGGATTAAACTAAGCAAAAGGTATGAGCCTCCTAATGGATAATTCCTGCATGGGTGATTATCTTTCAGCTGGTAACAAGTTATTTAACCCCAACTGGTGCAATGAGTTGCTTCTCATTTCTTCAACAACCATGTGGAAAGACGCATCCTGTGGTCATTGAAGAGATGTTAGTCTGTTTGAGAAGAGTCAAATCATTGGCATGCATCAAGCAGAGAAAACATCTTAGGAGGTTGCAGAAACTACTAAAATTGGGTTAAGAACTGTCCAACACGTTATCAAAAACTGGAAGGATAGTGGGGACCCATCATTTCCAAGAGCATTTCCACATGCACAGTGTGAGGGGAACTTGAGAGATTGGGAAAGAACAGCAGTGTAGCCTTAAGAAAACCACTGATCAGTGAGGCTAACCGGAAAAAAGGCTTTAATTTGCTAGGGAGCAGACAGATTAGACTCTGGAGCAATGGAAGAAGGTCATGTGGTCTGATGAGTCCAGATTGACCCTGTTCCAGAGTGGTGGGCCATCAGGGTAAGAAGAGAGGCAGATGAAGAGATCTCCCATCATGCCTAGTGACTACTGTCCAAGCCTGTGGGGGCAGTCTATGATCTGGGGTTGCTGCAGTCGGTCAGGTCTAGGTTCAGCAACAGTCTGTGCTCAAAGAATGAGGTCAGCTGACCACCTGAATATACTGAGTGACCAGGTTATATCATCAGTGGAGTTTTTCTTCCCTGATGGCACGGCCATGTCCCCAGATGACATTGCCAGGATTCATTGGGCTCAAACTGTATTAAAGAGTGGTTCAGGGAGTGTGAAACCTCATTTTCACACATGGACTGGCCCCCACAGAGTCCAGACCTTAACCCCTTTGACAATCTTTGTGCTGGAGAGGGCTTTACATCATGGTCAGTCTCTTCCATCATCAATTCAAGATCTTGGTGATAAATTAATGTAACACTGGATGGAAATAAATCTTGTGACATTGCAGAAGCTTATTGAAACAATGCCACAGTGAATGTGAGCTGTAATCAAAGCTCAAGGCAGTCCAACTAGATATTAGAGTGAGTGACCTTTTTTTTGGTAGCGACTTCTATTTGGCCAGGCAGTGTAGAAGGCACCCCTACAGACTGAAGATCTTGCTAGGTAGACCACTGAACAGTTTTTCTTTTTGTGTAAGATAAGCCTGTCACATGCTCCTGGCTCTTCTCTCTGACTGCAGCTGACAACATCTTTGATGTTTGTCCCCCCGTCCTCCACTCTGTGGCTGACATTTCCAAACAAAGCTCGGCCCAGAGTGAGATTAACCCCCACTCAGGGAAAGTCACCCCTTCCTCCTCCTCCTCCTCCTGTTGAACTTAGCTCCAGCCCCAAGCTCAACCTCTTCTCCAGATCCAGTTTCAGACCCATCGGAGGAAGAACCGTGGCATACCATTCCACACACACACACACACACACACACACACACACACATACACACACACACACACACACACACACACACACACACACACACACACATACACACACACACACACACACACACACACACACACACACACACACACACACACACACACACACACACACACACACACACACAGCCCAGCTAGATATGTACAGGTCTGGTCTAAATGTAGTCTGGGAGAAAGGAATGGATCTGCAATACGCCAGAAAACACCAGGATGATGACCTGGTTCTGGAATCCCCTCAGTTTACACCAGACCAGTCTACCTCACATACTGTTTCCACAACAATGCATGGCACTAATGTTTCAATCTGTTGGGGGCTTTTTTTTGTTTATGGTGGTTGGCGCTCACCGCTAGAACAGCACACTGTACTGTACGAACCACACTGAAAAGCAGCCTGCAGTACCTACTGAGGCATGAAGGTGGAACAAAGGCAGAGAGAGCACACAACAAGTACTACAGCACAGCACCCAACACACACACTCTGCACATGGACAACAACTGCTTGTTTAACAGGCATGACACAGATATAACAGAGACTCCATCTGTTTCAGGGAATCACAGGTTTAACACTCATCACTGACATGAAACTGGTCCATGACATGACACACTGTAAACTTCTCTTTTCCTGCAGCAAATCCACTCAAACCCTGTCGTAAATACATGAGGTCTGTTACCTCTCCTGATCCATATAAGAGGATGCCTGGTGACCTCCGGGATGGTGGACAGGTCAGAGAGGGTTCCACTGGGTGACAAACAGTCACTCCTCTGGTTTCTCTTCTGGCTGTCATGGAAGGCCAGGCCAGCTGCTCCACAGCTGCAGTGCTGCAAGAAGAAATCCTGAGAGACGGCAGAAAGAGGACACACCCAGGTTCATATCTGAGTCATGGCAGGTAGAGGAAACACACACAGGATTACATCTGAGGGATGGCAGGTAGAGGACACAAACACAGGATTACATCTGAGGGATGGCAGGTAGAGGACACACACACAGGATTACATCTGAGGGATGGCAGGTAGAGGACACACACACAGGATTACATCTGAGGGATGGCAGGTAGAGGACACACACACAGGATTACATCTGAGGGATGGCAGGTAGAGGACACACACACAGGATTACATCTGAGGGATGGCAGGTAGAGGACACACACACAGGATTACATCTGAGGGATGGCAGGTAGAGGACACACACACAGGATTACATCTGAGGGATGGCAGGTAGAGGACACACACACAGGATTACATCTGAGGGATGGCAGGTAGAGGACACACACACAGGATTCCATCTGAGGGATGGCAGGTAGAGGACACACACACAGGATTACATCTAAGGGATGGCAGGTAGAGGACACACACACAGGATTACATCTAAGGGATGGGAGGAAGAGGACACACACTGATTTACATCTAAGGGATGGCAGGTAGAGGACACACACAGGTTTGTGTCTGAGTAACAGGGGCTGGTTGGGGCTGGTCAGTAAGGTTTAGACAAGACTAACTGCCTGAGTCCTGACAGGGCCTGTGTCCACTAACAGCTCCTTCTGTGGAATACTGTTTGCCCTATCAGTCCCTCCCTTACCAGAGACTTCTTACTCAGTTTAGAGCTCTGATGGAAATGTGACACTGATGAAGACATCTGAACAAACACTCAAACAGGGCTGACTCCAAAGGCATCAATATGCTCTGAGCACACCCTGAGGCCTGAGAATTAGGACTGGTTCAGTCATAAGAGGAGAGGCCGACCAGCTCAATTCAGAAAGGGAGAAAGGAGCTGTGAGTGGCCCTGCAGCAGAGTAGGGATACTGAGCGGTACTACGAAGACAGCCACGGTGCCCTGAAAAAGACCTGGTAGACAACAATGGCTCACCTTCTTGGTCTTGGTCACCCTGCAGTCTTTCTGCAAACAGCAGATCTGCCTCTGCAGTTGCAGGTTGGTCTCCTGCAGCTGGCTGATCTTCTCCAGGAGCTGGCAGATGTGCTCCAGGTAACCCAGGCCTGACCCCAGAGGGTTGGCACTTACCTGCTGGGCCTGAAAGGACAAAGGGTTAAGGTTGGTTAACAAGAAGACGTGAAGTAATTTTTACACTCACTCTTTTCAAAGGACGGAGCTTTAATCAGTCATTTTTTAGATTGCTGTTCCTGTTCACCTCCTGGCTGCTTGCGCTCTGTTCATTTCATTTCTC
The DNA here is from genome assembly GCF_033239565.1 of Halichoeres trimaculatus. NCBI lineage: Eukaryota > Metazoa > Chordata > Actinopteri > Labriformes > Labridae > Halichoeres > Halichoeres trimaculatus. Next base: position 47,412 of record NW_027437186.1, read on the forward strand.
TTATTGCACCATGGCAGAAATGAAGCTGTTGTTTCAAAGCAAAAACTCTCAAGAGGCGGCAAGAAACTGGGTATGATCAGTTTGATAGACAACATCCAGCCAAGTTTATCGCTGTTTGACTGCCTTTCTGGAAATCTGTCAGGGCTCAGGCCGTGTTGTGTTTGTGTAGCTGCCTGTCCAGCAGCTGCAGGTGTTCATGTTCCCCCAGAGACATGATAAAGAGGACAGTCTGAACAAATATCTATGCAGTCAACAACAGTCCCAAAAGTGTCCCAACAAAAGCAGGATGTGAGCTCAGGTCGGGGTTTCCGCCCTTCTTACCCAGGCAGCTGACTCTAAACTCCATCCAGGCCACGGGAGGCTGAACAATGGACCAGGAGCCGTAACAGACCAGGGGACTGACGTCACACATTTCCTCTAACAGAGGGACCCAAAGGGCTTTGGACCATGAACCCCTGAAGTTTGTTTAGGGACTGTTCCTCCACAGGATCTTTTGCCAGAAAGGTCCAGAACTGAAGCAGGGGCTTTAGGTTTTCACTCATCCTGAGACCTCTACCTGTATCTCTGAGACCTCTTCAGGCCCTACAATATGAGATCTACACAGACCCTCTATGACATGAGACCTCCACAGACCCCGTACCCCCAAACATTTTGGAGTAGCTAATTAAGATAAGGAGGGGTATTCCTTCCAGGAGATGAGCCTCACTTCCTCAGTGGTGGTAGTTGATGGGGGTGGGTGTAATCAGGGGCCGTTCTGGCCTCTGACAGTAACATTAGCAGGGCTGGTGCTGATCTTATCCATAGCCCCACAAAGACCACTGAGTGATCCACTGCCGGGAAGACAGAGCGGGGCTCAGGAATGTTGCCTTTGCGTGCACAGACCCACTTTGAAATGGGTGAGCACACACAAACAAACACACGCGCCCTAGTTGCACTTCCTCTGAGCTTCCTGTGATCCCATGACTCAACGGGTAATAATGTCACACATGAAAACTGAGCGAGGAAAGGGGGATGTGAAGATCTGAACGCCTGACACATGCAGTACTGCAGATCTAGAAAAAGAAACTCTGTACGTCCATGCTGTGTACTGATGTTGGCATGGAGGACTGGACCCAGAAATACCTTAGGTGATCCTGATGACTGGACTGGCAACAAGCATCCTCGGTGTATGTGCAGATAAACACAGTCAGGAACAACTAATCTGTTAGGTCTTCTCCAGCAGGACCACTTAATATGCTGCAAGTGAAGTGTGTGAAGACTAAGTACCTGATCCTAAAGGAAATTGTCCCTAAAGAAGGTCCAGCTGAATAATGGCAACATTAAACAATCAGCCGTATTCAGGGATCATCATGCGGTTTCAAAAAGCCCCGCACACACCTGATCCATTCAGATAAACTCCCCCAACCGCTTTCAACTTTCTGGAGCAAAGCTGATGAAGCTCCGAGCACCTGGTTGAACTCCATGGCTCCTCTGACCTGAGACGAATGCTCCTGTTTGAGCCTTTAGGCAGTGTTTTAGCCTTGAGCTCATGTTTGGCCTTTAGCTTCTGTTTTAGAGAGACCTTTTTAAGATGACTTGGAAACTCCTTACAGGGACTTTTAATCCCGATCTGATTAGCAGAGTATGACGTATATCCTTGTGTATCCTTTTCTTCCTGTGTCAGGTTACCTGGTGGTTTCTTTGATCGGTCTGAAATCTGTTAAAAAAGAAGGTGTCATTCCTGGTTTTATGATTTTTTTTTTTCACACCCTGAAACTAAGAAAATGATTTAGCCATAACATTTACAGTCACCATGGGAACCCAGGCCTTCTCCTCCATACTTGTAAGTGTTTCTGTTATCTCTGATGGTGCTGGGAAGGAATGAGCCGCCAGATGTGTGCAGAGCTTCCAGATAGGGAGGGACAGATACATAGCTCCTGTCTGCAGACTCTGCACATCAAATCATTTCTTCCCCACTTCTTCACAGTTTGTCAGGCAGAACATCCCCCTGTAACCTCAACCCCAAACCTAAACTCTAAACCCTGAACTCTGAAATCTAAACTCTGAGCCCTTAAGGGCTTTAGCCACATCACCTGGAAAGGAACTTAGCGCACATGGCTCAAATGGGCTACAAATATCAGGCAATTATGCAATTTCCCCTCAGGGTTTAATACAGTATTTCTTATCCTGATTCTGAAATGGTAAAACTAGTGATGGAACAGCACTTGGCACCTCTTTCTCAACCAGAGAAACTGCATTTCTTTGCAGCAAATGTGTTCAAATGCTAAGGCTGAAAGTGGAAAATGTAAAAATGTGTAATAAAATGGTTAAAAGCAGTGAAACAAAGCAAAAAAAATGGATAGAAAAGCAGTGTAAACTGCCCTATGTGGGACAAATTGAAGGTATTATCTTATCTTATCTCATGAGTAGGAGTAGAAGTAGTTTGAGGAGTGTAACTTCAAAAGGAATGACTATTAATAGTGACACAGTCAAACTTTTAGCGTAAAATGAAAGTAATTAATTGCAGTAATTACCAGGCAGACAGCTCTTTCAATAACTTGATTAAAAATAACCATTCTAATCTGACAGGGTCTGTTAATGTTGGGAAGATATTTAGATGTGTAACACCATCTGATTGTGTTACTGTAACAGCTCTTAGTACAACCACCTGAGGCTGAAACTATAAAAACAAGGTCTCAAACACCAGGTTGTCCGACCTCCAGAGCACTGGTCTGGGTCTCATTGTGTCTAACCCCTTACTGCCAGAATTAATTTACAATTATATTTGAATAATTGTTTTGCCTGTTTTTACATTCTTACAGGTGCTACATTGAGAGGAGATTGTAAAATCAAAATTAAAGCACATGCAGTAATTATAAATAAGTTATATAGTATAGGGGGAGACTGGGTATGGTTGTAACACTTGTTGCTTCAGAACCTCCAACTCACTGAATTTTTGAGTCAGAGTTCTCAAACTGTAAAGCAAAGTACCCACATTAGTCTTCTACAAATGGCACCAATTCAAACCTCTGCATGGGTATCACAGAGCTCACCAGGTGACGTCACACACATGGTGGTCCTTTGTTACAGCCATCTCCACTACTGGAGACGGTTGTAACACATGCTGAGGGAAGTTGTAACAGTCAGAAAAAAAGGCAAAAATAGATGCCATAAGACGGAAAAAGGCTTTATTTAGACAGAACAATCCAGAATAATGTCTCTGTCTGTGACTGACCATAACTCACTTCCTGTATGTTTGTACCAGCTGCATTTCAATTGAACTTGGAACTGGGAAGTTGGAAGAAGAGATAATGTCATCTCTGAGTGAAGTGTACCAGCTGCCAAGTCGAAAAATAGTGTCATAACAGCAGTATTTTTATAGAATAGAATATATATATATATATATATATATATATATATATATATATATATATATATATATATATATATATATATATATATATATATTTTTTTTTTTTCGTTGCTAGGCGCTACCCAAGTAGCTGCCTGTTGCGGCAGCTCTCTCGTCTTTGTCCGTTTCTTGTAATTTTTTTCGTCTCTTTTTCGTAATCTTTGTATTTGGAGTGGATCATCACTTTGTATGGTTCATTGTCGGTCACGGACACCAAACTTTTTGTGGCTTCGGCTGTATTTTTTACTACTTTTCTCCTGTGTTTGTCTGGAGATCCTACATGTAACCATGGCTGCATTGTTTATATGCAAAATTAGCTGTTAGCAGCCTGTAGCATGTCAATGCTAACTAGTGTAGGGCTTGATGATTTCCCTCGAGGTGAGGAGGAGGAGGTGAGGACGACGTGCTGGTTCTCAGATGTGAGCTGGGAGGTGACGACGTGGACCTGTCCTTCCATCCATCCTCGTTGGGAACGTGGGATCTAGCCCCGGGGGATGGACGAGCTAGCTGTGCTAACCCAGCGGCATCGTGCTGTTCACGGACGTGCCTGACGGAGCTGACATCGGACGCCGGCACCACATTGGAGGAGCTTTGCCTGCTGTGAGCAGAGAGGATCCAGGAGACAGAGACTGAAGAGACTGCTGGGGAGGCTCAGTCCTGGACCCTGTGGAGGTGGAGACTGGCTGGGCTGGAGAGTGGTGGACGAGGGGTGGACGGGAAGTCGTCATCTATTTTCTTATGGACCTTTTTGCACTTTCTATACTCTTTCTTACTTTTGTTTTCTCAAATGCTGCGGTGACTCCTGAATTTCCCCTCGGGGATAAATAAAGTATTTTCTATTCTATTCTATTATATATATATATATATATATATATATATATATATATATATATATATATACATATATATATATATATATATATATATATATATATATATATATATATATATATATATATATATATATATATATATATATATATATATATACACACACACATACATACATACATACATATGTGTGTGTTGTGTGTGTGTGTGTGTGTGTGTGTGTGTGTGTGTGTGTGTGTGTGTGTGTGTGTGTGTGTGTATGTGTATATATACATATACAGAATAATACTGTGTATATGGCTGATTTTTTGAGACAAACACTAGTCAGAAATTCTATAATAAAAAGAATCTAACAGGAGCTTAATTACTAACCTTAGAGTAGTGGCCTTTTAGTTTTTCAACATTTCCTCCTGTATGTCAGAGAAAACCTTGCTGCTGCTCCAGTAACCAACACTGGGTCATTACTGAGTCCAGTAACGTGTACTGGGACATCACTGGACCCTCAGCTTCTGCAGTGATTTTAGTACCATGGCAGATCCCATCTGCCTTTGTAACTGATCTGACTGACTTACTGCTCTCTGTGACTTCATCAGATTCTTTTTTAAAATCATCTGCAGGCACACCTCTGTTAGTCTTTTTTCCACTGCCTTGGTTTCCTGTAACATTATTAAAATCAAGAAAATGTTCTTAGTTGTACATAAGGGGATGGTTCTGACACTTTAAAGATATGTTACAACCCACCCCACATCTGTCAGCCAGTGTTTAGCTAGCTGTATTGGCACAGTGGATTGAAATTAGCATTGGAAAATGTGTCACATTTAGCCTGAAAAACTACTGATTATTCTGACATAAACCAAAAGGTTTTATCTGGAATAGTATTAGTACTAAACAAAATATAGTCTTAGTCCAAAAGTTTACTTTCTGACCTCAAAATCATTTTTTTTCTATAGAATCTGCATGCACCTGTTTCCAGCCCTGACAATCACTATGTGTGACCAGGGTGGAGCGGGTAAATACTGGAATGACCGTAGGACTTCTTTCTTCTCCCTGACTGGTGGAATTGGTGGTGTCACAGTTCTCCCCATGTTACAACCATACCTGGTCTCCCTCATATAGATTTACAAAATTCTCCCTCTGACCAATATACTGGGGTGTAGGGCATTTGATATGATCCTTGGTTTGTGTAGAATATGAATCAATAGACATTATTGGGATACAAAGGTCGTTTCAGCTGCATCAAGACCTGACAGGGTTTGTCCCAAATTCACAACAACATGTATGAAGGGGTTCATGGCTCACAGAGAAAGGAGCTCAGTGGGGTGGGGGGGTGGGGGGTTAGACAGGGTCCTTGATATTTCACAAATGTGATTCCCCTCAGCTTTAGGCCTCAGACTCCCCTCTGGCAGGACAGGAGTTACATTATGTCAGCAATGTACCCTTACAGTCCATTGTACTGGGCCCCGCAAAGCTCCTGCCACACACCATTACCTCAGAGGGCCGCAGGGCCTTTCAAGGATAAATATGTATGTAACTTGAGATATTTGACACCTATGCAATGCATCCAGGTAGGCCGCCAAGCAGAGCAGCCCAGAGGAAAGAGGGGCCAGCAGTCTCTGACAGTATCACTGAGAAAATCTGCAGGCCCTTCGCACAGATGAACAGGTGATGTTTGACATCCATGAAAAAGCTGCCCCCTCCCCCTTGTCCTGTCTCAAAGCAAACGGCCTCTCGTGTTTGGGTTACCTTGATGTGCCTGACATAATAAAAGCCTTGTCTTTAAGGAAAGCCTTTGAGGCCTGGTTATATTTTGAAAAGTCTTTGAGGGATAGATGGAAAGAATGTGGAGGAATACCTGCATCTGAAGAGCACTTAGAGCTGGTTGAAGGGTTTATTCATCTGATCTGTAGCTAAAAGTACAAACACACATCAAGTCACTCATTAGGGTCAACATCACCAACAAGACCTGAGCACAAAACTATCAGTGAGGCGTGTCCAACAAACAATAAGTTAAATTAAAGAAAACAAAAGAGCGCCTCAACTCTCTTAACTACTGTGTGACTATTCTCTACACCAGTGACTCTCAATACGTAGGTCACAGAGCTGTTGGTAGTTGGTCACTGCCAAAAAGGGGAAAAAAATCCCCTTAAAAATACTCCTGTCCTTTTAGTTTGAAGGGGCGTTCCATCTATTCACACCCATGAATGGCAGGTCGCCATGAATCCCTTCAGTGCTGACCAACACCTGCTTTTTCCTGGTGAAGAGTGGCCACCACCCCTGTTGGTCAGTGGAGTGTGGATGGGTGTGAGTGTGCTAGTTAAAACTGATGGTTCTCAATAGAAACCTCTGCCATCAGTTTGTGAATGGGGCTGGCCATGTACAGCACTTTGAGTGCTCAGAGAGCCTGGGAAAGCACTATGTAAGTACTGGTCCAAACCCGTGCAGTTTGTTTTCATGTGTTCACTAAGCACAGCTGAAGCATGACACTGTGCACGTTAGAAATGCACTTTTTGAAACCAAAGACAAAGGAGATAAAACCACAATGTTTGATGCAGTGAGCTGTGTTGCATGAAAGAATAAACATACGGTCTCAGATGGTCAACTCCACCATCTTTCAAAAAAAAAACATTGGTTGAGTCGGAAATCATCACTCATTTCCTACTCACTACTCACTATATGGTGAATCAGATGTATTGGACTCTGTAGTCCACTCATTTAGCTAAATCAAATTTCATTTTTTATTTGTTTTAATTTTTCTCAAACACTGCAAAACAGTATTTGTGTCAGTGATAACCAACATTATACTTATCATATTTTCTGCAAGTCAAATGTAATAAAAATGTTTATTAATCAATTATTTCTAAAATAAACCATATATTAGCACAGCAACTTATACTTTGATTGAGAATAACCAGGTGCAGTGAATGCATCACCCGTGATTGACGTTTCAGAGGCTAACGTCTGTGTTGTTTGTTTCTCTGCTCGGAGTTATGAGACGCGTTGGTCCCAGAGTTAAACAAAGTGTTATTCTCTGACATGATGTGATGTTGTTTCATGTCATCAGTAATCATGTTATCAGTAATTATCTCATCAGTAATCATGTAATCAGCCATTTCTTCTGTTTGAACTGCAATGCATGATGGTATATATTGCTCATATGGTGAACATTGCTCGTACACTACTTTAAGAAATGCATTGTGGGAAACATTGAGTGGACTTTATAGTGAATGACCATGCTCACTCAGATTTCAGACAGCACTACAGCATTACAGCACTACAGCACTATATTCACCATATAGTGCACTGTATTATAAATAGGGAGTGATTTCGGACACAGCCGTTGTGTTAGTTTAAAATTTTCCTCCATCTGGGCCGTGGCTCGTCATTAAAGCCCTGTTTCCACCAAGCTCCTAGACAGCAGCAGTTGCTCACGCAGAAACTGAGGGTCGTGTGACATGATGACAGACAGCCTCAGCTCCTGAGCCAGATGCTTTCAGGAACATCAAACAGGTGATTATGACTCTGCAGCTCCCACACCTGTCAGGTGCTCCATCTGTGTGTGAACAAGGAGATGACTGTTTTTCCTGGAGGTGAATGAACGCCCTCACCCATCTCCGTGGATGATACGGTGGCTCTCTTGGTTCATGTCTCCACAGGAGGAGCAGACGACACAAGGTTTTACATCCAGCCATCAGTGCAGAGATAAAGACTGATCCAGGTGTTTACAACACCTCCAGGAAACCACAGACTGTCAGTCACAGTGATGTGATCATCTGGTGACACGGAGGCTGGAGGAGCTGATGACAGGGAGCATAAATAACACTGTGGCTCATCCAGTGGGAGTCTGACTCAGGTCTGAAGGAGCTAATTACCAGCTGTGAAGCACACACAAACACAGGGAGCACGGGCCTTCACCTGAGACCAAACTTACCTCTGAGCTTCAAATGTTACATTTTGAACTGAGACATTTTCGTAGACTTGTAGGGTGAATGTGGCTCATGTTACGTCTAACGAGAAATGTTAATTATGAGGCAGAGAAAAGAAACTACTTTAGGTTTGAGGTCATAGAGAGCAAGGCTGACATGTCGAACTGAATCAGACACCAGCTCTACAGCTCTTTACTGTGCAGTTACATGAAATAAAAGACAGATCTGTGCGGAAATGTGAGGGAGGTACTCCAAAGATTACACCTCCATCACACCGTCTGTCAGCCGGAGGAAGCACAGCAGGTTTCCAGAGTATCTCTAATCCATGGTTCCTCTAAATAACATATTCATCCAAACAGTGCTCATGCCTCATGCTGTTTCCAATGGCAAAGCTCCCAAATCTTCACCTCCTGATGAGACCATTCATTTAAGATGAACGATCATGGGGATCACCTTCACAGTCCAGAGACTGGACCCATGATCTCTGCAGTCTACGGGTAGATACAGGTTATAGAGGAGCTTCTAGATGTAGGCCCAGTTTCCTGATGTCAGAGACCTTCAGGGTGCCCGTGCTGACGGATGAGGCAGAGCAGAGTGATGGCAGACTATCAGAGCTCATCACACACAAAGACAGACAGAGGCAGATCGTCTGGGGGGGGGGGGGGTTCTCTTTACCTTACTCAGTCTGCAGCAGTGGTCCATGTACTCCTCCAGGCTCTCACTGGTCCCACTCCTCCAGCAAGGCTCTGGCTCAGAGCTGGTCTCTGTCTGGTCCTGGTAGGTCTTGGTTGGCGATTGTCTTTTTGAGCTTGTGTCCTCTGAGCATGTCCTTTCTGTATTATACTCTTGTAACACTTCCTCATCCTCCTCAGGGCCAATTCCTGAAGTCTGGCCCTGGTCTACATGGACATCTTCCCTCATGTGGAGGTCTCCTGCAGGAATGAGCACATCATCCTGAGGATCCCCTGCAACCCTTGAGCTGTTACCCACAGTGTCTTGTTGCTGTTGACTCTCTGAAGTCTGAGTGTATGTGACAGTGCCAGAGTCACAGGAGGACTCTCGACTGTGGACCACAAAGCTTTTCTCAGAACCGGTTGGGGTGGAGGGGGAATTGGCTCCACTGGGCAGCTCCACTCCTGAGTCCTCGGACTCAAACTTGTAGAGCCTGGAGGGCTGGGGGTTGGAGAAAAGTGCTGACAGGTAGTCTGAGCTGGACTCCATGCCTGGTTGGTGGGATGTTACCTCAGAGGATTTGGTGGGATCGGATCGCTGCTCAGAAACGGATCCAGCAGAGGTGGGGGATGAAGAGTCGTCCTTTTCTAAGAGCCTCTCATGAAGATGGCTGAATAGCTTCATCTTGGTTAGGACGACATCAGTGTCCAGAACGGCGTCTTTGTTCACGTTACCTGATGACAGACAAAGGGAAAGACGTTGTTGGTGAAATAAGAAGTCCATGTGTTTAACCCATCACCTTCACTTTTATTCAGTCCAACTTTATTTATACATCATCGCAGCACAGCAAACGGTGTATTAACAAGCCAGGGTACGACCCCCGCCAAGTACGCAGTGTTCAAGACTGCAGTTCTTTGAGCAGCCACTAGAGGCTGACTACAAACGTTTTTACACTGAGAACAAACTTGTTGGCAAGTTTTGCCCATATAAAGGCATGGCTGGTTTTAGGGACAGGTGGTCCTCCTGTAGCTGTCTGGAGATGTACTTGGAGCTCATGAAGTCCCCCTCAGACTCCTCTGCCTCTTTTATCACATCCTCTCCTTCCCTCAGGGTTTATCCTGTTACCCTGGATCAGGGCATCAGGCTGAGTAGGGTTCTTTAATGTACCCTCTTCCAGAAATAATCTTTTTAAGACAACCAAGTCTGAACCAGCAGAGCTCCAAACTCTGTATGTAACAAACCCACACAGACCTCCCACATTCAGTTTGGTACCAACAGCTCTGAGCTGGACCGTCTTGTGGGGACAACGCCATCTTTTTCCCACAGCCTCAACCACTACCCTGCCTGCCCTGTGGTCAGTGTCCTGCAGAACCAAAGCAGAACCAGATCAGGGGCAAGATAGCTCATTCAATGCAGTTCCATCCAGATTTGTTGAAACCTGTTTAAATCCATGGTGTCTGAATTACAGAGCCCTGCGGTCAGACATGTCTGCCTGTGGTGATAACTAAGCCTGCTGTGCTCTGTAGAGGCAGGAGGGACACCTGTCTACCTGTCTACCCGTCTACCTGGGCTGAGGGTTTGTTATGCTTTCACACACTAAGGAATGACTCTGAAAGAGGAAACCAGAGACCTTGAAATACCTGAACTTCAGCCAGCAGTGCAGCACAGCGCTGCCAGAGGGGAGCTTGGGGTGACCCCTGGTCCTTCAATGACAGCCTAATTACATAACACGGGAGCCACACACAGCTCAGACCTGGTGTGAAGATGGTTTCATGAGCTGCTGATGTATTCCAGCCGCTCTGTGGACGTCAGATGGCTAATCTGGAATGGATCCTCTCTTTAGACCATGAGAGGCCCACATGCACCATCAGAAGACCAACGTGAACTCAAACCCGAGGACTTTATGTAATCCTGTGTATTTCTCCTTAGATACCACAGGCCTCAATTCACCAGCATCCTCCAGCCCACTACCCAGCTCTGAAGCTCCAGTTAAAGGGATAGTTCAGTTTTTTTGAAGTGGGGTTGTATGAGCTCTATGTGACCACTAAGGACATTAGATACAGTAGAAAGTTGTCTCCTCTCCCTCAGTAAGACACAAACTGTAATCGATGGTGACGAGGAAATAGGCGCTAACAGGGACAGACCGTACCAAATTCAAAGGCTATTTTCTCTGCCTACAAGAACTACAATCAAAAAGTAATACCACAGTTCAAGAGTACGATACATACAAAATATATTTCAAGTGCATTAAGTCTTCGGAAATATAAACATTTATCTGGACCTAACTATCTGGTCATGTATCCTTCCACGCAGTACAGTCCGCAGATGTTTCCTCTGTATTCCTTTCAGTCGCCATCTGTAGCAGCTCCTCTTCTGCGTGCTTCGGTTCATACAGGTATCCTTTTGGTTCCAAAGTGAATGGAACTTCATAGTCGCTGTCATAGTCACTTATTTTGAATTTCCTACGCTGCCTCACAATCCTTAGAGTACAAACAAAAGAATTACGATACTTGATCAAACTTACACGAGGCTCGAAGCGTAGCTTGTTTACTTTCCCTAAAGCTGAAAGGAGGAGGGGGGATGGAGCGCACTAGCGCTGCGTGGAAGGACACATGAGTTAGTTAGGTCCAGATAAATGTTTATATTTCCGAAGACTTAATACACTTAAAAAATATTTCATGTAGCGTACTCTTAAACTGTGGTATTACTTTTTGATTTGAGTTCTTGTAGGCAGAGAAAATAGCCTTTGAATTTGGTACGGTCTGTCCCTGTTAGCGTCTATTTCCTCGTCACCATCGATTACAGTTTGTGTCTTACTGAGGGAGAGGAGACAACTTTCTACTGTATCTAATGTCCTTAGTGGTCACATAGAGCTCATACAACCCCACTTCAAAAAAACTGAACTATCCCTTTAAGCTGGTTACCAGAAGCAGTCATATATGTCCTCTTTCCCACTGGGAGAAACCTGATCCTCATGTCCGTCAATCAAATGATATTTTGCTCCCCTCCAGATTTTTGAGTGAAGAGACTAAAAGCAGAGCCAGTTTCCCAGGGGGCAGGGGCCCTTCAGAAGCTGAGGGGCTGTTCTATTGCTTTATGAGTGCTTGAGATAAAATTGTGTTAGAAATACTCAAACAAAGCTGAGGCTGGGGAACTTCCTGCAGGGTCCACTTGAGCTCCTGCCCAGGAAAATATGAGATTTATCGTTCTTTGAAGTGGTGAATTAAGGCTTTTTATCCGCTCTGTGGGAACCTGTGGAGGGGCTAATTTTCTCTAAAGCTCACTGCGAGGATCTGGACTGAAGTGGAAGTCTTTGGCTTTTTAATCTACTCACTAATGTAAATGCAGAGTGCAGTGGCATGCACAGAGATTTGAGGGGCGGGGGCAAAAAGGCACATACAGGATGTAATCACCACTGAAGAGGGCGCTAAATCCAGCATGTTTTTCAAGAGTGCATTAGCCCCAGCTTTAGCCCCCAAGAGAACAGTTCAGTGTTTTTACATCCTGGTGGGTACGTTAGCACACATTTGGGCTCCCAGGGGGTCAGTTTAACACAAGCCTTGACTCAAGAGGGCGCCCAGGTGAGGGCAATTTATTGTTTGTTTTGTTTCCAAGAGGGCACTATAGTGAGTGTGTCTCTTTCAACAATTGGGCAAAGGTGGGCGGCCTCCCCCACTGCCCCCCCCCTCCTGTGCACACCTCTGGCAGAGTGTGACAAAGTGTGGGATATATGAGATGATCGGCTCCTCTTGTGGTTTCTCTGGGTGAGGCTGAGGATGAATGGAGGATGAATAATCAGGTTTATACGGAGCAGCTTTTCCCTGCCAGCACAGCCCACAGAAACAGCAGAGCACTTGCTGACTGAACAGTGTTTATTTAACTCTGATCTGCCCCATCACTTAAAGCTCTCTGATTTAACAGTATCAGCAGTGCTGTGGTTTTTCGTGGGAGATGTGAAATCGTGGACGAGTCGAGTCTTTTAAATAGCTTTTTCAAATTAACGGTGAGCAAGAACTGATTCACAGTTATGAGTGAGGTGTTTGTTCTGTAATGTGCAGGCAAGTAAGGATTAAACAATGAGGAAGTGTGCATGAGACTGTTCTAAGACAGGACGTGGAGTGGGAACACCACGACGCGGAGCGGAGTGGTGTTACTCTGCATGCAGAGGGACAGAGGTGAAACTGTTGCTGTATCAGCCAATAATGGCGTGATCTGATAAAACAACAGTTTGCTACTGTATGAAAATGGCGTGGTTTTGTGTTATTTTTAAAGTTTTTTAAATTATTGAACTGGCTCGAGTGGGCCAGTGGAGGGTGCAGTCAGCTGACCCGGAGCCTTCAGTTTCACTTTCAGCCTGCGTGTGTTGTCTGTTGTCCGGTCTCTGTGGCTCTTTCTAATTGTCTGTTGTCATCCTCAGTGAGAATGAATGTTGTAATCATCCAGATAAATATCAAACAAGTTTGAAAATTATCGGGGCGGCTCCGAAGAGTCTGTGAGACGATCGTGGGGCTAAAGATTAATCTGTCCACCGCTCACACTAGAAGATAATCTTGGCTGAACGTCGGGGCTGATTTTAGTCCCCGACCAGATTTCTTCCCTGATTGTGGGGAGGACCGAATCTGGGTTAAATCGGGCAGAATCCTGTAGTGTGAGCCAGGCTTTATGGAGATGGGGCCCAGTAGGAGCGCAGGCTGCCCTCACATACGTTGAAATGTGTGTGACGCGTTGCTACGGTAACGCGCATAGTGGCGTGATACAATGGTGATTTAACTTGCCTAACTAACTGTCAACTGGCGTGCATTAGACCAATCTAATGCACGCCAGTTGACATCGGAATTCTCACTGACCATGGTATAATTCGTATTCAGTAATGGCCTGCAAACAAAGGGCTGACACAGAACGGCAAATTGTTTCTTTTTGTTCACTGAAAAGCGCTGTTCAAAAGAGTCGACCCGTCCGAGAACGTAATATCTCACGAAAACCATCGCGGTACTAGGACAACGAAAGTTACGAAACAAAGGCTCTTTTTAGTAGTGGAAGGAGATAACACTTTGATAGTAGTAGTAGTTGATAGTAGCTTAACTAATGAGGCAAAAACAACTCACCAAGAGCACAAAAGACTGTTTGGAGGGCTGAAGAGTTTATCTGATAAGGCAGAGACAGGCTAGACTTTCATATTCTCTTCTTCCTTGTTACTGGACGGACAGTCCAAAGGATGGAGTCTGTCTTCTTGTCATGGACTCAGGAGTAAAGGAAGACACAAGGGGCCGGTTACCTGTTCAGGGTTTAAATAAAGCCAGGACTAAGCTAATCTGGTCTAACTTAATCCCCACTAATCCCATTGCTTTCTGAGTTGTAACTTAACTTCGAATTAACTAGTTCCAGACTATGGAGTATGTGACTAAGGTAATCAAGGACTAGACAGATCATGTGTTGGAAGCTGAATTAGATTAACAATCTGCACATGGTGCAAAGGTGGGGTTGCTCTGAAAACCTGAGGCGGAATTTTCCTACTATAAATTTTAGCAGTCTGTGTGTATGGAACAGGAGCTTGGTGTCTGATTGAACATGGAGAAAGGAAGAAGAAAGCGACCCAAAAACTTCAGTGAAAGAGAGGAGATACTTTTGAAGGAAATCATTTCAAAACATCCTATAATTGAAGACAAAGATCATGATTCAACCACAGAACTTAAAAACGAATGCATGGACTGCAATTGTGAATGAATATTACTCAAATGAAACAGTAACCAGCAGGACCACCCACCAACTACAGGTAAGATTTAATTATAGGATTTATGGTGGTCTAATTGAACTAATCAGAGCATATGAAAAATATGTTGACTCATATGAGGCACATTCACACATGTTTGTATTGCCTTGTAAAGGTCCTGTAGGAAAACATTAAAATACAGCTAAAGAAAACAACAGCCATTGCTCGTAGGGAGTATTCCAAGACAGGTGGAGGACCCCCAGTTAGACCACAGACCACAGATAGATGACCACAGATAGATGACCTCAGAGATTTATTGACTGGGATGATTGGAAGCCAACAACTTTGGAAGGTATCCCAGATGATGATCATCTGGACAGTTCAGGTTGGGAAACGCAGCAAAACTCATTTGTTACAATGTGTGTGAGGGTATTTTATCCTGCTTAGATAAGCTAAATGGTATCTTTTGCTTTCTAAATAATAATAGAATTAAATTTAAAAAAATCCTGTCAGGGCTTCTATTACTACTTCTGAAGATGTTGAAGTTCATCCTCTAAAATTGTATGTCTAATATTGAAATTCTCTCTGGAACAAGATGACCTGGGTGTGATGTCAGAGGAGCCAGAGCAGAGTCAGAAACATCTGACCTCTGCACCCGAGGCAGCAGCACCCAGTGTCTCCATTCCTGGCAGCACGGCAAGAGTGAAAAGGCTGACTTTTCATGAGAAACTTGCTCTGGAGTTTCATGAGTGCAAAATGCAACAGTTAAAAGAAGAACATGAACTGAAGATGAGAATCCTTCAAGTGGAGTTATCAATCAAAGAGATGGAAAGAGACATGAAACAACAGCAGCTGCAAAACATCAGTGTTTTTTGAAACAATGCCCCTGTATTGTTACAAAAAACACTGGATTCACTCACACCACTCAAATCTGCTGTTTCACCATGGAAAGTTCCACAAGCCAAAAACCTCAAGGTCACAAGTACTTGTAAAGAAGGAGGTATAGGAGTTCCTCTTGCTGACTTACATGAAATCTTTTTCTGAAGCAAACAAATTATTTCAGCTGCATTGTTTTTGTAGATACGGAAACAATCACGGAAACCTGTATCATCAAATTCATTCAGCAGGTTACTTCTGTCTCTGAGAAATCTTCTTTCTGGTCTTGGTGGTGGTCTTCCAACATCATTGATGTAGTCAAGATAATCCATGTTGACCATGCACAGTGGAGCATCCAGCCTTTAATCTGAAGTTCAACCTGCCCCTGGCCAGGTTTAAATAAAGCTGCCATTTAGACCTGGATTAGCTCTAGACTTCCTTCAAGAAAGGAGATTATTTAACTCAAGACTAAGACTAGCCTGATACTATTCTAATCCATGTCTCAGAAAGCTGTTTTGATAAGTCCTGGTTTAATCTTAGACTATGCTTGATCCCTGAATGGGAAACCGGCCCAAGAAGTCTTTCTCTAAGCCATCAATAAAGAATGGATATCAGGAAGTTTTTCAAAAAAGTAAGTATTTATCACTGATGGTAGTTAACAATTGACTCCAGCCCCCTGCTAACAGTAGTTTATGATTATTGATTATTATACCTTGGGTTCTTTGAAATGCGCTATATAGATTTAAGTTATTATTATTTTATTATTATATTATTATGATGAATATAATGATAATGATACAACAATAGTCACACCGCCATCCTTATTGATCTGTAGGAGTCAGAGCAGAGGAGCACAGGGAATGAGAGGGGAGAGACCTCCACTGGAAAGGTGAGTCTAAAGATGGAGTACTTTGTCTGTAGGACACGGAATATAAATAAAATAAAATTTGAATAAGTGATATGGTAAAATGACATAGCCCAGTGATTCCCAACCTGTGGGCCGTGGCCCCCTGGTGGGTCACCAAGGTACTGCGAATGGCCCGCCAAAGCTTTTTCAAAATAGTTTGATTTTTGTGGGGTGGGGATGTTATAATGTAAAAATAAAAACGTTGCAACATGTTATAGATGCTGTAATTTAGTAATTATAGTTTTAATTTAATAATTCTATTATTTGTAGAGCACTTTTAAAAACATAGTTTACAAAGTGCTTTGACAAGCATTCAGCACAAAATATTAAAACACAAACAGAAAATTGGCACAATAAAGTAAAAACAAAAAGTACAGCTTAAATCAAGACTAACAGAGAGAGACAATGTAAAAAGATATGAGGTGAAAAGGTCCTTTCCATAATTTATAGTACTTTATAGGAACCCAGACAATACAAGAACCATGCAGCCTAAAAAGAGACCACGAGGACCAAACATAAGAAAAATAAAATCAGCAAGAATAGGAAATGCAATCAAAAAAGGGATGAAAACAGGATTATTTAACTGAAGAAAGTTTTCTGCCATCCGACTGTTGATGTCCTTGAGGCAGTCCATGACAGCAGCCAGGCCCTGTGGGTCCTCGGGTCTCAGAGGAAGGTATATCTGTGTGTCATCTCCGTGGTAGGAGACTTTGTGGCGCTGAATTAGATGGCCAAGGGGCAGTATGTAAATGGAAAATAAAATTGGACCTAAAACAGAACCCTGCGGTACACCATAGGCAACGGCAGCAGAAGAGGAGCTGTGGTTGCCTATGGTGACCGCAAAGGTTCGCTCTAAAAGACAAGACTGAAACCAGCTAAGTGCAGTGCCTCTGATACCCACCCAGTTTTTAAGACGCTCAATTAAAATGGTGTGGTCGACAGTATCAAAGGCTGCACTGAGATCTAAAAGAGTTAAATCTGAGCCCTCCCCTCTGTCTGCTGCTAAAAGAAGATCATTGGTCACTCTGAGGGCCTTCTCAGTGCTGTGACCTGCTCTAAAACCAGACTGAGATTTCTCAGAGGTTATTATCAGACATAAAACTTAAAAGCTGTGTAGAAACCACCTTCTCTAAAAGTTTGGATAAAAAGGGAAGTTTTGACATTGGTCTAAAATTGTTAAAATCAGTGGGATCAAGGTTTGGTTTCTTTAAAAGAGGTTGGACCACAGCGTGTTTAGTGACTGTGGAGCCTCCAACATGTTTCTCTTGTATTCAGTTCAGTCCTTCATGTTCAATCTTTATTTAAAAAAAGTGTTCTCAGGACGCATCGCATGGCTGAGTTTCCGCTACATGTATAGGATCGTGGCACACCGCCACAACAAAGTAAAAGCTGCCATGCCTTCTGAATTATGATCTTTTATTTTTTTTAATGTTTCAGACCCAAATTACATTGCACATGGCTCTTGTATGCAACTGAAACTTTCAGAATGCCACAAACATTTTTTGACGCTGCCTGGAATCAAACAGTTATCTTTCAGAAGCGAATCATCTCTCTGTGTTCTCATGTGAACGGACTCACCATCATGGTTGGCTCATATCACAGACTAAAATGATAAAAGACAGAGCTCTGGTGGGTATTTGCTGTTCACAGCTCTCAGCATCAAGCACAGCGGAGTTCTGCTCCGATGCGCACAAGACGCACGGTTACTGGAGAAAAACAATTCCACGCTGACCCTGATCATTCATCAGTAGCACGTATACATGGACCCAAATATTCAGCTTGCATTCGGTTTATTTGCTCAAACAGAAAGAATTTAACCTTTGTATACACCTCATTCCAAGAGAAAAGAGCCAATCTGAATGGACATTTAATCAGTTTCACAGGGGTGGAATATTCCTTTCCCCAAATCGATTGAGGTATCATGTGTCCACTCAGACAGAAAGTTGTCAGGGTGCGTTCTTTCAGCGCGTGCTCAGATATGACGTAAGACACAACTAGAGACGTTCCTCAACTCTAAAAATGGCAGCGAGCCGTCAGCACTGGAGGAAAGTTTGCTTTTTATCCAAACTTTGAAGAAATGAACATAATTTCAAGACTGGACAGACACTCGCAATATAGAGTATTGCAATACCGTGATAAAAAAAATAAAACTGTCATCCTCCATCTTTGATGAATCACGTGATGTTTACGTTTTTCTGCGCAT
Organism: Halichoeres trimaculatus; assembly: GCF_033239565.1. Classification (NCBI taxonomy): domain Eukaryota; kingdom Metazoa; phylum Chordata; class Actinopteri; order Labriformes; family Labridae; genus Halichoeres; species Halichoeres trimaculatus. The sequence continues at coordinate 65,925 of NW_027437186.1, forward strand.
GCCCCATTGAGTATTCTGCTTGATTACAGCGGCGCATGTAGACCAGAGATTGGAATATTCCTTTCCATGTTTACTGTTGTTTTCGGAAAAGTCATTCAGAAAGATTCCATTCAGAAAGACAAAAAACTCCTCATGTAAACGTGGCTAATGTTTACAGATGCATGTTTTCTGTGTATAAAGTCAGCACAAGCAGAAGGGCCCCTGTCACTCTGTGATTTATATTCGCTTTAAACTTCATCCTGATCAGCTTGTGGAGCCTGTGATGATGATCGGTGCGGTGCTTACGCTGAGTTCACTCGCGCACACAGCATGTGATCGCTATTCCTTCTCCCGCTTGTCCAGGACTCACCTTTCTGCTCTCTTTGGGACAGAAGTTATAGTTTTGCTGTTTTCCTCTCATTCTTTAAAAATCAGCAGAGGACTTTTCCTCCAGCTTTCAGAGATCAAACCTGAAAGAATTCATACCACACTGTACCTCTGTGCAGGGGCGTGTCCAGACTTTCAGACTGGGGGGGCACAATGACTATCAAGACAAGACTATCAGTGCTCAGATTTCTTGACTGCCCTGACTGCATCAGAAATGATGGATCCACCATCGGTCAACATCCAAATAAGGTAGCCGTAGTCTACATTGCTTGTTATTCTCCTAGCTAAACCCTTAAAGCGCAGACTACTGAAGGCTCTTTCTTCCACACATTGTACCCATGTTAAATTCCTCTCTGTAGGTCTACTCTAAAGGCTGTGAACCTTATCAGAAAGAAGCTGCTCCTCCCCTCCAGAACAGACTTTTTGAAGAAGCAGCTGGTCTGTTTTGTAATCAGCGTGTGAGAAGAGCTCCCTGAGGTCAGAGAGTGAAAACCTGCAGCACACCAAGCACTACCCACGGTAGGAGGAGAGCAGACACTCAGCTGCATAGAAGAATGTCAGCTACGTTCAAAAACATCGACAACATCCAATGGTTTATCCATTCATCAGAGGGTCAGTCATATACATGGAGGACATGGAGGACATGGAGGACATTAACCAGAACACTTTTTTCAGATTAATACGTCAGCAGGACTCAGGCCCTCAAGAGTCCACAGAAAGGACTTTGGGGAGATCCAGGTCCTGATCTTTCAAGGAACTTGCTGTTCATGTACTTGGAGTGCTGAATGCTATCAGTCAGCCACAGGACCAGTCCATGCAAACACACACACGCACGCACACGCACACACACACACACACACACACACACACACACACACACCTACAAGGAAGTTAGAAACATACAGTCGTACATAACAAGCACATCTTTGGAAAAAGCGGAAATGCCCACAGAGACTTCCAGAGGCCCTCAGAGACTACTCTAGTAGCAGCTCCAATCAAATTCAAATCTCTTCCTCTGGCGTACAAAACACTGACAAGAAGAGCTCCTGCCTACCTGAGGTGCCTCATCCAAGTCTACACTCCTTTTGCCCTCTACGCTCTGCTTGTGAAAGCAGCTGTTGCGCCCAGCCCAGCGCGGCTCTAAATCTCTCGCCAGACTCTTCTCCTCTGTTGTTACCCAATGGTGAATCAATTACCTAACTCTATACAGACCACAGAGTTCCTTATACTATTAAGAGATGTCAGTAGACTCGTCTGTTCAGGAAACACTTTGGCCCTTAAGCTGACCCTTCTCCTCTTTTTCCTCGGGGGTAGAATGAGTCAGAAGGTCTAAGACCCAGCTCTTGGTGTTTATTTAGCAATCTTGCTGAAGGTTGAACTATAGTGCTGCAGCAATTAAGTGTGGTTGGTTATGGACATATTATTCAACAAAGAAATACTTCTTTTGTCACTTAATGGCAGCAGCTACAGCCAAATAATTTGTAGCATTTTGTCACACTAACTTCCTTCTAAATTCTTGCTTGTGTTGTGGACAAAAGCATCTGCTAAATGAAACTGTAAACTGTGATCAGGAAAACAGAAAGTGTCCACAGCACTCAATGGCTCTATGACTTCCTGTGGGGACCAAAGGCTGTGGTTATATGTGTTTGCTGCAGGTAAGCTGTGTAACCCTAACCTACGGAGGACACTCATTTCAGCCGCTTGTACCCGCAATCTTGTTCTTTCAGTCACGACCCACAGCTCGTGGTTATAGGTGAGGGTTGGACTGTAGATTGACTGGTAAATTGAGAGCCTTGCCTTGTGGCTCAGCCCTCTCTTCACCACAACACACCGCTGTCCAGATCACTGCCAACGCCTCCCCAATCTTTCTGTCAATCTCTCGCTCCATTTTCCCTTCACTCATGAACAAGACCCTGAGATACTTGAACTCCTCCACTTGGGGCAAAGACTCTGTCCCAGCCTGGAGTGGGCAGTCCACCCTTTTCAGACTGAGAACCATGGCCTCAGACTTAGAGGTGCTGATCTTCATCCCAGCTGCAAACCCCCCCCCCCAGTGCGAGCTGGAGGTCAGTGTTCGATGAGGCCAACAGGACCACATCATCTACAAAAAGCAGAGATAGGATCCTGAGACCCCCAAACCTGACTCCCTTCGCCACTTGACTGCCCCTACAAAATCCTGAGCATAAAAGTAATGAACAGAATCGGTGACAAAGGGCCCGGGCAAAGTCCAACCCTGACTGGGGACGAGTTTGACTTACTGTTGGCAATATGGACCAAGCTCTCACTCCAAAAATTCAGAGACTGAACGGCCCGTAACAACAGGCCATCGACTCCATATTCATGGAGAACGCCCCACAAGATACCTCAGGGGACATGGTCAAAAGCCTTTTCCAAGTCCACAAAGCACATGTGGACTGGTTACGCGAACCCCCATGCACCCTCTAGCACCCTTGCAAGGGTATAGAGCTGGTCCTATGTCCCAAGGCCAGGATTAAAACTATATTCGTCATATCCGTCGGACTCTCATCTCCAGCACCCTGGAGTAGACCTTACCAGGGAGGCTGAGGAGTGTGATTCTCCTGTAGTTGGAACACACCCTCTAGTCCCCCTTCTTAAAAAGGGGAACCACCACCCCAGTCTGCCAATCCAGAGGCACTGTCTCCGATGTTCATGCAATGTTGCAGAGACGTGACCTCAACTATACTCTCAGTTGAGGTCAGCAGCTCCCCATCCCCACTGTAAACAGTGTGGACAGAGGGACACTTTCCCCTTCTGAGCCTACGAACTGTTTGCCAGAATTTCTTCAGCACCAACTGAAAATCTTTTTCCATGGCCTTACCAAACCTCTCCCATGCTTGAGTTTTTGCCTCAGTGACCGCGAGAGCCGCGCAATGCGTAGCCTGCACCAGAGCAAGTACGGGCACAGAGTGTCCCCATCCCAACCTCAAGTTTACACTAAGGCCTCCAAGCCCAATCTTTATCAGGGTTGTGTTTGGACGAGATGAAGCAGACATCTGGATAAAACCTTAAAAAAAACTTTGGTATCTCTGATACCAAAACACATTAGGTTAGGAAAGACAGAGTCCAGGATGATGTCTCCTCCTCTGTCTCAACCAAAGGACGCCTCATCCAGCCTGTCACACGAGCAGTCCTGTAGACTGACACAGAGAACTCCTCAGGGTCTCCGCCTGGGACGAGCTGAAGTGACCAATCAGAATCTTTGTTTCTGGATTCCGGCCTCAGAGAGTGTGAACAGCCGTGAACAGGAAGTTTAACTCCTTGTGATCCTGTTCAGAGGATTTAGAGGTGTCTGACTCAGGTAGAGACCGCTGATGACCCAGACCTGAGCTGACTGTTCACTGACCAGCCCAGACTGAGGCATGTCCCATCTAGGTGGGATAATTCTGCACTAACAGAAATCCAGGTAGAAGGTTCAATTAATCCTGATTTTTGATTGTAGCCATGATCACCAAGCCCTAATCTGTATTATAAATAAAGTGTGAAGAGTGTTTGGATTATTATGAATCAGGCATACCTCAGTAAATTGCTGTTTTCCCTGAGTGGACTGATCTTTCCTATAGTTATCTAAACCCTGTCCATCCTGAAGAAGAAAGAGAAGATCTCTCTCATCTTGTTCTGATCTTCATGGTTGTTTTCTTCATCTTCCATCTTCCTTTTCTCCTGCTTTTATTTTAACAGATGTTTACTCGGGTCCCTCTCCATCAACGTCTTATCTGCTCCTGTGGGAAGCACTTTGGGCTGCATTTCTAGTGCTGTCAACATGCTTTGTGTGTGTGTGTGTGTGTGTGTGTGTGTGTGTGTGTGTGTGTGTGTGTGTGTGTGTGTGTGAGTGTGTGTGTGTGTTCATGTCCTGTATTAACAGGCTAAGGTCACCTGACCTGATGAGCCCCCCCCCCCCCCGGACAGGTCCTGACTCAGTCTGTTTCCCTTCTTTCCGCCTGACTCAGGTCCACACCAGTTCCAAACCCTGAGCCTCCTCTTTGCCTCCTTGTTTCTTTCTCTGATCCCCCTCTTAGACTCCTCTGCCTCCTCTTAGACTCCTCTGCCTCCTCTTAGACTTCTCTTAGACTCCTCTGCCTCCTCTTAGACTTCTCTTAGACTCCTCTGCCTCCTCTTTGCCTCATCTTTGCCCCCCTCCCTTTACTCCTCAACGCCTCATCTATGCCTCCTCTTTGCCTTTTTTAGCCTCCTCCTTACCTCCTCTTTGCCTCCTCTTTGTCTTTTCTTTGCCCCCTCTTTGCCTCCTCTTTGCCTCCTTGTTGCCTTCTTTTTGCCTCCCCTTTGTCTTTTTTTTGCCTCCTCTTTGTCTTTTTTTTCCTTTTCTTTGCCTCCTCTTTGTCTTTTTTTTCCTTTTCTTTGCCCCCTCTTTGCCTCCTCTTTGTCTTTTCTTTGCCTCCTCTTTGTCTCTTTTTTCCTTTTCGTTGCCTCCTCTTTGCCTCCTTGTTGCCTTCTTTTTGCCTACTCTTTGCCTTTTTTCTGCCTCCTCATTGCATCATGGGTCCAGTTACCTCTATGTTGCAGGATGGGACTTTTCTGGCACACAGTGATTTTTTCCGGGGACATGGTTGCTGGACTGACTTTTCCCTGAAGCAGGGTTTTTCCATCCTTTTGTTGGTTTACAGAGACCAGCGCCATAAATCTCAGCTTTCAGTGCTCTCAGTACTTTCATGGGTTTTGGGGACTTCTTGGAGCTGTTTGTGCAGACCTGTCTGGGCCCACAGGCTGCACAGTTGCCTCTGTTGGCCTCTCAGATCTACTGAGCTCAGGTCAAACAGGCTGAGACAGGCCCAGATCTTCACAGCAGAGCTGCTTTAGGTGTGTCTGTGCCCTGTCAGCACTGTGAGTCTTCCAGGTCTGGACGGACCCTTCATGAGTTCAGTTACGTACATCAGTCAGTCGACCTATTCAAATTTTATTTCAGCAGCCTAACACCATCTTTGACTGTAACATGTGGAAGCACTGTCTGTGACATCACTTGTCTGTTTCTGATATTCAGCTGCCATGTTAGAAATACTGAGTTGGACTCAGCTTTGGTCCCGTTTGGATGAGGTGAAAAGATGGGCCTTTGGCCTCTTTGCAGACAGCTGACCTGAGTGACCACCTGTCCATCAGGTTGGCCACACCCACATTTCTTAAACCAGGCTGTAAATGTTTAAAGTCTTTAAAAATCAGGTTTCTGATGTTTCTGCAGCCAGTCTCAAGCAGACTCTCCAAGAACTGCAGTGTCTCCCTGAAAGGCTTTATTTCCCACCGGTGGAGGCTGTTCCTGGCTTGGCCCAGACCAACAGGCAGGTACTGCTCCATTCCTCATCTCTGAGTCATCTGATGTCTGATCTACACGTTAGGCTGCTGTAAGGAATTTTAAATCCACTGAGAAACTTTTTCTTGTCATTAATGAAATTACAGAGATAGACTCCTGCTCCTTCACCCTCTCCTCTCAGTCCAGGAGCAGCTGTGCACCTCTGGTTTCCTCTCTGAACACACGGCCCCACAGGGATCTCACTGCAGTGTCACCAGCTCTGAGGATGAAACCCAGGCCCCCTCTCTCTATCTGTGCTGACCAGGACCCCAGCTCCACTCGGTCTTATCAGACAGCATCAAGATAAAGCCGGAATGTGCAGAAGCAGTGTAACACAAGTCAAATCCCAGCTCCATCAATCCCACCAGCTGCTCAGAGGCTGATTTCCCATCTCCGCAAGGTGAGAGCAGCTGAAACCACCACCAGTGAAGGCTGGGGTGCTCTCCACAGCTTCACACTAACAACTGGAGAGCAGAGGAGTGTGAGCAGCTTTTGGGTAGAGGACAGAAGGTGGCGGCTTAAAGTCCCTGTTTTCAGGACTCCAGCCTCTGTACACAAGGTGTACAAACTAGTGCTAGCTTGTTGGGCTAATATGCCATGCCAGAAAGTAAACTGGTGGTGGCAATATACCATGTTCAAAATCAAATCAAACTTTATTTATAAAGCAGTTTTCATACATTAAAGTGAAGCACAAAGTGCTTTGGATTATTAAAGGAGCAGCCCTTACCCATCCCAGCAGCCAACCCACACAGGCCCCAACCCCACAAACACACACACACACACACCACACACACACACACACACACACACACACATACACACACACACACACACACACACACAAGGTGAATATATTTGAGAAATATGTGGCTGAGAGCAGAGGAGCCAGGTCAGGAAACGCACTCAGGAGGTCATCTGCACCGGGCGCTGCCAACGGCTCAAAGGCCAGGACACCTCCACCCAGGCACCCACCGAGCTACAGGTCCATGAGGGGCCCACAGCAGCAAAGCACTGCTGCAAACCCCCACCTGACCAAGTCAATGGTCACCACTAGACAGAAGTATCCCAGCCAGAGCTAATCACAGCCCCCAGTGCAGAGGGCCCCCTGCTGAGGAAACACTGGAGACAGGAGATAAAAACGTCAAAACAAAACATAAAACTTTAAGATAAGAAGTAAAAACATGTTACAGTTTTTCTCGATTGTTTACACACAATTTTTGGTGCCTGAGACATGATGACCACAACGTATAACCAATGCACCAACTCCATGAACCAAGTCTGCTAAACTATAAGCACAATTCCTGCTTTACACTCAGACTGCAGATCTACAACACACTTTTTTCAAAACACTACACACAATCCTCTGAGTTTTGGCACAATTTTCATGAAGTAAACTTCTTGTTTTCACAAAGAACACAATGCCACTCAAAACAGTAAAATGAACATTCCTATTATGCACACTGACTCATCACATGGGTAAACACCTGTCACACAATTTTACAACTAGCAATCAGAGCTTTAGCATAAAAGGGCAATAGGTGAGTTTCTCTGTTTTGGAACAATGTACTCCAACATTGAAATCAGAGGGAGAGCCAGAGGTGTGAGAATGAGAGGAGGACGAGGAGGATGAGGATGAGGAGGACGAGGACGAGGACGAGGACGAGGACGAGGAGGAGGAAGGATGAGGGCCATATTCTCTGATGAGATTGGGGTCACTTTGGTTGACCATGTGGTGAACCATGGTCTAACAATGAGGGAGGCTGGGCAAAGGGTGCAGCCAAATTTGAGCAGATACACAGTAGCATCCATCATCCAGACTTTCCAAAATGAAAATAGGTGAGAAATCTAGTCTTACTAGTATTAGGAAATTGTTGTACTGCAATTCAACACAGTACTCAATGAGTACAGTATTACAGTATTACCAGTGGACTGTTCTGAAGGACTGTAAAAAAGTAAAGTGTTTATTTGAGAAATGTATTCCTTCTTTTTATCCCTTCACAATATTTACAGTATTTCACTCTGAGTATTGCAGAGCTGAAAGACGACCATCAAGAGGAGGTCTGGAGCGTCTACTGTCTCCTGAACAGGAAAATCAAATTGTGAACATGGTCCTAGAGAATAATGTCATTACATTACGACAAATCCAAAGAAAAGTACGAGAAAACAATGACATTTTTCCAAATGTTGATAGAATAAGTTTATCCACTCTGGACCGTGTCTTGCGAAGAAATTCTCTGAAGATGAAACAAGTCCACAGAGTTCCATTTGAACACAATTCAGACAGAGTCAAAGAACTGTGATATAACTATGTGCAAGTAAGTCCTCTTCAATCCTGTAACTGATGCATACCCTGAAAACTGTAAATATTATACATGTTTTAGTTTTGGAATCATAATGAATGTATTTCACATAGTGACCACTCCATGTCTATTTCTGATATTATCCTGTGTGTTTCAGAGAGTCCTTGAGCTAGAGGTGGCTGCAGTGGAGCACCAGTTTGTCTTTATTGATGAGGTTGGATTCAACCTCACAAAAATACGTAGAAGGGGAAGGGACATCATCGACCATTTTGTGTTCTGAGTCAAAAAAAAAACAAAAACAAAACAAAACAAAACAAAAAAACAATTCTAAAATATTTTTCAAGAAGTGTCACACTGAACACAAAAAGGCCCGAGTCATGATGAAAATTATGTAATCACAGTGTTTTACACTGAGCACATCAGTGTCCAACTGGTTCATATAAATGTTTGTTCATACAGTGGTTTATGTTTGTCATTTGGAGACAAAACACCATTTTGAGAAGAATAAACACTGTTTTGGATGTAAAGTTTCATTTTGCAGGAGAATTGAGGGGTTTTGAGAAATGTGTGAGTGATTTTTTGATTTGTGTGTAGAGTTCTGAGAATATGAGGCATCCTTTCAGAAAATGTGTGTAAGCAATCGTGAAAAACTGTAACTAAGAAAAGAAATAGATATAAACAGTGCTAAAAATACAATTCAATAATTCAGTAAATAAATAAATAAATCTATTAAACAGTAAAATGAAATAAACTAAATAAATAACCAAGTAGATATCTAAATGAATAAATACAATAAAATATTAGTTCAAAGCTGAGGGAAAAAAGTGGGTCTTCAGTCTGCTTTTAAAAATATGAACATTCTCTGCGGCCCTCAGGTCCTCTGGCAGGCTGTTCCACTGACTGGGGCCATAGTGCTGGAAAGATGCCTCACTGAAAGTTTGTGTCCTAGCTTTGGGTATTACCAAAAGGCCAGTGCCAGAGGATCTCAGGGTCCGTGAGGGTTCATATGGTAAAAGCAGTTCTGAAAGATAAGAAGGCCCCAGACCCCTAAGACATTTAAAAACCATTAAAAGGACCTTAACATCAATCCTAAAACACACAGGGAGCCAGTGCAGTGATTTTTAAACCGGTGTAATATGTGCCCACCTCCTGGTCTTTGTCAGCACACTTGCTGCTGAGTTTTGTAAAAGTTGTAGACCATAAATGTTTCTTTTCGGAAGACCAGAAAGCAGAGTGTTACAATAATCAATACGACTGGAGATAAAAGCATGCATTAGCATCTCTGTGTTAGCCCGGGAGAGAAAGGGGCGGACTCAGGCTATGTTCTTTAAATGATAAAATCCTGTTTTAGTTATATTCTTTTTATTTGTTGAATAAAATTGAGCTCAGAGTCAAAGATGACGCCCAGATTTTTAAACTGATTGGATGGGTTTAAAGACAATTTTTGCAATTTTGAATCTAAATTCTCTCCCTGAGCCTTAGGCTCGATAACTAAAACCTCAGTCTTGTCCTGGTTGAGCTGTAAGAAGATCTCTGCCATCCAGGATTTAATATCTAAAATACATTTAAAAAGGGCATCAAGTGGCCCTGTGTCATAAGGGCACATGGATATATACAGGTGTGTGTTATCAGCATAGCTGTGAAAAGCTATACCATGCTTCCTGATGACACTTCCCAACAGGAGCATGTACAAGTTAAAAAGTATGGGGCCTAAAAGTAAGCCTTGGGGCACACCACTGTTAATTTTAAACTGATGATAACTTGCTAAGCTAAAATACAATTTTAGAAAATAAACTTGTGCTAGCTTGTTAGCTAATATGCCATTTTAAAAAGTAAACTTGTGCTAGCTTTTTGAACTAGTATGCCATTTTAGAAAATAAATGTGCTAGCTTTTTGAACTAATATGCAATGTAAGAATTGTGTCATCAAATGGTCCAGGTTAGACCTGTTTCATGTGGTGCGGTGCTCTGTTGGTTAGGTGTTGTATCACCTGTTGTGTTGGCGTGTTTGTATCAGAGAGTGTCTGGCTCAGTGACTGTCTGCTTGGCCTGGATGTGATCAAACATTAATGGTGAACTGTCATGTTACTCATTCCTATTCCTTGGCATTTTTGTCTCTGGTGGGGCAAATAAATTTCACACCAGAGCCCAAAATAAAGTCCTGACATGACAGGCAGTGCACACTGATGCTGGCTAGCACAATAAAAGAGAGCGGACTTCACCAGCAGGTCAACGTTCTGACTGTAGCCTACACTGAAATGCCATACAAACGCAAAACTACACTAGTGTTAAAAGGATTCAGATAAATCCTGGTAGCAATCTGCTGCAATCACTTGTTGTCTGATTGACACTGATGAAAAAAAGAACAATTCTGAAACTGATGGACATACGTCTTGGCCATGGAGAACCCCCTGAGCCTTAAACCTTGTTTATCCCCACCTCTGAGCAGGTCTCTGACTCTCAGCTTTCATCACTTGGCAGTAGCCCTCTGCATGAGTCACTCATATAAAGGATTTACAGCATTGCTCCCCTCAACAGCCCAGATTCCTTTAGTCTGAGTAATACCTGAAAACTCATAGCTAGGAATTTGTTGTATCAGAGCAGTTTAGTCACCAAATGATCATTCAGAGATCATGGTGGATATTTGAATGCTCTGTGTGTGAACTCTTTCCCTGTAATGACTCTCTGTAAAATCTGTCCCTCAGTGAGCTCAGAGCTCCTCGTTCCATCATCACAGTCTGATGACATCACAGCTCACCTGTCGTCAGGTGTTTCTGAGCCCAGGTGATCAGTGGTCGGTTTCCTGCAGCATATGGCTGTGTATGGCTGTGAACAGTTGTGTTTTGCTCTGAACAGTTCTGTATTGCTGTGTATGGCTGTTTGTGGCTTCTCTGTGTGGCTGTGTATGCCTGTGTATAGCTGTTTGTGGCTGTGTATTGCTGTGTACCCCTGTGAACAGTTGTGTATGGCTGTGAACAGTTGTGTATGGCTGTGAACAGTTGTGTATGGCTGTGAACAGTTGTGTATGGCTGTGAACAGTTGTGTATGGCTGTGAACAGTTGTGTATGGCTGTGAACAGTTGTGTATGGCTGTGAACAGTTGTGTATGGCTGTGTATTGCTGTGTACCCCTGTGTACAGTTGTGTATGGCTGTGTACAGTTGTGTATGGCTGTGTATTGCTGTGTACCCCTGTGTACAGTTGTGTATGGCTGTGAACAGTTGTGTATGGTTGTGAACAGTTGTGTATGGCTGTGTACAGTTGTGTATGGCTGTGAACAGTTGTGTATGGCTGTGAACAGTTGTGTATGGTTGTGTACAGTTGTGTATGGTTGTGTACAGTTGTGTATGGCTGTGAACAGTTGTGTATGGCTGTGAACAGTTGTGTATGGCTGTGAACAGTTGTGTATGGCTGTGAACAGTTGTGTATGGCTGTGAACAGTTGTGTATGGCTGTGAACAGTTGTGTATGGCTGTGAACAGTTGTGTATGGTTGTGTACAGTTGTGTATGGCTGTGTACAGTTGTGTATGGCTGTGTATTGCTGGGTATGGCTGTGAACAGTTGTGTATGGCTGTGAACAGTTGTGTATGGCTGTGTATTGCTGTGTATTGCTGTGTATTGCTGTGTACCCCTGTGTACAGCTGTGTATGGCTGTGTATGGCTGTGAACAGTTGTGTATGGCTGTGAACAGTTGTGTATGGCTGTGAACAGTTGTGTATGGCTGTGAACAGTTGTGTATGGCTGTGAACAGTTGTGTATGGCTGTGAACAGTTGTGTATGGCTGTGAACAGTTGTGTATGGCTGTGTATTGCTGTGTATTGCTGTGTACCCCTGTGTACAGCTGTGTATGGCTGTGAACAGTTGTGTATGGTTGTGTACAGTTGTGTATGGCTGTGTACAGTTGTGTATGGCTGTGAACAGTTGTGTATGGCTGTGTATTGCTGTTTATTGCTGTGTTTTGCTGTGTATTGCTGTGTTTTGCTGTGTATTGCTGTGTATTGCTGTGTATCGCTGTGTATTGCTGTGTATTGCTGTGTACCCCTGTGTACAGTTGTGTATGGCTGTGAACAGTTGTGTATGGCTGTGAACAGTTGTGTATGGCTGTGAACAGTTGTGTATGGCTGTGTATTGCTGTGTATTGCTGTGTACCCCTGTGTACAGCTGTGTATGGCTGTGTATGGCTTCTCTGTGTGTCTGTGTACGCCTGTGTCATCTTCACAATGGGCCTCTTCCTCCCACTCAGTGAAACATGGAAGACAATGTGCGAGCTGTCAGCCGGAGTGTGGAGGCTCCCTCACGGTCACAACAATGGGCAGATTTATCCCCCTCCCACCTGGAGCGGCTGCAGGATTATCTGCTCAGCAGGTGTGGGTGCTCGTACAGTAAATAAGGTGAGAGAGCCTCTGAGCACGGCTGGAGTAGGAATGCGGAGTAACCTGATGCTGGGATTAGACGGGGGAACAGGGAGGTCTACCAGTGAGCTTGAGCAGAATATCACCATGCTCTGAGTTGATGCGGAGACAGAAGGACACGTCCCAATATATCACCACTGCTGACAAGTTTATGAATGTTGGAGTTATTAACGTTGTACCCTGCTGTGAAAGATGGTTTGAAGTCTCTTTCAGCCTCTTTCAGCCTGATGTTTAAACACCCTGTGTGGAAGCCTTTCTCCTGTTTCACAGTACGGTGTTTTTAATCCATACAGTGGCAGCAAACAGCTGGACTCGAGCCCTAAAGGCCGTCTGAGGGTGATCACCTTACTCATGGTCTCATGATATGAAGTCACTGGCCTGTGTGTGCTTCTGACAGGTACCACAGGGGTTTTGTTGGTCTCAAAGGAAAGACGTCATAAAGGGTCTTACCTTTCTTCCACGGAGCCAGGATGGAGAGGGACTTGTGCCAGCTGATGACCAGCCCAGCCTTTCTGCTCTTCACACTCATCCTGCTGCAGTAACTCCTGCGTTTGGGCTCAAATGGAACAAAGTCAAGGAAAGAAGGATAGCTTCCTCAGAGAAACGTCATCCCAAGTGGACGGGAGGGAAATCTGTGGAGGGGTTCAGCTCTGAAAACCTCCTCTGGTGACCAGCTGGTCCTGGAGCTGGCTCATGGTACCTGTGTGTCCCAGCCTGCTGCTCGGTGCGAGCGTGTTAGAGCATGTGTGAGAGTGTGTGTGAGGGTATCCAGTTCCTACAGCTGAGACGAGGAAAGGAGGCCGGACCCAGGATCATAAGCAGAGTAGTAGGAGGAGCCACTGAGAGGAGGAGTGGAGGGCTGAGATTTAGACTCCCTGGAGGCAAACAGGAGCAAAGTGCTGGAGGAGGTGCGGGAATGTTTCAGAGGGAAGACTGATGAAAAGAACAGGTCCTTATTCAACCACAGCTTCAAACGCTCACAGTAAACCTCAGGGTGAAAAAAAAGTTGTTTTTGGTCTCCCTTCACTGTACAAAGTACACAAACAACATGCCTCACACTTTTAGCACAGCAGAGAATCCATAGAAATAATAAAGGCTACAACTAAAACAAAAAAAGAAATATTTCTTTTGAAGACCTGAATGAGCCTTGTTTAAAAATCTAACTCATTATAAACCCCCCATCCATAAACACTGGGTTCATAGCAGACCTCTGTTCCTGAGGTCTGTGCTAAGCTCACTGACTGTTTGGACCTTTTTAGAGCTTCAAATGTAACAATAACCCAAAATGTCATTTATTTTAAAAAAAAAGATACAAAACCAGAAATAAATCAAATTGCCACATTTTGGGCAAAATGTTATTACATTTTAGGTTTTTGTTATGTTTAAGTCTCTAAACAGACAGCTAAAGGTTGAAACCTGAGATTAAGGCAAAAACCCAGGTTAATGTGTCTGTGCTGATGTTGTCTCCAACCCACAGTCAGCAGTTATTCTGCAGTGGTCTGTTCAAACTTGAGAGTCTATCAATAAAATGAAGAGCCAGGTTACGTTAGCTCTGCTTGGTGAGGTTGGAGTTGGTAGATGAGCTCTGGTAGGACAGAACCAGGATTCACTAACGTTACACGTGACAGACACGTCTCAGAGCACCGGGCTGTGAGGAGAGAGAAATATAGCAGCTGCTAAACTACGCTACAAACTGACAAAGTTAGCTTGTTGTCAGGTTTCAAAGCATAGCTCTAGCTAACTGTTGATAAACACCTTACCTCGTGGAGCTGGATCTGATGAAAAGTTGTCTTGAACAAAGAAGAGTTAAAAAGATCTGATCTCCATTCATTTCCAAAACAAACACATGTCTTGGTAAGAGTTATGTCTTCACCACTGTATATGTGAGACTCCTGGCCAAAGGGTGGTGCTGCAGTCCACTTTTAACAGATCCTCACAGATATAGGAAAAAAATCACAGTTCAGTCAGACAACTCACGTTTGAATTGTTTATTTAGCAGCAAATATATTTTATGTTTGGCGTCCAGGCTCCGGCCTCATCACCCCTCACAATAAGTTTACATGGTGACATTGAGGAGTGATGAGCAAAACATACTGAACATAATCCCCTCCGGAGCCTGCAGGTGGTGGTGGTGGGGGCAAAGAAACATGCAGCATTACAAACGCAGGGCAGCCAAGGCATTGACAGGCAGAGAGGGATGAGAGACTCCCCGTTTAAATAGACCGCCCAATTGAGAGGCAGAGTGTGATAGCAAGATGGTTATGACGTGTGAGACACGTGGTATGTGCATAGCAGTGCTGCTCGAGTAAACTGCCAGAACTAGCTCGCGGGCTCGCCCCATTAATTTATGAGACAGTCCAAAAACATGCTCACCAGGTTAATTGGTCACTCTAAATTGCCATAGGTGTGAGCGTGTGAGTGACAGGTTGTATGTCTATGTGCCAGTCCAGGGTGCCCAATGGCAGCTGGGATAGGCTCCAATGACCCTGAACAGAATGAGGGGTTTAGAAAATGTCTGAATGAAATCTGAGAATGAATATCCAGCCTAAACAAACTGTTTCCTTCCTTTGTCTGACGCTCCAGACCCTCCAGCTGCTCTTCCTCCTCCACTCTTCCTCCTCCAGCAGCCTCCATAGTAATTTAATGAAACCAAAACAAGTTAATTCTGACGAAATGCTTTATTCAGGCACAGTATCCCTGACAAGCTTTCAACATGTCCTCCTTCCCCAGTTTGTGGCAGCTATAGCGAGTGAAGGATCATTGACACAACACCTGTTCAAAGATATTTTAAAGCACCGGCCAATGCCACTGGGAGTTTCAGCCAGAGAATTATTTTCATGGTTTTTCTTTTAAGGCACACACAGGTTTGTTTACTCAAGAGGCTTGAGACATGGCTCACAAAATAATGTATAAGATTCAAGATTCAAGATTAACTTTATTGTCTCACAAAGTGAGAAATTCATTTTGAGCCAAACACCCATGCTGCAGTCAGAGACTGTGAGACACCAATATTTCCTCTGTGTTAATCAGATTAAACGCAACGAGTACACAGCTGCTACATATATATAAATAAAGGGGTTCCCAAAAAAGTAAACATGCTCAATAATTGTAAACTAGGTGTTTATTATTACATTTCCAACATGTAAAACAATTTACAAACATCATTCTATTGTCTTATCACCACTTCTTCTCAAACTGATGTCAGTTCCTATCCAGTGACGGTAAATTGTGTTGGTGGTTCTTTTCAAAAGTCCCACCTATTGTATTGTCTTTGCCCTTTACTGCACTCATACTTCCAGTAGCATTTTATTTAAATTGAGTTATCAGCTGCTAAAAGGTCTATTATTTTTTGGGGGGACACCCTGTATATATGTCTATATCTATCTATGTATCTCTCTCTCTACATACATACACACACACACACACACACACACACACACACACATATGTATATATATACACATTCAACAAAAATATAAACGCAACACTTTTGTTTTTGCTCCCATTTTTCACGAGATGGACTCAAAGATCTAACATTCATTCCAGATACACAATATTACCACTTCTCTCAAACATTGTTCACAAATCTGTCTAAATGTGTGATAGTGAGCACTTCTGCTTTGCTGAGATAACAGCAGGTGTGCCACATCAAGATGCTCATCAGACACCATGATTAGTGCACAGGTGTGCCTTAGACTGTCCACAATAAAAGGCCACTCTGAAATGTGCATTTTTTTTGCTTTATTGGGGGTCTGGGCTCTCAGAACCAGTCAGTATCTGGTGTGACCACCATGTGCCTCATGCAGTGCATCACATCTTCTTCACATAGAGTTTATCAGATTGTCAATTGTGGCCTGTGGAATGTTGGTCCACTCCTCTTCAATGGCTGTGTGAAGTTGCTGAATATTAGAGGGAACTGGTACACGCTGTCCTATACGCCGGTCAAGCACATCCTAAACATGCTCAATGGGTGACATGCCCGGTGAGTATGCTGGCCATGCAAGAACTGGGACATTTCCAGCTCCCAAGAATTGTGTACGGATCCTTCAACATGGGGCCGTGCGTTATCTCGCTGAAACATGAGGTGATGTTCATGGATGTATGGCACAACAATGGGCCTCAGGATCTCATCACGGTTTCTCTGTGCATTCAAAACGCTATCAATAAAATGCACCTGTGTTCTTCGTCCATAACAGATGCCTGCCCATACCATAACCCCACCACCACCATGGACCACTTGATCCACAACACTGACATCAGCAAAGCGCTCACCCACAGGACACCACACACGCTGTCTGCCATCCGCCCTGCACAATGTAAACCAAGATTCATCCGTGGAGAGAACGTCTCTCCAATGTGCCAGATGCCATCGAATGTGAGCATTTGCCCACTCAAGCCTGTTACAGGAACGATCTGGAGTCAGGCTAAGACCCCCATGAGGACAACGAGCATGCAGTTGAGCTTCCCTGATACGGTGTAACGCTCAGCCTATGTCCACGCATTACATCGAAAAAAGGGGGACTGGTTATTGGGGCATGATAGTGTTTAGATACTCTCAGATTTATTTTGAAAAACTTTGAAAATAACCCTGTAACCTCTCCCGTTTTTTTAAATAACTAAATACCACAACCATAAATCATTATAAACAAAAATACAAAACACTTTCTCTCAAGGTCGCTTCCTTACTGCCCGCGACAGCGGCCGTCTCAGTAATAAAAAAATAAAAAGAAACACAAAATACGGTTCAAAACCTAGACTTCATGAAACAGAAATTATCCCTAAATAACCCTCTAACGAAAACCAAACTTTTCCCGAAAACTGTCCAAGTTCAAAAGTCTTTTCTGATTGTTAACTAAAGAGAAGTCCTCCTTCGCCTCCCCGCACTTCCTGCCCCGAACGTTTGGGCTCTCGAAAAGTCACAAAGTAAAGGAAAAATAGTCATTTCAGTCAGGCAAACTACTGATAAAGAAGGAGAGAAGACAGAATGAATGCAGTGAGATTTATTGAGTAGAGAAAATGTCTTTGGCACTTAGACCCCACAGGAAGTAAATCATCTTAGGCAGTGGTGCAACTACCCATTTTTTGAGAGGGGTATGCAGACCCAATTGCAGCTGGTGAACAGTTCATTGAAAAACAAACAAGAATTCATAATAATAATCACATCTGCTTTTCTTTTTCTAACATTTGATAATCAATGGTGTAAAGCCTTGAAAAAGCATAAAATCCCTACTTTAATTCACGACATCTGAAAAGTTTGTTCTCTGCAATGTTACCACTAAATTGTAACATGTCCTTTGTACTTGCCCATTTGTCAAGAATGGCATCGAATGAAATGGACCGTGCCACATGGTTTTCTATAGAGATCACTGCTAACTGGGTCAAGTGACCATTGCTCATGCTTGAACGAAGGTAAGTTTTAATTAGCTTCAGCTTGCTGAAGGATCTCTCAGCAGATGCAACAGTCAGAGGCATAGTAAGAAATACTCTAAGGGCTACTGTCACATTTGGGAAAACGAAATCAAGATTCTCCTGAACGAGGATATTTAACTTCTCGAGGGCCTTGTAACCCTTCAGTCCGCTATCTGAGGAGCCGTGCCCAGGCCAGTCGTCAGGAGCCGCTGTTTGTCACAGAGGGAGGGGAGCCCCTGACACCAGCCTGGTTCACCTCACGCCTTCGTCTCCTGTGCCAACTCTGAGGTCTCTCTGAGTGGTCCTGACTGAAATATGTTAAACTCAAGGAAAAAGGAGTTGGCGGGGCTGTCTGTCTCCTCAGGAGAACACTAAACAGCTGGCAAATCGTCCAGTTCTATCTAGTAGGGCTGGGAGCAGCAGGCAGAGGACAGACAACCACAAATTGTTAAACAGTCACAAGCTAATAGCAAGACGAGGCAAAGCAGCAGAAGAGCAGGCAAATAGCAAATAAAGACAAAGCAGCAGCGTTCTCAGTCAGCTGGCGTCACATGCAGCGGCAGTGTAACCAGCATTCAGGCAGATTACACCTATCCGGAGCATCAGAATTAGCCATATAGCTGACAATGATGTGTTAACAACCTACAGTTCAGTCAGGGACACTCTCGTCATACATTGAACCATTCATTTACAAATAGAGAGTGAGAATTGGTGCTACAGCTCTGCTTTTCAGAGTGCTCCCTGGGTTAGCCGAGCAGCCTGCACAAGCTTTCCAGGGAGAGCATAGCAAACCTATGGAATCAGTTTTGTGCAAATAGAATAAAGCAAAGCTTTCTAAAACTCAAACAAATAATATGGATTTCATCAAAAATTAAATGTACTCAACCAAAAAAAAATCTTGTCAAAAGCAAAAAATATCACTGATTTTGAAAACTGTTGACTTTTTTCCTGAATTGTTTCCATTGCTTCATTCTCTCTTCTCTCTCTTTTGGTTTTGCTTCTCGGTTTTTTGGTGTTGATTCCAGCTTCTTTGATTATTCTTCTGACACAAACCTCTCGTGTGGGCGGGTTCTATGAGGGGCGTGTTCCTATTGGCTGATGAGTTTAGGGTATGCACATGACGTCACAGGATGCGGAAGTCACTGCAGTTACGCCCACTGAGTGGCAGAAAGAAGGAGACGAGTGGCGGAAAGAGGGTGACTAGTTCATCATTTCTTCCGGGGGGCGCTGGGAGACGGCAGCCTGTTGCAGCAGCTCCTACTCAACTTTCGCGTTTTTGTGTATTTTCCCCCCTTTATTGTCTATTATCTTTATTTATTTTTGGACTCAGCTGTACTTAACTCCACAACGTTTTAGTTGTGTTACTTCTAGTGAAGTTTCGCTTATCATAGCGGAACTTTTCTTTGTTTACTATGCTCACCTACACACGTGAAGAGCTTCTGCAGCACCGTAAAGGAGCCGGTTGCCCCTCTGCACGGATACCTGAGGAGATCTGGAGGGCGACGCGCAGAGGGAAGAAAGCCGGCTCCAAAGTCAGAGAGAGGTTCGAGAGGAACAGGAGATTTAAACCTTTTCTACCATCGATCATTATGGGGAACGTGAGGTCACTCGCTAACAAAACCGACGAACTGACGGCGTTAGTGAACAGCCAGCGGATCTACAGGGAGAGCAGCCTGCTTATCTTCACTGAGACATGGCTGCAGGGGACAACGCCAGACAGTGTGGTCGACCTGACCGGCTTCACGCTGGTCAGAGCGGACCGGGGGACACAGAGCGGTAAGAGGAGAGGAGGGGGACTTGCTGTCTATGTGAACTCTAAGTGGTGTTGTCCCGGACATGTGACTGTGAAGGAGATCGTCTGCACCCCTGATGTGGAACTTTTAGCGGTGGGATTACGTCCGTATTACTTACCGCGGGAGTTTTCACACACCATCGCTGTGGCTGTTTACATCCCTCCGTCAGCTGCAGCAGCCGGCGCCTGTGACGTCATCCACGCTGTGATCGCGGGACTCCAAACCCAACACCCCAGCGCCCTCATACTGATCAGTGGGGACTTCAATCATGTCTCTCTCTCTCCTGTCCTGACAACCTTCACACAATACGTGGACTGTGCTACAAGAGGGCATAAGATCCTGGACCTCCTGTATGCTAACGTGAAGGGGGCTTACAGCTCTTCCTCTCTTCCTCCTCTTGGGGTATCAGACCACAACCTGATTCACCTTGACACCACCTACAGGCCGCTGGTGGAACAGCAGGCAGCCACCGTCAAGACTGTGAAGGTTTGGTCTAAGGACACAGAGGAGGCGCTGCAGGAGTGCTTCAATGTCACTGACTGGGACCTTTTTAAAGAGGACTATGGCGAGGACATTGAAGGCCTCTCTCACTGTATCACAGACTACATCCGCTTCTGTGAGGACAACATTGTCCAGACCAAAAAGATCCGCTGCTTCTCCAACAACAAACCATGGATCAATAAGGACATTAAAGGACTCCTTAACAGAAAGAAGCGGTTTTTCATGGCCAAGGACTGGGAAGGACTGAGGGCTGTTCAGAAAGAGCTCAAACGGAAACTGAGAGAGGCCAAGAACATCTACAGAGAGAAGATAGAAGCCAAGATGGGACAGGAGAACTCCAGAGAGCTGTGGAGTGGCATGAAAGGGATGACAGGCTTCAAAAAACATGCATCCAGAATCGAAGGAGACCCAGAGTTCGCTTCTGAGCGGAATCTATTCTTTAATAGGTTTGACACAACCCCCACCTCTGTGAGCTCAGAGAATGGATCTGGGTCTCCACACTACACCCCAGCCCCCACTCACACCTCGGCTGGGGACTCTGCTCCTCCCCCCACCATGGACTCATCTTCACCCTCCTCCCTCAGCTGGCAAGCGACTCCAACAGACAGTTCACCCCCACCCCCCCAACCACTCATCTTGGACACTGAACTCACCCAGAAACCTTCCCCCTCCCTCTCTCCCTGCCTCACACTCACGTCCAGCCAGGTACAGAGGGAGCTCTCCAAACTCCGCACCAACAAAGCCAGTGGGCCGGACAACATCAGCCCCGGGGTCCTCAGGGCGTGCGCCGGACAGCTTGCTGGAATCTTTCAGCACCTCTTCAACCTCTCCCTGAGGTTGATGAAGGTCCCCAACCTGTGGAAGACCTCCTGCATCGTCCCGATACCTAAGAAAGGACGACCCAGCACTCTCAATGACTACAGACCTGTGGCACTGACGTCGCATGTCATGAAGACCTTTGAGAGGCTGGTTCTTCAGCATCTGAGGACTCTGCTCACTGCTTTCTCGGACCCCCTGCAGTTTGCATACCAGCAGCACATCGGCGTGGAAGATGCTATCATCTTTCTCACCCACAGGGCCCTGTCCCATCTGGAGAGGCCTGGGGGCACTGTGAGAGTCATGTTCTTTGACTTCTCCAGTGCCTTCAACACCATCAGTCCCTGCCTCCTGGGGGAGAAGCTGCTGGGGATGCAACTGCACCCAGACACCACAACCTGGATCCTGAACTACCTCACAAACCGGCCGCAGTATGTCAGGGTGGACGGCTGCATCTCTGAGGTGGTTACAAGCAGCACAGGAGTACCTCAAGGAACTGTTCTGGCACCCTTCCTCTTTACCCTCTTCACCTCCGATTTCCGGTTCCACTCTGGTTCCTGTCACCTCCAGAAGTTTTCTGATGACTCCTCCATTGTTGGATGCATTACTGATGATGACGAGGGGGAGTACAGAGGGCTGATTGAGAGCTTCGTCACATGGTGTGACAGAAACAGCCTGAAGCTCAATATCAGCAAAACCAAGGAGGTGGTTGTGGACTATCGGAGGAGCAGAAAGTCCCCTGTCCCCGTCACCATCCAGGGGGAGGAAGTGGAGAGGGTGGACTCATATCAATACCTTGGGGTCCACATCAACAATAAACTGGACTGGTCCCACAACACAGATGCCCTCTTCAGGAAGGGACAGAGCAGGCTGTTTCTCCTGAGGAGACTCAGGTCGTTTGGCATCTGCAGCAGGCTCCTGAAGACCTTCTACCAGTCTGTGGTGGCCAGCGCACTCTTCTTTGCGGTGGTGTGCTGGTGGGGTGGCATCAAGGCTGGTGAGGTCAACAGGCTTAACAATCTGGTAAAGAAGGCCCACTCTGTTGTGGGCCTTCAATTGGACACTCTGGAGACCGTGGCAGAGAGGAGGATTATGGACAAAATAAGGGCTATCATAGACAACTCCTCTCACCCCCTCCACAACGAGCTGTGGGACATGGGCAGCTCGTTCAGCCAGCGCATCATCCCACCCAGAAGCAGAACTGAGCGCTTCAGGCGCTCCTTTGTGCCCACCGCCATCAGACTATTGAACAGCAGCGGAGGCCACAGTACATCACTGCACTGACCTCCACTAATCGATGTCTATGGCAATAATACACTGCTCTGCACTTTAATATTTAATATTTAATATATACTGTGTACACTGCTCTCAATTTGTTTTTGCTTCTTCATGTCATCCTTCCTTTGTCCAAAAACATACTATGTGTAATTTTATTTTACTTTATTTTTCTCCCAATGCATGCTGCTACCTTTTTTACTTGCCCTGTACTGCTGCAATACTTGAATTTCCCCTCTGGGGATCAATAAAGGATTATCTTATCTTATTGTTCACAGAAAAACATCAAAAATGGGGAAGAGCTGTTGTGCCACTGACTGCAAAAAGACTACAAATAGATATGATAAGCAGTCAGAACTTTCATTTTACAGGCTACCGAAGGCAAAAGATAAAAGAAGCAAAAAAAAACAAGTTAAAAAAGACGAGTCAACCTTTTGATGAATCAAAATGCAGCATTGTTCATCAGTCCATCTGAGCTGCTGTTTTCACTCACTCACTGTTTTCTAAATGATAAATTCATCCTGAGGTTCCCTGGGTCATGTTATGATTCTGTTTTGGCTTTGTTTTTGTTGTAGGGTTTTGTTCTGTTTTTCCTCCTCCCCCTCCCCTTTCTGTTCTTTCTCCTGCAGGTAGGTGAGTGGCAGGGGGTGTGGCTGGCTTCTCCTCTCTGCAGCAGAGGCACACCTGGGTCCACTCAGCTAATCTACTCGCCTATAAAAGCCTGGTCTTCACGTCACTGCTCTGCCAGATAATTCCATTCTCCTTGGTAGTCTTCCAGTGTTCTTTTGTGTGGTCTTTCTAGTTGCTTGTTGCTTAAGTTTTTGGTGTTTTTCTGCAGTGTGATTCTTACCTGTGTTTTTTGTGTGCAGATGTCCCGGTGTGCCTCGCTGCGTTTTTTCGGTTTCACCTGCACCTGTGCTCCTGTTTTTCTTCGGAGGATTCTCGTCGGCCAGCCAGCTCCCTTCACTGCCTGACTTTTTAAGTTATTAAAGACTTCTGGTTTTTTGACCTTACTTACCTGTGTCAGTCTCTGCTTTGGGGTCAGTTTGAACTAAGACCTAACAGGTCACATATTGTTCATGATGTGAGCAATCTTTTAAGGATCAAGCTTCAAATACAATCTACTAGTGCAGTGGTTCTCAACCTGTGGCTGGAGGCCCATAAGTGGGTCTCAGGGCTGTTTTTAGTGTACAGTGCATAAATCAGGCAAAATGTTGTAAAAATGTCTTTATTTTATTTATTTTTTGCACTACCTCAGGCCTGTAACTTTCTTTCTACACAACTGTTTGTTGTGTGTGTGGTACTGTTAATTGTTACATGTTTCAACAGAGGTTATATTTGCATTTTTTGTTAATAAAAACGTTTCTTTTAAGTATTAGGTTCTTTCTTTTTCATCCTTGTGGTATCGAAAATAGTATCGAGTATCAAATATTTTCCTGAGTATCGCTATCGAGTTGAAAATTTTAGTATCGTGACAACCCTAATACTCACTATTCACTGTATACTTTGAATTGACTTTGTGTCAGCTAGTTGTATTAATGATGATAACCAGCTGTTATAGTCATATATACACAAACATACACATCATAGACTGTATAGTATATATGTAATTGTAGTATATATGTATATGTACTGTATATATTTTTTTACAGTCTATGATACACATGTATGTATATACACTCTGGGCAGAAATGAGGAAAGCATATTTATTTGTTTCAGGCAAAAAGAGTGATGATCCCCTACACCCTGACTTTGTGCCAAGTTTGTTCAGTTTCACCTCCACTGCTGATAAGACTCCGGCTGTCAACAATCTTGAGAGATATCTGCGATCTCAAAATGTGTCCTTCAAAAGATTTGAAAACGGAAATAAAAAGCTGGCTGCTGCAGCTCTTTTGAAATGACATCAGAGTCAGAGGAGGAGGTACATGCAGATCAAGCAGAGGTTCAGACTGAAACTGGAGTTCGGGGCACTGAGGTCCAGTCAGAGGAGACACATGATGACACTGCCTCACTACATCAACAGATGAAATCTTTAAACATTGACTGTCAAACACTCAGAGATAAAGTCCACAAACTAGAAAGTGAGCTTAAATATCATTCACTTGATGCCTCAATATTTGATGACAGTACAATGTATTTTTTCACAGGACTACCAAATTTGCAAACTTTCATGTTATTACTTAGTTATGTGTCTTCAGTTTTTCCTGCTTGGACTGCAAGAAACACTGTGTCGCACTTTTTATTGACTTGTGAAAGGCATTTGACACAGTAGATCACAGTTTACTGATAAACATGCTTTACCAGAGTGGCCTGTCTAAAAATACAGCCTTGTGGTTTGCCAATTTCTTGTCTGATAGAACCCAGTGTGTACAGTTGGCTGGTTCCACCTCGTCATTTTCAGAGGTCTCCATAGGTGTGCCCCAAGGTTCAGTCTTGGGGCCTATTTTATTTTCTATTTATATAAACAAAATATGTGATAACCTGTCAAATGCCTCTTACCATTTTTATGCAGACGACACTGTCATTTATTGTTTGTCAACCTCAATTATGCAGGCTTTTGAGTTTTTACAATCTGCTTTTAATGTTGTTCAATCCTGATTGCAAAATCTTAAACTAGTTTTAAATGCACAAAAAACCAAGTTGACGGTGTTTTCTAGATCTGGTGAATCACCGGGGAACATCCCCTCCATCTTAACCTCACCAGGTGTTCCCACTGAACTTGTCTCAAACTACAGGTACTTGGGTGTTCTTTTTGATCATTAGTTTTGTCACCAAGCTCAGGATTAAAATTGGTTTCTTTTACAGAAACAAATCATCTCTCCGAGCTCGCAAATACCTTGTTTCTGCAACATTTTTACCTTTGCTTGATTACGATGATGTTCTGTACATGACAGCTTCAACAGTCCTTGAACACCGTCTATCACTGCACACTGAGATTTGTCACTGCCTGTAGCAGACTCACCCATCACTGTGATCTCTATGCCAAGGCTGGTTGGCCATCGCTGAGTGTCCGCCGGTACTTACACTGGTTGACTCTCATTTATAAAGCTCTACGCCACGTTCCAACATACTTGAGTATACTTCTGCAAAGATCTAAAAGCCGCTACGCCTTACGCACCGGTGACATCATTCACCTGATTGTCCCCTGTGTCAGGACTGAACAGGGAAAAAAGTTTTCAGTTTTGCTGCCCCATCAGCTGTTGTAAAAATGGGGCAGGGCATTGCCGTCACGCGCAGATGTTCTTCCTATATCACATCATCAATTAGAAAGGAGGTAATTGAGGATTGGCAAGATGGCGTCGTAGCGTGAACACCTTGTCTCATTAGCTCCGGTGAAGTTCATTGAATTATCCGTCTATAATACGTATTCGCCTGGTGAAACGTTTTATCCGTACGTAGGAGCAGCTCTATAATGAGCCTGGAAGACTATTTTTCAAAAATGCCTCACTCCAAGTTAAATCTTAAGAAAAAGACTGCTACGGGGAAGCATGCTAGCGGCGTCCTCGAGGACCCTGCTGCAGTTGAGCCCGAGGAAGCTAGCGAGAGAGAAGCATCTGCTGAGGCTGAGGAAACCGGGAGCGATGTTAACCCGAATATTCTTTTGGCTTTGAGCAAGATAACTGATAACATCACCAAGTCACTGGATGCTAAAGTCGACAAGGTACTTGCCGCTATACACGAACAAACATCTCGGATGCAGGCTTTGGCGACACGGGTTGGTGATGCAGAGACCCGGATTTCAGGCGTGGAAGACACAGTGGATGTTTTACAGGCTAAAGTGGCAAAACTCGAAAAACAAACATCCGACATGGCAGATCATATAGATGATTTGGAGAACCGCAGTCGCAGATGTAATCTCCGTCTGGTCGGGTTACCCGAGGGCATGGAGGGAAGAGACCCGGTCACTTTTTTGGAGACATGGCTTCCCTCTTATCTCAATCTCAAGACCAAAACTGGAAGGATCAAGCTGGACCGCGCTCACCGCTCTCCGACACTAAGGCTGGGTGCTAACCAACGCGCCCGACCCATCATCATGAAACTTCATAACTTTACTGATAAACAACGAGTAATGGCCGCGGCTCGGCGCCTTGCTATAGAACCAAACCATACAGCGGACCGGATCAAAGTCTCCTTCTTCAATGATTACTCGGCGGCGGTGGCCAAGAAACGCAAATCTTTTGACGAGGTGAAAAGTTGCCTGAGGAGGAAGAACGTGGAATACGCGCTTCTGTACCCCGCTACGCTGAGGCTGTCTGTGAAAGGTGTGGAGAAAAGATTCAGCACACCGGAGGCAGCTGCGACTTACGTGGAATCGCTGCCCTAATCTTTTGCAGTTATTCTGGATTATTACTTCTCTGTGACATTCCGCCTGGACAGTGCCTTATGAACGAATATAAGTACTTGTTTAAACTCAGGCGTGTGTATCTGCTCCCTTTCTCTCCTGTCCTTTACAATTTCTCAGGTGAGTTGCCCTACCTCGCCGTGTGCTTGAGAGACTGTGTTTATGTTTATGAGTAGGCGCGAGTTAAGCGCGTGTTGCACCTGTCGGTTTATCGCCGCAGGCAGAAGAGGGACGGTTTTTCCCTACATGTTCAGTAGGGTTGTTGCCATATCATTGTTTTTGAATGTTAAGTTATGCAGCTCTTACTTTCTCTCTCCTTATCTGATTGCCTTTTTTTGTTCCTTTTATTGTGGTGGATCTCCTGGCTCAATGTCCTCTGTAAAACACATGAATAACACCTTTGATGAATAAGCTGAGAATATGCACCTGGAATGTAAGGGGAGTCCATAATCCTGTCAAGCGCAGGAAAATATTTACTTGTCTTAAAAAGGATAATATAGATGTTGCTATGCTACAAGAGACACATTTGGACGATACAGAACATTTAAAGTTACAACAAGGGCCATTTGGACAAGTATTTTTCTCATCCTTTACAACAAGAAGTAGGGGAGTAGCAGTGCTAATTAGGAAGGGCCTCCCGTTTATAATATCTGATTGTGTCAAAGATCTGAGGGGTCGATATGTAATAATCAAAGGAATTTTGCAAGGTCAGAATATTGTAATGATGAATGTGTATTTCCCACCTGCTCACCCAATTACCTTTCTTACTAAAATGTTTCTAGACTTAGCTCCATTTCTTTCTAACGCTACTACTATTATTGGTGGGGATTTTAACTTAATATTAAACCCACGCATTGATAAGTTTCCACATAGTACCATACCCCCTTCTCCTCAGGCCATCACACTCCATGCTCTGTGTGAGGAGTTTGGGTTCATTGATGCTTGGAGGTGCGCACATCCCTCTGATAAACAATATACTTTTTTCTCAGCTCCACATAAGTGCCATACCAGGATTGATTACTTTTTCCTGCCAAGAACTGACTTTCACTCAGTTTTAGCATGCGATATAACAAGTATAATCATTTCTGACCACGCTAGAGTAATAATTAATCTTAATCTTAAAACAGCACTACAGCAGTCTTGTCACTAGAGACTTAATACTATTATTCTTAAAGATGAGGAATTTACCTCCAACTTTTCTTCTGAACTTAAAACATTTCTGGAAATTAATACCCCATCGGCCAGCAATGCCTCAGTCTTATGGGAAACATGCAAAGCATATGCAAGAGGTTTAATTATTTCATACTCTGCATCAAAAAAGCGCAAAAGACAAGAGAAACAAAATCATCTCGAGAGTGAACTGATGAATAAAGAAAAAGCATATATTGCTTCTCCGTCACCATTATTGTGGCAAGAAATTTTGACACTCAGATCAACTCTAAACTGTCTTCTTACTAGAGATGCAGAGAAAAAAATAAAGTATACTCGACAGAGGTTTTATGAGCATGGAGACAAAGCTGGTAAATGTCTGGCCTATTATGTCAAGAAGCGTGTAGAATCTCGTACCATCGCAGCTATATCCGATAACGATGGCCACAAGGTGTTTGACAATAAACAGATAAATAACCGCTTTCAAAAATTTTACCAAAATCTGTACTCTTCTGAACAGGCTCCGGAGGCAAGACAACTAATGGACAATTTCTTTGCTCAATTTAACTGACCAATTTTGACAGAAGAGCAAAAGAATACCCTGATTAGTCCCATAACTAAAACTGAAGTGATTAACGCTATTAAAACTCTACAAAATGGAAAGACACCAGGTTCTGACGGCTTCTGTTGTGAATTTTACAAACAGTTCCAAGATATTCTTGCAGAACCGCT
The DNA here is from genome assembly GCF_033239565.1 of Halichoeres trimaculatus. Taxonomy (NCBI): domain Eukaryota; kingdom Metazoa; phylum Chordata; class Actinopteri; order Labriformes; family Labridae; genus Halichoeres; species Halichoeres trimaculatus. Next base: position 94,337 of record NW_027437186.1, read on the forward strand.
TCTTAATATGTTTAATCACTCCTTCTCCATAGGAGAATTTCCACAGACACTGAAAGAGGCCACTATATCCTTAATTTTAAAAAAGGGGAAATGCCCTGACTCTTGTGGATCCTACAGGCCTATAGCCCTCTTAAATGTTGATAGGAAGCTGCTTTCTAAAATTTTAGCCTCTCGTTTGGAAAATCTCCTTCCAGTTCTGATAAGGGAAGACCAAACAGGTTTTATAAGGGGTCGGAACTCAGCCACCAATGTTAGACGTTTGTTGAATGCTATTTCAGCTTTCAAAGAAAAATCTGTTAACGGCCTAGTGCTTTCTCTCGATGCAGAAAAAGCATTCGACCGACTAGAATGGCCTTTCCTACTGTATACATTAGATAAATTTGGCTTAGGAGAATACTTTATAAAGTGGATTAAAATTATCTACACCAAACCACAGGTAGCGGTCTTGACAAATGGATTGAGGTCTGAATATTTCAGTACTCACAGAGGGGTGATGCAAGGATGCCCCTTATCTCCCCTTCTATGCGCTTTAGCCATAGAGCCACTTGCTGAGGCCATAAGGGTCACACCCACTATACGTAGTTTAGAGATCGGACAGCTGTGCCATAAAATAACCTTATATGCGGACGATGTTTTAATCCTTCTGACCCACCCTGAAACATCCATACCAGGTCTTATTGATGTGATAGACAGATTTAGCCTTTTCTCTGGTTACAAGATCAATCTTGCTAAATCAGAAGCTATGCCCCTTGGTTCGCTTTCAACAATACCATCTACTGTACCCTCCTTTCCTTTCAAATGGTCTCCTAACGGGTTTATGTATTTGGGAATCTTCATCACCCCATCCTTTGATCAACTATATAAAGCCAACTTTGCACCCTTATTTCGCAAAATTAAACAGGACCTAGAGCGGAGGATGTCACTTCCGGTTTCCTGGTTGGGACGTATTGCACTGATTAAATTGAATGTGATGCCGAGAATATTGTATCCTATTCAAATGATCCCTGTTGTGTTTTCTAAAAGGGTGTTGAAAGATATCAATGGGTGGCTCAGCTCTTTTATCTGGAACAAGCGTAGACCTAGGCTCAAAATGGAAGTACTACATCAACCAAGTGCAGTAGGTGGCTTAGACTTACCTAATATTAAAATGTATCAACTTTGTGCCCATTTAAGATTTATAAGTGAGTGGATTAGTAATAAATCCTCAATCTGGATGGATATTGAGACAGCTTTATCACAATGCAAACTGAGCGATTTATTATTTTTCAGTAATTTTAAGGAAATTAAAGCATTTTGTAAAAACCCTGTAACAATCAACACGCTAAAAGCATGGAGCCATGTTCGCCGCCTTGAGGGAAGATCTAATATAACATCCATCTTCACACCAATAACAAACAACCCTGCTTTCTCCCCAGGTTTTTCAGACCCTGGTTTTCAACAATGGACTAAAAAGAATATTAAATCTCTTAGTGACCTTTTCTTAGATGATAAGCTCATGTCATTTGAACAGCTTTCAAACAAGTATGAATTGGTCAAACAAGATTTCTTTCGTTTTTTGCAACGAAGGCATTATATAACTCACAACACCACCCTTTTTTAACACCCTGAAATATCCACTGTTGAGAAAATTCTGTTTCAACAACAATTGAAAGTGTCATTAAGTTCATTGTACCGTGTACTTAGTAGTTTTTCTACCTCTGATGCACAGAGGGCCAGAGATGTGTGGGAAAAGGAGCTGTCTGTGACTATAGATGAAGAAAAATGGGATAACATTTGGTCACATGCAAAAACAATCTCAATTTGTACTCGAACTAGAGAAATACAACTCAAGATTTTACACAGATTACACATATCCCCTCATCGCAGACATCTCTTCAACCGCTCACTTTCCCCTTTGTGTCTTAAGTGTAAGACTGATGTTGGAACTTTAACACATTGTTTCTGGACCTGTCATAAACTTCAAAGGTATTGGGTTGAAATTATAAGTGAATTGGAGAGAATTTTTCTTATTAAGATAGAGATGGACCCTGTATCTTTGATCCTGGGTCTTCCAAGTAGCTATTTAAAAACGGCTGTCAACAAAAGATTGTATAACATTCTAACCTTTGCAGCGAGGAAGAATATTCTTTTGCACTGGGTCAGCGACAAGATTCCCTCTATCTGTGGTTGGCGCAAAATAATTTTTGAATTGATCCCCCTAGAATACCTTACCAACGTTATACATAAAAGTGTGGACCAGTTCTACAGGATATGGCGTCCGTTCTTAGACTATATTGGACCAGACCTTTCATCCATCCTACTAAAAGGACTACTATGAGTGACATTTGTGCACTGAAAGAATGATCCACTGAAATCCTGATCTACCACCTTTCGTATTTTGTATTTTGTATTTTGCATCCTGTGTTATGTAAGAGCTGTATCTTATATTTTATATTTTATTTTATTTTATTTTATTTTATTTTTTATTTTGATATTCTTGTGTCTGTGTATATATAGATATACATGTATATATATATACATATTGATGTGTTTGTTTGTTACGTGTCTAGTGTTTATGGACACTGTTTTGTTTTGTTGTTAAAACAAAAAATACCAATAAAAATAATGAAAAAAAGAAAAAAAAAAGAAAGGAGGTAATTCAGGCATTGGTTCTCTCTCATTAGGAGTACTGTATGGTTGTGTGGTCCTCTGCTGCTAAAATGGATTTTAAAAAACTACAATTAGCTGAAAATAGAGCTGCAAGATTAGTGCTTAATTGCTCTTTTACAACCAATGTAGCAAGGATGCATCACAGTTTGGCATGGTTGACTGTCAAGGTTAAGTTAACATCTAGTATCATAAAATTTTCTAGAAATGCAATTATGGAGGGGGAGCCATATTTCTTTAGTGAACAATTAAATAATGCAGGTCTAAATCATAATCATAAAACTAGACAAGTAAGCTTGGGTTATTTAAAACTTCCAAAACCAAATTCAGAATTACTTAAAATAACTGTTTTTTTTTACAGAGCCATTCAGCAATGGAATTTTTTACCTCTAGATATTAAAAGAATTTAAAGTAAATACTTATTCAAACGATCTATCAAACAAATATTACTGAGAGAGACCACACAAGTAGAATAATTAGAATAATCAATGTCTTTTGTGTATGTTTCGAGTTTCGGTTTGGTTGTGATTGATGTTATTTTGATTTACACTGACTTACATCAGTTTTTGTTTGTATGAAAGATTAGCAACCACGACAGTGGAAGCTAATGGGGATTCGAATAAGAATAAAGAATAAAGATCTCAATGGTTCTTTTTACCTGGTTAAATAAAGGTTAAAAAACAAAACAAAAAAAACAGCTTAACGGAAAAGAGATTGAATCTGCCCGAGAAATATCTTGCGTGAGAATCCCTGTTGAAAGAGTGATTGGAATGTTGAGGCAGAAATAACCAATCTTATCAATCGCTATTCAATGTAACCGTCTGAACCAGCATGTACATTTATATCTATATTAACTGTCCCGTCACATCTGATGTCAGATTAAAGCCGTTTGTCATAATGGAAAGTTAACCTGACGGCAGCTGGAAGTTTGATGCACATCTTACAATTAAACAATAAACAGCCTTAACATCTGATACTGAGTATATATCTGGCTTCTCTCATTTCATTTAATTCAAAGAAAAGAGGGAGAGAAAAGACGAAGAAAAAAGAGACAAAATAAATGTTTGTCACTCAGGATTTACCCGTGATTTCCCATATTTCTCTGTTTTAGTCTTTATTTTTAACCTGCTCTAAAAAGATGGAGTACATTATTGTAAGGAGGATGAGGTGGAGACACTGGGAGAGTATACAGTATATCACCAAAGGTTCTGCTATTTGGTGATGACAAACCAGGAGTGCAGGTGGATCAAAAGTATTCTGAATGGATAAGCCAACTGTGTAACGGTCTCTTCATTTTGTACTCCTATTAATGACAAAGGAACAGATTAAATCTGTCCCGGGAGCTGGCCCACACGGTGACGCGCTTTGTGTCCTCAGATGCGCCCCGCTGTCCATTCTCCTGCTGCAGGGACAGCAGCTCTGACCGTCTCCGCTACCAGCACTGTTTCCGCGGTGCTGGGGATCAGTCAGACCAATCAGACGCTGCGCCTCGGTTGCAGTGCATTTAAAGGCGAGGAGAGGCGCTCATTTGATTGGTGAAAACAGCTCCCAGTGTTAAACCCACTCACGGCTTTTCTCCTCCCTCTCTGCCATTTGCGCGGAGGGAGGCGTGGACGCGCAGCTCTGCGCTCCTCTGCGCCTTGACTGCGCCTCTCTTGGCACTGCAGGAAACTTGCAAAGTGCGCCGGTCATGCCCTGTGCACATGGCGAAGGCCGGCGCAGGGCAGGTGCGCCTGCACCTGCGCCTGGTCTACAAAATTAGAGCCCTGTGTGTGATTTTCATTGACGAGCAAAATCGTGTGCTACATTTTGTAAATATCTATTCTGCAATTCCTAATAAAAATCTTATTCACATTTAGTGTTTTTACATTTATGTTTAAAAAAAAGATGCACATAGACTGGTATAACACTGAACACTGTATGGTGAAATACTGAGCAGAAATGATAAATAAAAGTGATGTGAACACAACAGCAGCAGTCTTACTGATCAGATGTCACTCAGCACTGCATTTCTTGTAAACTATTTTCCCATGAGTTCTGGCAGCACTGCATTCTTGAAAAACTTTGCTGCCTTCTTAACATGTTATGACCTGCCTTCATAACATGTTATGAAGGCAGGTCTTTCCCCTAACTCTGGGAAAGACATGTCTTTCAAAATGTACATCAGGAGTTAATCTTTCAACATACAATTCTGAAGGTATCCATACACAGAAGTCACAGAACAGTGATTTTGTGACATCAATCTGGCACTGCACTTGGAAATAGTAGTTGTGTTGCCTGTTAAGTTTCAGCGTCGCATCTGAGGATGAAGATTTAACTCTAAGTTTACGTCTTTTTCTTCTGACAGTTCGATCAGTTCTCTGTCTTTTGCTGTGTAGGGACATTTGATTTCCAGGCAGCCAGAGCCACAACAGTCACCCTCCCATCAGGGGATGCACCTAGGTATGGGTATTGTGAGAAAATGTTGAGTCCAGTCTGGGTTACAGCAAAGTTGACCTGTCTTGACGACATGGTCTCAGTGTATTGCTCCTTCGCCTTGTTTTCCTGATGAATGCCCCCACCTGAAAATATCTGATAAAACAAAACATTATGTTTGAATTTGAGCATACATATACATGGCCATAATTACTTTGCATCAGGTTTTATTACAGATTCTATCACTCAGCGGCTCCATCCTTTGAATAAAGAGCAACTCTGAAATTCACTCTAAATTGTCTGTAGGTGTGAGTGTGTGGATGAATGGTTGTCCGTCCATGTGTAAGCTCTGCAATAGATGGTGACCAGTCCAGGGTGTACCCCACCTTTCACCCAATGACAGCTGGGATAGGCTCCAGCTACTTGCGACCTTGAACAGGATAAGCGGTTTGGAAAATGAATGAATGAACAACTCTGAAATTTCATAATTTTTCCACGTGTTAGTACCTTGTTGCTGCAGTTGTGAATTTCCCTAACTCTGGGTAGCATATGGCTCTCACAAGTGATTTCAGGGGCTGATTTTCATTGCTCTTGATAACTGCACCAAAACTGGAAGCTGTTATCCTGCCACTTCTGTAGGTATGCCACATTCTTGATGAAGCCTGTCCCTTTGTCTCCTGCTCTACAAGTTTACACTGAGCATCTGTCATTTTTAGATCCTCAAACACCTTGTCGCATTTTTCAATTCGCTGACTGTAATTCAAAGCAGCTTTCTCAGCTTCATAAAGTTGTCCCAAGGGAGTAGGATAGCCATGTCTCAGAGCCACAGGGACAAAATCTTCTGAGTGTTTTGGAGCTACAGAAAGCACAGCAGCTCTTGGGTTTACTTGCTTCACTTTATCTAGAAAGCTAACAAGTTCATTTGCTGTGGGTTTGGGCGTAGCACTGCAGAGCCTCGACTTCCTAGATGTAGCTTCACTGACCACATTCATGTCAACTTCACTTAAGATCTTTCTCTTCTGCGTCCTAGGACATGACATATCAATAGAGGACAGTTCAGAGCAGGAGATTTTCTTTGTTGGCACTGGCTTCAGCCACTGGTATAGCAGTGAAGTACACGGCGTGTCGTCATGTGGCCTGGCCCCAGACATGACAGCAAACATCAACGCTGCTGCATGCTAACATGTCTCTCCAATTCCTGCCATACATGTGCAGTGAGCAGTTAAAACTGTCCTTGTCTCCTCTGCAGCAATCCAAGGTTTTAAAGGAGGCTCATTCATTCTCTGGCTATGTCTCAGCTGTACAGTTTGTGAATGGCAGTGTTAGCTCGCGTTAGCTTGCCTGACAACAGCTAACTATAAATATAAGCAATGTGCAAATACAAACCTGTCCACAGACAACCAGGATATCCATCTGTGTTCTTGTTACTTTAATTTCGCCAACAAATCCAGCCTTGAAGTACGACCAAGCGTCCAGGCTTTTGTGTGCTCTCAGGCTTTGCTTAGTATATTTTCCTGGCATTGAAATGCGGTAGTTGTAAATGTCAGGATAAGTGATTTCTGGCCACATCTCAACTTTTATGGACCACTTGTTGTTTGGTAGGTCGTATGGACAAATTTTGAGTCTAATTGTCTTGAATTTCTGTTTGTATTCTAAATTTTTCCCGTATTCTCCTCTATGCTCCGCCATGTTCGGTGAAGTTTGTTTTGCCACTCAGTTCGGCCGAGGGGGGCGTGTCTTGGAAGGAAGTGACGTAAACGCTTACCCTCCATTCTCAAAAACTCATCAGCCAATAGGAACGCACCGCTCATAGAACCCGCTCACACCAGAGGTTTGTGTCAGAAGAATAATCAAAGAAGCTGGAATCAACACCAAAAAATACGAGAAGCAAAACCAAAAGAGAGAGAGAAGAGAGAATGAAGCAGTGGAAACAATTCAGGAAAAAAGTCAAACAGTTTTCAAAATGAGTGATATTTTTTGCTTTTGACAAGATTTTTTTTGGTTGAGTACATTTTATTTTTGATTAAATCCATATTATTCGTTTGAATTTTAGAAAGCTTTGCTTTATTCTTGAAAGCTTTGCTTTATTCTATTGGCACAAATCTGATTCCATACAAAACCCCCATACGTACATACAGATTAGAAGGATACATACGGATTAATAGGATACAGAGTCTTAATAGGAGAAGGCCGGGCTGGAGGAGGAATTATTAAGACAGCAGCAGCTGGGTAGCAAAAAGATAGCAGGGATGAGACAGAGGGAAGACATGTTTAAATACGTTGCCTTGTCGTTAGACACATGCTGTGATTGGTTGAGAGGGGTTAGAGATTGAACATCAGCCTGTCAGGTGATCACAGCTGGGAGTATGACTTCTGTGTCCTGCATGAGCTTACGTTAACTCGATTAATAGTTCAACCTACCTTCTACACAGCCACAGACACACACTCACACCAGAGGAGGGAGGGAAAGAGAGACCCAGGCAGCTACGGCGTCTCACCTGTGACCACACTAGTATTAGCCGGCTACGAGCATGTGCTGCAACGGAGAGAGAGGGAGAGACACTCACCTCAATACGACGGAGAAAGATGCGCACACCAGCGGCACACCAATCACTCTGCAGCACAAAATAAAAGCGATGAGCACCATTACAAGATCCAACAATCCACAAAATAAGACCATGCAGACATACCTGTCTCAGTCAAACACTCAACCCAGAATTACACAGACAGGAGTGCAAAGGAAGAAGCAGGGGGAGGATCGCTGCTTGAATCCCCTCCCTTTGCCCAGCCATTAGCCAGTGAAACATACTGCATAAGGAGGTATGCATATACTCCTACACTGCTACATTCTGCTCGCTGCTGTCTGCTGCTGCTCGCTGCTGCCTACTGCTGTTCACTGCTGCCTACTGCTGTTTGCTGGTGCCTACTGCTGTTCACTGCTGCCTACTGCTGTTCACTGCTGCCTACTGCTGTTTGCTGCTGCCTACTGCTGTCCACTGCTGCCTACTGTTGTTCGCTGCTGCCTACTGCTGTTCGCTGCTGCCTACTGCTGTTCACTGCTGCCTACTGCTGTCCACTGCTGCCTACTGCTGTCCACTGCTGCCTACTGCTGTTCGCTGCTGCCTACTGCTGTCCACTGCTGCCTACTGTTGTTCGCTGCTGCCTACTGCTGTTCGCTCCTGCCTACTGCTGTTCGCTGCTGCCTACTGCTGTCCACTGCTGCCTGCTGCTGTTCGCTGCTGCCTACTGCTGTCCGCTGCTGCCTACTGTTGTCCGCTGCTGCCTACTGCTGTTCGCTGCTGCCTACTGCTGTTCGCTGCTGCCTACTGCTGTTCGCTGCTGCCTACTGCTGCCTGATGTGTCTGGTGTTTGGTTATTCCTCGTCTTCCTTTATAGATGGTGGTACCTGACTCATCCCACTCACTCAGACAATACCTGGCACTATATTGAGGAAACACTCCATAAACTTTCACTGCTATGCAGATGACACTCAGCTTTACTTGCCAATGAAGTCAGAAGAAACCAACCACTTATCTAAACTTGAAGCATGCCTCAAAGATGTAAGGACCTGGATGAGCAGAAACTTCTTACTGCTGAACTCAGAGAAGACTGAAGTCATTGTTCTTGGACCCAAACATCTCAGAGAGGCTTTCTCTTCCAGCACCACTGTCAGGAACCTGGGAGTTCTTTTTGGTCAGGACCTGTCCTTTAACTTTCACATCCAACAGGTCTCAAGGACGGCATTTTTTCATCTTCGCAATATCAAGAAAATAAGACACATCTTGTGTCAGAGCGATGCTGAGACACTAGTCCATGCTTTTGTTTCCTCTAGGCTGGACTATTGCAACTCTCTTTTATCCGGCTGTCCTAATAAGTCTATTAGGACTCTTCAGCTGGTTCAGAACGCTGCCGCTCGGGTACTGACTTGGACTGGGAGGAGAGAGCACATCATTCATTCATTCATTCATTTTCCTTTATTTGTTTTTGAGGGACACTGCACATTAATAAACATTTCATAAAAAATGTAAATGCACCCGAGTAAGCCAAAAGGTTAGTTTACATCGGCTGTCCCCCTTGCCAGAGCAGTATAGGCTAATACCTGGTAGGGAGTAAATAAAAGAGACATACAATATACATATGCAAAGTGCAAATGCCATGCTGGTCAACAGTAAAATGCAATGAAATACAAATACATGAATAAAATACAATGTCATACACAATAGTGGTTATAGGTTTCTGTGTTCACATCTTTGGTTATCAATTAGCCAACTCTTAAGTTTGCTTTTGAAGGATATGTATGAGCAGGACTCTCTGAGGCTTTGTGGGATCTTATTCCACTCTTAGGCTGTCTTGAAGGAGAAGACAGACTGTTCAAATGAACTCTTACGGAGAGGGATTTTACAGTCACCTCTCACTGCTCCTCCAGTTACAGTTACAGTGGTTGTTGAGGAATGAAATTGTATTAGGTTGCAGAGCAGCAGGGGTGCAGTGCGCTGATGAATCCGGAACATAAGACAACAATTTTTAAAAATAATGAGATTTTCCCAGCTTGACAGCCTTATTGTAATATGGTGCAGTGATGGTATGCTCTACTCATCACACACTCTTACCTATAAAATCTAGGATAGAGTTTAAAATTCTTCTTCTGACTTACAAAATGCTTAATAGCATCGAGCCATCGTATCTTAAAGACTTAATCGTTCTGTATAATCCGTCTAAGTCTTTGCGTTCTCAACATGCAGGTCTGCTCGTTGTACCTAGGGTCTCTAGAAGTAGTCTGGGAGGTGGAGCCTTTAGTTATCAGGCTCCTCTTCTTTGTAATAACTTACCAGATGAGGTCTGAGGGCCAACACGGTCTCAACCTTTAAGAATAGACTTAAAACTTTCCTTGTTGATAAAGCTTACAGTTAGAGCTGGATCAGGTCTGAACCACAGACTCTAACACACAGGGCCCCTGTTTCCCTCTCTATCTGTCAGTCTAACTTCTAGGGCTCTAATTTTGTAGACCAGGCGCAGGCGCACCTGCCCTGCGCCAGCCTTCGCAGGCCTTCGCCCCTCGGACAGGGCGTGACCGGCGCACTTTGCAAGTTCCCTGCAGTGCCAAGAGAGGCGCAGTCAAGGCACAAAGGAGCGCAGAGCTGCGTGTCCACGCCTCCCTCCGCGCAAATGGCAGAGAGGGAGGAGAAAAGTCGTGAGTGGGTTTAACACAGCCGAGTGCTGTTTTCACCAATCAAATGAGCACCTCTCCTCGCCTTTAAATGCGCTGCGGCCGAGGTGCAGCGTCTGAGTGATCTGACTGATCCCCAGCACCGCGGAAGGTATGCTGGAAAGACGGTCAGAGCGGCTGTCCCTGCAGCAGGAGAATGGACAGCGGGGCGCATCTGAGGACACAAAGCGCGTCACCGTGTGGGCCAGCTCCCGGGACAGATTTAATCTGTTCCTTTGTCATTAATAGCAGTACAAAATGAAGAGGCAGTTACACAGTTGGCTTATCCATTCAGAATACTTTTGATCCACCTGCACTCCTGGTTTGTCATCACCAAATAGCAGAACCTTTGGTGATATACTGTATACTCTCCCAGTGTCTCCACCTCATCCTCCTTACAATAATGTACTCCATCTTTTTAGATCAGGTTAAAAATAAAGACTAAAACAGAGAAATATGGGAAATCACGGGTAAATCCTGAGTGACATACATTTATTTTGTCTCTTTTTTCTTCGTCTTTTCTCTCCCTCTTTTCTTTGAATTAAATGAAATGAGAGAACCAGATATATACTCAGTATCAGATGTTAAGGCTGTTTATTGTTTAATTGTAAGATGTGCATCAAACTTCCAGCTGCCGTCAGGTTAACTTTCCATTATGACAAACGGCTTTAATCTGACATCAGATGTGACGGGACAGTTAATATAGATACAAATGTATATGCTGGTTCAGACGGTTACATTAAATAGTGATTACTGTGATTGTTTACTGCATTAAAATATGTCTGACACTCTGGAAACCTGCCTCTGAGGCTTTGTTGACATGTGCGCACATGTGCGCCTGTCACCAAATTACAGCTGCGTGGGGTGCGCTTCGCCTTGCGCCGAGGATAGACCAGGTTGGAGCTGGAGAGCTTTCAGCGCACTTTTTGGCACAAAATTGTCACTGCGCCAACATGAATCTGCTGACAACTCCCCCTGGCGCGCAGCCACACACATCTCTGCGCAGACGGTCTACCAAATTGTCAAATTGGCAGCGCACGGCGGTGCGTAGCATGGAATTAACACTGCGCAGGCTTGCGCTCCCTGCGCTGCCCCACGAAATTAGAGCCCCTAGTCTTAATGTCCTGTTATAGTTACTGACCATACACCTCTCTGGGAGGCTCTGAGTTTGTCTTGTAGGTTCGTCTGGATCAGTGAAGTAGACGGCCTGTTGCTGTGCTCCTGTCGGACTGCAGATGCTACGGCTTTGGATTATTGCCGGGAATGTTCTGCTGCTTTCTCCTTAACTGTTGACTTCAGACTATGTCTGTGTCTGCATGTGTTTCTCTCTCCCTTTCTGTGTGTGTGTGTGTGTGTGTGTGTGTGTGTTTACAGGGCTTGACATTAACACCCACCAACCCACCAAATGTGGGTGAATTTCAGCTGTGGCGGGTAAAACCGTCACTCCTTCTAGCCACTTTGGCGGGTTGAATTATTTAATTGTAGTTTTCTGAAATGGCATCTGAAATACTAAACCCATTGCAGTATGAGACTACGGCACTACAACTCCCATGAGCACTGCCTTCACACAGTGTTTGCTCATTGGACGCGCTCGTCTCGAGCCTACGTCTTGGACAGCCTGACAGCTCCTGGTGTTTAGCTTCTGATAACATGATTTAAAACTTCACTGTCTGTTTGGCTCTTCAATGTAAACAGATCCCGAGATTTAAGTCACAAACTAGCGTCAAAACTCCCTTAACTTTTTAAAAGTGAGGATGTTTATCAGATGGAGCTCATTTGAGGTCACACTGCACCTTTCTTACCAGCATCACTCACCTAGAGCAGAGGAGGGGAGGAGGAGAGGAGGAGCGGGAGAGGAGAGGAGTACACCAAGAGAAGAGAAACTGGTCACAGATACGAGGAGCTGTAGAAACAATATTTAAAGGAGACATATCATGCTGATCCCTGATTTAATACTTACATATAATAATAATAAATTTGAAGACAAGACCTTTCACCCCCTGAATTTTCGAAAAATGAGATATTGTATTTTTTTCTGATATCCTAGAGCGAGATTTGATGCCTCTGAAAATAGGTCATTGACATTTGGCTTCAAGATTTCGACCTTCGTGACGACACGAGGATCCTTTCTTTTTATTGGAGTAATCTGATAAAGCAGCTCCTCCTCTGTGATGTCAGTTAGTCACACAACCGCCACTGAGGGATACACCCACCAAGAGCCGACTGACTGAGTGCTGGATGCAGGGACTCTGCTCTGCTGAGCAGCTCGGCTTTACATGGTGAATTAGCAGTGAAAACACTGTAGTTTTAGCAGACGTGGTAATACTTGTGAGACTGTGATATTTGCATGCTTGTTCTGACATGCACTGTGAACCTGGACCACAAGAATGCTGCGGTAATAACATAGTGAGGAACTGACGGTCGAGGCAATCTTTAGACAACACTTTCAGCATGATGGATAAAACAGACAGAGAAAAGTGAAGGAGCAGGATGGAGCCCTGTTATAGAAATAGTTTATTGGTGAAGTCTGCCTATATTTCCAGGTATAAACTCTACATGTTACAGTACCGCTTTGACTCACCACACTGAAGCGTCCTGAGACGATCTGTGTCGAGGTGGATTTTCTTCCTCCTGAGCTGCAGAACCGTCCGGGTCTGACTCGGGGTCCAATACAAAAGGACGTATCCTACACTCTGCCATTTTATTAGCGCTATCAATGCCTTACGGTGAAGATTTGGCAAACAGCAAACTCGCTCGGTCGGTATGGCGATTTTGTAAATACTGCCATGCTGCAAAAACTGCCCCCTGGCTCTACCCCCTCCGCCCCTCTGATAGAACTGACCAATCAGAGCACAAAGGGCTGTGACGTTGCGAGGTTGCTGGAGGCCATTCTCCAAACGGAGCGTTTCAACCAGATCTTCAGAATGGCCTAAAATGAGGATATTGAGAACGCTATTGTGGGGCAATGAAGGAACTAAATGATTTGTACTGAGGGCAGAAATGCTTTACAGGCATCCTAGTCTGGCATAGGGAAAAGGAGAAACAAGCATGATATGTCCACTTTAAAGCTCCTAATGTACAAACATTTATCACAGTTATATGAAAAAAGTTCACTCTGGAAATACTGTAAACAAACCAAATCATTCTAAATAAATGAAAGGTATGGTCCATCGTGTGACTTATATCTGCTGTTTTTGTCTTCATGACGCATTTTTTTCTTTTTATTGATACGGCTTCAAAAAAATGTATCATTATACTGCGAAGTGACATAGTCCAGGAAGTATGGTACTTAGTTTATGACTGAAAAATTACTGTTGTAAATAAATATCTAAGCAGATATTTTTTCTTGCTAGTTTTTCAGTTTAGTTTTTATCTTTTCAACTAACCTTCAAGCATAACAAATTTCAGTCAATGCAATGATAAACTTCTCCTTTAATTAATTTGTCTTAATTGTCTGCATATTTTCATATTAAAGGAGCACAACCGTTTTATAACTGAATACCTGATAATGGGGTTAAGCATTGATGTAGTCTTGATTTAAGTGTAAACAGAGGTCATTCACATTTAAAAAGGTTGTAAATCTAGTTCAAGTAAACTTTAGCATGTTTTTGTCTGCTTTCATCATATTAAACATAACTATCCAACAACAAAATTATGGCTAGTGAAAATGCTGAGTGGCTAGTAACTTTGGAAAACCACTAGCCACAGTGGCTGGTGAGCTAAAATGTTAATGTCAAGCCCTGCGTCTATGTGTGTGTGTGTGTGTGTTCGTGTGTGTGTGTGTGTGTGTGTGTTCGTGTGTGTGTGTGTGTGTGTGTGTGTGTGTGTGTGTGTGTGTGTGTGTATCCCTTGCTCTCTGTCACCCCCCACCCCCCACCCACCCACGCGGTACTTCTCTCTCCCACTCTCTCTCCTCTATCTGTCTCTCTCCAACCCCATCAGTCTCCTCAGATGTCTGTCTAACATGAGTCTGGTTCTGTCCGAGGTTTCTGCCTGTTAAAGTTGTTTCTCTCCATGGTAACTTGCTAAATGCTGCAGAGATCTGTACTCATGGTGGATTACGATGAGATCAGACTCCTTATCTTGTCTTGATGTTGGGTTTCTGTTACTGACATTTTATTAACATAAACGGGTCTAGACCTGTGAATGTTTCTGAAAAGTGTCTTGTGATAAAGTTTGTTATAATTGGTGCTATACAAATAAAGATTGATTGATTGATTGATTGATTGATTGATTGATTGATTGATTAATTGATTCATTGATTGATTGAATGAATGGGTTGGGGTCAACAGGAGATTTCCTCCTCTCACCCTGTCCTTCTCCCTTCTACTTCGATAAGATGATCAGTAACATGTATATTTATCATTATTATTATTATTATTGTTATCATTATTATAGGTAGAGGACATTAGTAGAAGTAGTATTATCATTTCACTTGATCTTTAAACATCATTATTGCTATTACTTCCAATATTGCTACTGCTTTTTTACAATAATATCACAACTATCAATATCCCTATCAATATTATGATTATCTGATGCATTGAAATTCTGTAATTCATGTTTTTGTTGTTCTTGCTGTTATGTCATCTCTCCTTTACACAGCAACACTTAGGAGTGATAAGCAAAACATGATGAACACAATCTATGACTGAAATGACATGATATCCTTGACTTGGGACACCAGGAGCTCTACTTTGTCCTTGCGCCTCCACACAGAAGGTAGAAATTTTCAGTGGTGCACAATATGGAAATTTTCCATTTGAAAAGAAGCTGGTGACGGGGTGAAGCTTAAATGACATCATTCATCTGCCTGAAGCTGCATGAAGCTGAATAAAGCTGCAGGGACATCACGGACATGTCAAGTATAATGATAATAATAATAATAATAATAATAATAATAATAATAATGGATTTTATTTATAATGCACTTTACATTTGTGGGCAAATCTCAAAGTACACAATCATAAAAACAATGATAAAAACAGGTAAAAAGACAGTCAACAATAAAATCAGTCAGGAAAAGTAATGCAAAATAAAAAGGTTTTAAGTCCTTGTTTAAAAGAGTTCACCGACTGTGGAGCCCTGAGGTGGTCGGGGAGGGCGTTCTACTGACGTGGAGTAGCAGCCTCGAAGGCCCTGTCGCCCATGGTCCTGAGCCAAGTTCTAGGCGGGCACAGATGGTGCTGTTGGCCTGATCGGGTTCTGTCTGAAGTGTGTGGGTGGAGGAGTTCGGTGAGGTAGGTGGGGGCTGCACCGTGCAGACAGTGGTGGGTGTGAAGGAGGACTTTGAATTCTATATGGAGGTGAACGGGTAGCCAGTGCAGAGTGCAAAGGATAGGGGTGATGTAGTCATGTTTATGCACCCCCATCAGGACCCGGGCAGCGCTGTTCTGAACATACTGAAGCCTTTGGAGGCTCTTGCCAGGGATCCCGATGAGGAGTGCGTTACAGTAGTCCAGCCTGGAGGAGACAAAGGCATGGATGAGCCTCTCTGCAGCGGGACGGGAGAGAGATGGCCGGAGTTTGGCAATGCTACAGAGGTGAAAGAAGGAGGTTTTGCACATGTGAGTTATATGATGTTCAAAGCTAAGATGGGGGTCAAACCTGACCCCAGAATTAGTTTCGGAAGGAGAAAGGGGAAAGTTGTGCCCAAGAAAGGAGACAGAGAAAATGACAGAGAAATGGAGCTGGTGAGGAGTGCCAATGTGGATGGCTTCCGTTTTGGAGCTATTCAGCTATAAGAAATTTTCGCTCATCCAAGCCTTTATCTCCTCCAGGCAGGAGTCCAGTTGAGTGACAGAGGATGGGGGGGTGGAGGAGGCGGAAATCTTGAGGTAGAGTTGAGTGTCGTCAGCATTGCAATGGAATTGTATTCCATGCCTGCTGACAACACGATCCAGGGGGAGCATGTATATGGTGAAGAGAGTTGGACCAAGGACAGAGCCCTGGGGGACCCCACAGGTCACTGTGTGGGGGCGGGATTTGGCATCCCCCAAGGGCTACAAACTCGGGCCTTCCCATGAGGTAAGAGTGAAATCATTGGAGGGCAGAGTCAGAGATACCAATTTCGTGTTGGAGGCGGTGATCAACAGTATCAAATGCAGCAAAGAGGTCAAGAAGGATGAGGAGGGAAGTGGAGCTGAGTCAGAGGTCATCGAGAGGTCATGATGAGAGCTGTCTCTGTGCTGTGAGAGGGGCAGAAACCAGATTGGAATTTTTCATACATATTGTTTAATTTAATATGGTCCTGAAGTTGGATGGAGACAATTCTTTCAAGAGTTTTGGAGAAGAAGAAGAGGTTGGAAATAGGTCTGTATTTTGATGCTTTGATTTGCTATGTGTTGGAACAGAACTGTTGGCAAGGGAGAGAGATGCATGGATGTTGGGTATTTTGGAGCCCATTTGTTGCACTGTGCCACAGTTTGGTTGTGGTGTAGTCAAGTCTGAGGTTTGAGTAGGTGTTTGATGGTGGTGAAAAGCTGTCTGGAGTTACCTGGGTATAAAACAAGCTTCAGCCCCCCTAATAAACTACTCTCAGCTTTGGACAGCAGTCTCCTCTCTGTGCTGATCCTGCTCCAGCTGCTTTCCTGCTACTGATCACCACACACTTTTGCAGAGATAAAATAATCTCCTTGGGGTTACAGACACCGCTTTAGTTTGGCTTAGATCTTGTATGAGGTACCGAACTGTTGCTGAACTGTTCCTGAACTGTTTCTGATCTGTTCCTGGACTGTCCCTGGACTGTTCCTAGACTGCTCCTATGGTGGTCCTGAACTGTCCCTGGACTGTTCCTGAACTGTTCCTGGACTGTTCCTAGACTGCTCCTATGGTGGTCCTGAACTGTCCCTGGACTGTTCCTGAACTGTTCCTGGACTGTTCCTGAACTGTCCCTGGACTGTTCCTAGACTGCTCCTATGGTGGTCCTGAACTGTCCCTGAACTGTTCCTGAACTGTTCCTGAACTGTTACTAAACTGTTCCTGGACTGTAACTGCCCTGTTGGTGAACTGTTACTGGGCTGTAACTAAACTGTTAATAGACTGTTACTGAACTGCTGCTGAACATTTCCTGAACTTTTCCTCGGCTGTTTTAGAACTGTTATTGAACCATTCCTAGACAGCTTCTGACGTTTTTTGGAACTGTTACTAAACTGTTCCTGGTCTGTTATTAAAACTGTTTATGTTGTATTCATGAACTGTTCCTATAAACAGTTCCTGAGCAGTTTCTGGACTGTTTCTAGACTTTTCCTGAACTGTTTCTAGACTTTTCCTGAACTGTTTCTTGACTTTTCCTGAACTGTTCAGGAACATTTTCTGAATGTTCCTGAACTGTTACTGGACTGTTACTGAACTGTTTCTGGACTGTTACCAAAGTGTTCCTGAACTGTTTTCTCAGCTCTTCCTGGACTGTACACGGACTGTTACTTAACTGCTACTGAACTGTTCCTGAACCGTTGCTGAGCTGTTATTGGACTCTTTCTAAACTGTTTCTGAATATTTCTGGACTGTTATTAAAACTGTTCATGGTATATTCATGAACTGTTTCTATGAGCCGTTCCTGAACAGTTTCTGGACTGTATCTAGACTTTTCCTGAACTGTTCAGGAACATTTTCTGAATGTTCCTGAACTGTTACTGGACTGTTACTTAAACTGTAGACATTAGTGCTAAGGCTTAAACTATGGGAGGCCCAGAGCAAGATCAGGTGCCTGTTTTTACCTCATCCCTTTAAAACTGTTGTTTGTATGTTCCTTCATTAGGTGTGTTGGTGTGACTGTGGCTGTTTCCCAAAGCCAAGGTATTTTGCCTTGCCTTGCCTCTGAAGCCACTTCCTTCCAATCCAAGGCAAGTGTCCTGCTTCTGCTCAAAAGGAGATGCTAATGGAACAGCTTACAAAGGCATCCAGGAACATCAGCCCGCCTCTTTCTGACGCTATTTAAACCCCCGCCCACCCGTAGAAAGTCCTTTTACTACATACAACCGCAGGTGAGATGGATCAGGCAGAGGCAACCGCTGTTTGCATGTTGTTTGTACATGCAATTGAACAAATGGAGGAGGAAATCTCAGACGAGCATCAGTGCCAAGACGCCCGCATGCTTTGTCTGCGTAATCGCCAGATGTGCTCAGTGCAGGTAACTCTTAAGCCACACAGTCCTGAAGTAGGATGTAACTGTGTCAATTAAACCTGTCCCAAATTAAATACTCACTGTTTTCATTTGCATGATGTTGCGCTAAACATTTTTACATCCCAGCAAATGTTAATTTACTCTCATGTACAGTAAATTGAGGGACTAGTGAAATGCAATATAGAAAGTGGTAGTTCACCTACCACATGTGCATATACTGAACATGTGGTAGGTGAACTCCCCACATGTGACATTATATTGGACAAATGACCTCTATGTAATCAATCAATCAATCAATCTTTATTTATAAAACACTTTTCATACAGAAATGCTACTCAGTGTGCTTTACATGTTCAAAACAGTCTCATCAACCGGTAATTTTACAGTAATGTAACAGTCTTGATCTTTTTTATGCAGTATTGACACCTTTTGTCCTTTCATAGGAAGCTGTTTCCATCCATTGTCCTCCAGGCAGTGTGTGACCATCAGGGCCGGTTCCCGGTTGTGGGGTACCCAGGCAGCGTGCATGATGCACGCATCCTGAGAAACAGTCTCATCCATCTTCGGGGAAATTAGCCACCCCCAGGGTTTTTCCTCGTTGGAGATGGTGGCTATCCATGTCTTCAGGACCCCCTGGCCCTTATTACTCCATATAAGCGGCCAGTGAGAGGCATGGTAGAGCAAAGGTTCAATTATCATCATTCCAGGGCGCGCTCCATCATGAGAGTGCCTTTGGGATGATGAAAGCCCGCTTCAGGTGCATCTTTTAGAAGCACTTGAAGTACATGTGCAGTTTGTCCCAAAGGTAAATATCCACTAATCACTGGTAATAATTTTAACAATTTGTGACTATGGCATTGTTTAAACACAGCACAATAGCACTGCAGTTACAGGGTCACTTGTCTGTGCTTTCTGCTCAGGTGGTGGCATGTTGTGCAGTCCTGCACAACATTTGTCTGGGAGTTGGGGACAGACTGCAGGAACCTTTGGAGGAGGCAGGAGAGGAAGAAGATGGTGGGGGAGAGCAGCAACCACCTGGAGAGGCAGCTGGTGGGGCTGCACTCAGGCAGGCTGTTGCTGCACGTGTGTCAGCTCTGCAGCAACCTCCAGGCGACCATGACTATTGTCAGGTACTGTGCATACAATGTCTTTCATGTGGATTTTTATGGATGTGTATGCTTTACTAATTGGTATATTGTTTTTATGTCTTGCAGACATGACCGAGGATTAATTTGTTTATATTTTGTTTGCCTATTTTTGGATGACATTTTGGTTTCTGATATTTTTGTTATAATAAATCAAGCTACACAAGACATATTGTGTATGTTTAATATGAACCAAAGCAAGGTTCATTGTTGCAGCATTTTTTTTTCCTGCAGAAATAAAGAAGTATATTAATCTGCTATGTTCATCAGATCTACACATTAGTTTTATGCTGCTTCTTTGTGCATTGCACACATCAAATCTCAATCTCCATCTTATTAATGCATTATTTCCAATGCACATCACTGTTCAGCATCTGCCATTTTACTCAACTTTATGCCAATATGTCTCCCAACTACGCTATATATAATTATAATTCAGTCAAGCAAAGTGCCTTTGGGTTCCCAGTTCTTACATGCCAACTTCATCACCTCGTACCATCAGGCATTGGGAATGCCTATCTGCATCCCAATTGACTGTAAAGTGTTACCCTACTAGACATGAAAAGTACTGTAGACTTTGCATGGAACTATTATACATCACCAGTCACATAAAAGCATGGCGATCTAATCAGTTTTGGATATGCTATTTGTGCAGTCATCTTTCCTTGTGGTCAGTAAATATTGTGCAATACAGTTTGCCACAATTACCATCTTTCCTCTCTGCTCTAACAATAATTTTAATTTATTGTACCACCATGACTACAGAAGGTATTGTTTATTTTTGCCATAAAAAATGTAGCACATACCAATTGTAAATAAGACTTTATTCATGAAACTATAAATAAAAGTGCCCTTCAAAAAGGCTGCCTTGTTGGCCATTAAAATAATGTCCAAACATAAATTTCTAAATAAAATCAAATACAAAACATAAATATTACTGCAAAAATATTGGACCTAACTAATCACTTTTTGTGTCATAAGGTGTCAATTAATTTTTCTAAGAGGGAGGCATAGCGGTCAGCCCGCTCCCTCCGCTGCTGCTCGCGTTGGGCCTCCATCTCCCTCTGCTCTTTGAGGTCCTGTCTGTAAAGCTCAATTAAAGGGTCCACTTTGCTTCTTTTTGGCCTTTTGCTATATTCTTCTTCCTTCTCCTCATCATCATCTTCTTCTTCATGCTCCTCAACTTCACGCCGCTGGCAGGTGGCAGAGGAGCTGGCCGAGGAGCTGGCAGAGGAGCTGGCTGAGGAGCTGGCTGAGGAGCTGGCTGAGGAGCTGGCTGAGGAGCTGGCTGAGGAGGTGCTTGGCCCTTCTTCACCCTCCTGGATGGAAGCCACCAGGCTGAGCGGCTTAATGGCAGCAGTCTGGCCTCGGGCTTCATCCATGAGGGTGAAGAAGAGCCAAGTAGCTGCCGTTGCGTTGCCGTCCTCTGTCCCCTGGCCTGTTTTAGGGCGCTTGCATTCCTGATGTAAGGAAGGGAGATCATGTATTGCAAGTACTGACAGAATGAATGCATGTCCAGAAAGTTGACTTCACATGTACGTTTTCCCACATATGAAATGTCATGTACCTACCCTGTACTTTGTTTTTAGGTTGTCCCAATTTTTCCTTGCCTGGCAGGGGGTTACATGGGTCAGTGATGATATGAAAAAAGATAAGTGGTGAACATAATCAAATGGGAACATACTGAATATGGCTCACCTGTAGCCTTCTGCAGCTGTGTCTCACGCCCCTGAGAAAAGATTGCTGTTTGAGGCACGAAGTCGAATAAATTGCTCTGTCAAGTCCTTCGTCCCTGTACAAGGAAAAAATGTATTTGTTATATTTTTTACCATCAGATTCCTGTCACAAATGTATATGTAATTGGAGTTACATTGTCTCACATAACATGTGTTGCACTGTGGACAGTTCTTGGAAAGTTTATACAAATGTGGGAGTAGACCGTACGCTCAAGGGGCTACAAATATTGTCATGGCTTGCCACTTTTGTACACTTTTTGCTTTTTTATTGTCACATCATTGCCACTCTAAAGGTGCAGCTTCTCAGTAATTATAGTTACGTGAGTGACACACAAAAGAGTTAAGTGTTGACATGGTATAAGTTGTTATTTTCAGAGGTGTATTTTGTTACTTATATTTGAATTGGAATTTACCACGTGCCTCCGCTGGAGCGTCTCCCTGTGGTGCGTCTTTTCCTTCCATTGTTTGATTTTTTTTGTAGATTCACGCATTGCCAGGGCAAGGCAGCAAAGGATACACCTGTGTATCCTAGGTTAATTAGCCACATGCTAACCAAACGGAGGACATGAACATTGGAACAGGACGAGGGCAGCGACTGATGATGTGGATGCCTGCCCACGCCCACATCAGACCAAGGCAAGGCAAGGTACCTGGGCTTTGGGAAACAGCCTGTGTGTGCATGTGTGTGTGTGTGTGTGTGTGTGTGTGTGTGTGTGTGTGTGTGTGTGTGTGTGTGTGAGTGTGTGTGTGCATGTGTGTGTGTGTGTGTGTGTGTGTGTGTGTGTGTGTGTGAGTGTGTGTGTGTGTGTGTGTGTGTGTGTGTGTGTGTGTGTGTGTGTGTGTGAGTGTGTGTGTGTGTGTGTGTGTGTGTGTGTGTGTGTTGGTCAGTGTTTGTGTGTTGGTGAGTGTTTGTTGGTCAGAGTGTGTTGGTCAGTGTGTGTGTGTGAGTGTGTGTGTGTTGGTCAGTGTGTGTGTGTTGGTCAGTGTTTGTGTGTTGGTGAGTGTTTGTTGGTCAGAGTGTGTTGGTCAGTGTGTGTGTGTGTGTTGGTGAGTGTGTGTATGTTGGTCAGAATGTGTGTGTGTTGGTCAGTGTTTGTTGGTCAGTGTGCGCTGGTCAGTGTGTTGGTCAGTGTGTGTGTTGGTGAGTGTGTGTATGTCGGAGTGTATGTTGGTCAGAGTGTGCGTTAGTAAGTGTGATGGTCAGAGTGTGTGTGTGTCTGTCAGTGTGTGTTGGTGAGTGTGTGTTGGTCAGTGTGTGTGTGTTGGTCAGTGTGTGTGTGTTGGTCAGAATGTGTGTGTGTTGGTGAGTGTATGTTGTTTAGAATGTCTGTTAGTCAGTGTGTTGGTGAGTGTTTGTGCTTTGGTGAGTGTGTGTTGGTCAGTGTGTGTGTGTGTTGGTCAGTGTGTGTAAGTCAGTGTGTATTAGTGTGTGTTGGTGAGTGTGTGTAAGTCAGTGTGTGTTAGTCAGTGTGTGTTAGTCAGTGTGAGTTGGTGAGTGTGTGTATGTCAGAGTGTGTGTTGCTGAGTGGTTGTGTGTTGGTGAGTGTATATTGGTTAGAATGTGTCAAATGGTCAAAGTGTGTTGGTCAGTGTGTGTCAGTCAGTGTGTGTGTGTTGGTGAGTGTGTGTTAGTCAGTGTGTGTGTTGGTGAGTGTGTGTATGTCAGAGTGTGTGTTAGTCAGTGTGTTGGCCAGTGTGTGTTGGTGAGTGTGTGCAAGTCAGTGTGTGTTGGTAAGTGTGTTTGTGTTGGTGAGTGTGTGTATGTCAGAGTGTGTGTTAGTCAGAGTGTGTTGGTCAGAGTGTGTGTGTTGGTCAGTGTGTGTTAGTCAGTGTGTGTTAGTCAGTGTGTGTTGGTGAGTATTTGTGTGTTGGTGAGTATTTGTGTGTTGGTCAGTGAGTGTTGGTCAGTGTGTGTTAGTCAGTGTGTGTGTTTTGGTCAGAGTGTGTTGGTCAGTGTGTATGTGTTGGTGAGTGTGTGTTGGTAAGTGTGTGTTGGTCAGTGTGTGTGTGTGTGTTGGTGAGTGTCTGTTGGTCAGTGTGTGTTGTTCAGTGTGTCTGTGTTGGTCAGTGTGTGTTGGTCAGTGTGTGTGTGTTGATGAGTGTGTGTTGGTCAGTGTGTGTTGTTCAGTGTGTGTGTGTTGGTGAGTGTGTGTTGGTCAGTGTGTGTTGGTCAGTGTGTGTGTTGGTCAGTGTGTGTGTGTTGGTGAGTGTGTGTTGGTGAGTGTGTGTTGGTCAGTGTGTGTGTTGGTCAGTGTGTTAGTCAGAGTGTGTTGGTCAGAGTGTGTGTTGGTCAGTGTTTGTAGGTTGGAATGTGTGTAAGAGTGTGTTGGTCAGAGTGTGTGTGTTGGTGAGTGTGTGATAGTCAGTGTGTGTGTGTTGGTAAGTGTGTGTATGTCAGAGTGTGTGTAAGTCAGTGTGTTGGCCAGTGTGTGTTGGTGAGTGTGTGCAAGTCAGTGTGTGTTGGTAAGTGTGTGTGTGTTGGTCAGTGTGTGTGTGTGTTGGTCAGTGTGTGTCTGTTGGTCAGTGTGTGTGTGGTGGTCAGTGTGTGTTAGTCAGCGTGTGTGTGTTGGTCAGTGTGTGTTGGTCAGTGTTTGTGTGTTGGTCAGTGTGTGTGTGTTGGTGAGTGTGTGTATGTCAGTGTGTGTATGTCAGAGTGTGTGTTGGTCAGTGTGTGTGTGTTGGTCAGTGTGTGTATGTCAGAGTGTGTGTTGGTCAGTGTGTGTTTGTTGGTCAGTGTGTGTGTGTTGGTCAGTGTGTGTGTGTTGGTCAGTGTGTGTATGTCAGTGTGTGTATGTCAGAGTGTGTGTTGGTCAGTGTGTGTGTGTTGGTCAGTGTGTGTATGTCAGAGTGTGTGTTGGTCAGTGTGTGTGTGTTGGTCAGTGTGTGTTGGTAAGTGTGTGTGTGTTGGTCAGTGTGTGTTGGTCAGTGTTTGTGTGTGTGTTGGTCAGTGTGTGTATGTCGGAGTGTGTGTTGGTCAGTGTGTGTTTGTTGGTCAGTGTATGTGTGTGTGTTGGTCAGTGTGTGTATGTCAGAGTGTGTGTTGGTCAGTGTGTGTGTGTGTTGGTCAGTGTGTGTATGTCAGAGTGTGTGTTGGTCAGTGTGTGTGTGTTGGTCAGTGTGTGTATGTCAGAGTGTGTGTTGGTCAGTGTGTTTGTGTTGGTCAGTGTGTGTTGGTAAGTGTGTGTATGTCAGAGTGTGTGTTGGTCAGTGTGTGTGTGTTGGTCATTGTGTGTTTGTCAGAGTGTGTGTTGGTCAGTATGTGTGTGTGTTGGTCAGTGTGTGTGTGTTGGTTAGTGTGTGTATGTCAGAGTGTCTGTTGGTCAGTGTGTGTGTGTGTTGGTCAGTGTGTGTATGTCAGAGTGTGTGTTGGTCAGTGTGTGTTTGTTGGTCAGTGTGTGTGTGTGTTGGTCAGTGTGTGTGTGTTGGTCAGTGTGTGTATGTCAGAGTCTGGTTGGTCAGTGTGTGTGTGTGTTGGTCAGTGTGTGTATGTCAGAGTGTGTTGGTCAGTGTGTGTGTGTTGGTCAGTGTGTGTTGGTAAGTGTGTGTGTGTTGGTCAGTGTGTGTGTGTGTTGGTCAGTGTGTGTATGTCAGAGTGTGTGTTGGTCAGTGTGTGTGTGTGTTGGTCAGTGTGTGTATGTCAGAGTGTGTGTTGGTCAGTGTGTGTGTGTTGGTCAGTGTGTGTATGTCAGAGTGTGTGTTGGTCAGTGTGTGTGTGTTGGTCAGTGTGTGTGTTGGTAAGTGTGTGTATGTCAGAGTGTGTGTTGGTCAGTGTGTGTGTGTGTGTTGGTCAGTGTGTGTTGGTAAGTGTGTGTGTGTTGGTCAGTGTGTGTATGTCAGAGTGTGTGTTGGTAAGTGTGTGTGTGTTGGTCAGTGTGTGTGTGTGTTGGTCAGTGTGTGTATGTCAGAGTGTGTGTTGGTCAGTGTGTGTGTGTGTTGGTCAGTGTGTGTGTGTTGGTCAGTGTGTGTATGTCAGAGTGTGTGTTGGTCAGTGTGTGTGTGTTGGTCAGTGTGTGTGTGTTGGTCAGTGTGTGTATGTCAGAGTGTGTGTTGGTCAGTGTGTGTTGGTAAGTGTGTGTATGTCAGAGTGTGTGTTGGTCAGTGTGTGTGTGTTGGTCAGTGTGTGTATGTCAGAGTGTGTGTTGGTCAGTGTGTGTGTGTTGGTCAGTGTGTGTATGTCAGAGTGTCTTTTTGTCAGTGTGTGTGTGTGTTGGTCAGTGTGTGTATGTCAGAGTGTGTGTTGGTCAGTGTGTGTTTGTTGGTCAGTGTGTGTGTGTTGGTCAGTGTGTGTGTGTTGGTCAGTGTGTGTATTTCAGAGTGTGTGTTGGTCAGTGTGTGTGTGTTGGTCAGTGTGTGTATGTCAGAGTGTGTGTTGGTAAGTGTGTGTGTGTTGGTCAGTTTGTGTGTGTGTTGTTCAGTGTGTGTATGTCAGCGTGTGTGTTGGTCAGTGTGTGTGTGTTGGTCAGTGTGTGTGTTGGTAAGTGTGTGTATGTCAGAGTGTGTGTTGGTCAGTGTGTGTGTGTGTGTTGGTCAGTGTGTGTTGGTAAGTGTGTGTGTGTTGGTCAGTGTGTGTATGTCAGAGTGTGTGTTGGTAAGTGTGTGTGTGTTGGTCAGTGTGTGTGTGTGTTGGTCAGTGTGTGTATGTCAGAGTGTGTGTTGGTCAGTGTGTGTGTGTGTTGGTCAGTGTGTGTGTGTTGGTCAGTGTGTGTATGTCAGAGTGTGTGTTGGTCAGTGTGTGTGTGTTGGTCAGTGTGTGTGTGTTGGTCAGTGTGTGTATGTCAGAGTGTGTGTTGGTCAGTGTGTGTTGGTAAGTGTGTGTATGTCAGAGTGTGTGTTGGTCAGTGTGTGTGTGTTGGTCAGTGTGTGTATGTCAGAGTGTGTGTTGGTCAGTGTGTGTGTGTTGGTCAGTGTGTGTATGTCAGAGTGTCTTTTTGTCAGTGTGTGTGTGTGTTGGTCAGTGTGTGTATGTCAGAGTGTGTGTTGGTCAGTGTGTGTTTGTTGGTCAGTGTGTGTGTGTTGGTCAGTGTGTGTGTGTTGGTCAGTGTGTGTATTTCAGAGTGTGTGTTGGTCAGTGTGTGTGTGTTGGTCAGTGTGTGTATGTCAGAGTGTGTGTTGGTAAGTGTGTGTGTGTTGGTCAGTTTGTGTGTGCGTTGTTCAGTGTGTGTATGTCAGCGTGTGTGTTGGTCAGTTTGTGTGTGTGTTGGTCAGTATGTGTGTGTTGGTCAGTGTGTGTATGTCAGAGCGTGTTTTGGAGTGTGTGTGTGTTGGTCAGTGTGTGTATGTCAGAGTGTCTTTTTGTCAGTGTGTGTGTGTGTTGGTCAGTGTGTGTATGTCAGAGTGTGTGTTGGTCAGTGTGTGTTTGTTGGTCAGTGTGTGTGCGTTGGTCAGTGTGTGTGTGTTGGTCAGTGTGTGTATTTCAGAGTGTGTGTTGGTCAGTGTGTGTGTGTTGGTCAGTGTGTGTATGTCAGAGTGTGTGTATGTCAGAGTGTGTGTTGGTAAGTGTGTGTGTGTTGGTCAGTTTGTGTGTGTGTTGTTCAGTGTGTGTATGTCAGAGTGTGTGTTGGTCAGTGTGTGTGTGTTGGTCAGTATGTGTGTGTTGGTCAGTGTGTGTATGTCAGAGCGTGTTTTGGAGTGTGTGTGTGTTGGTCAGTGTGTGTGTGTGTTGGTCAGTGTGTGTATGTCAGAATGTGTGTTGGTCAGTGTGTGTGTGTTGGTCAGTGTGTGTTGGTCAGTGTGTGTGTGTTGGTCAGTAAGTGTTGATCAGGGTGTGTATGTCAGAGTGTGTGTTGGTCAGTGTGTGTGTGTTGGTCAGTGTGTGTTGGTAAGTGTGTGTGTGTTGGTCAGTGTGTGTGTGTTGGTCAGTGTGTGTGTGTTGGTCAGTGTGTGTATGTCAGAGTGTTTGTTGGTCAGTGTGTGTGTGTTGGTCAGTGTGTGTATGTTGGTCAGTGTGTGTATGTCAGAGTGTGTGTTGGTCAGTGTGTGTGTGTTGGTCAGTGTGTGTTGGTAAGTGTGTGTGTGTTGGTCAGTATGTGTGTTTGTTGGTCAGTGTATGTGTGTGTGTTGGTCAGTGTGTGTATGTCAGAGTGTGTGTTGGTCAGTGTGTGTGTGTGTTGGTCAGTGTGTGTATGTCAGAGTGTGTGTTGGTCAGTGTGTGTGTGTTGGTCAGTGTGTGTATGTCAGAGTGTGTGTTGGTCAGTGTGTTTGTGTTGGTCAGTGTGTGTTGGTAAGTGTGTGTATGTCAGAGTGTGTGTTGGTCAGTGTGTGTGTGTTGGTCATTGTGTGTTTGTCAGAGTGTGTGTTGGTCAGTATGTGTGTGTGTTGGTCAGTGTGTGTGTGTTGGTTAGTGTGTGTATGTCAGAGTGTCTGTTGGTCAGTGTGTGTGTGTGTTGGTCAGTGTGTGTATGTCAGAGTGTGTGTTGGTCAGTGTGTGTTTGTTGGTCAGTGTGTGTGTGTGTTGGTCAGTGTGTGTGTGTTGGTCAGTGTGTGTATGTCAGAGTCTGGTTGGTCAGTGTGTGTGTGTGTTGGTCAGTGTGTGTATGTCAGAGTGTGTTGGTCAGTGTGTGTGTGTTGGTCAGTGTGTGTTGGTAAGTGTGTGTGTGTTGGTCAGTGTGTGTGTGTGTTGGTCAGTGTGTGTATGTCAGAGTGTGTGTTGGTCAGTGTGTGTGTGTGTTGGTCAGTGTGTGTATGTCAGAGTGTGTGTTGGTCAGTGTGTGTGTGTTGGTCAGTGTGTGTATGTCAGAGTGTGTGTTGGTCAGTGTGTGTGTGTTGGTCAGTGTGTGTGTTGGTAAGTGTGTGTATGTCAGAGTGTGTGTTGGTCAGTGTGTGTGTGTGTGTTGGTCAGTGTGTGTTGGTAAGTGTGTGTGTGTTGGTCAGTGTGTGTATGTCAGAGTGTGTGTTGGTAAGTGTGTGTGTGTTGGTCAGTGTGTGTGTGTGTTGGTCAGTGTGTGTATGTCAGAGTGTGTGTTGGTCAGTGTGTGTGTGTGTTGGTCAGTGTGTGTGTGTTGGTCAGTGTGTGTATGTCAGAGTGTGTGTTGGTCAGTGTGTGTGTGTTGGTCAGTGTGTGTGTGTTGGTCAGTGTGTGTATGTCAGAGTGTGTGTTGGTCAGTGTGTGTTGGTAAGTGTGTGTATGTCAGAGTGTGTGTTGGTCAGTGTGTGTGTGTTGGTCAGTGTGTGTATGTCAGAGTGTGTGTTGGTCAGTGTGTGTGTGTTGGTCAGTGTGTGTATGTCAGAGTGTCTTTTTGTCAGTGTGTGTGTGTGTTGGTCAGTGTGTGTATGTCAGAGTGTGTGTTGGTCAGTGTGTGTTTGTTGGTCAGTGTGTGTGTGTTGGTCAGTGTGTGTGTGTTGGTCAGTGTGTGTATTTCAGAGTGTGTGTTGGTCAGTGTGTGTGTGTTGGTCAGTGTGTGTATGTCAGAGTGTGTGTTGGTAAGTGTGTGTGTGTTGGTCAGTTTGTGTGTGTGTTGTTCAGTGTGTGTATGTCAGCGTGTGTGTTGGTCAGTGTGTGTGTGTTGGTCAGTGTGTGTGTTGGTAAGTGTGTGTATGTCAGAGTGTGTGTTGGTCAGTGTGTGTGTGTGTGTTGGTCAGTGTGTGTTGGTAAGTGTGTGTGTGTTGGTCAGTGTGTGTATGTCAGAGTGTGTGTTGGTAAGTGTGTGTGTGTTGGTCAGTGTGTGTGTGTGTTGGTCAGTGTGTGTATGTCAGAGTGTGTGTTGGTCAGTGTGTGTGTGTGTTGGTCAGTGTGTGTGTGTTGGTCAGTGTGTGTATGTCAGAGTGTGTGTTGGTCAGTGTGTGTGTGTTGGTCAGTGTGTGTGTGTTGGTCAGTGTGTGTATGTCAGAGTGTGTGTTGGTCAGTGTGTGTTGGTAAGTGTGTGTATGTCAGAGTGTGTGTTGGTCAGTGTGTGTGTGTTGGTCAGTGTGTGTATGTCAGAGTGTGTGTTGGTCAGTGTGTGTGTGTTGGTCAGTGTGTGTATGTCAGAGTGTCTTTTTGTCAGTGTGTGTGTGTGTTGGTCAGTGTGTGTATGTCAGAGTGTGTGTTGGTCAGTGTGTGTTTGTTGGTCAGTGTGTGTGTGTTGGTCAGTGTGTGTGTGTTGGTCAGTGTGTGTATTTCAGAGTGTGTGTTGGTCAGTGTGTGTGTGTTGGTCAGTGTGTGTATGTCAGAGTGTGTGTTGGTAAGTGTGTGTGTGTTGGTCAGTTTGTGTGTGCGTTGTTCAGTGTGTGTATGTCAGCGTGTGTGTTGGTCAGTTTGTGTGTGTGTTGGTCAGTATGTGTGTGTTGGTCAGTGTGTGTATGTCAGAGCGTGTTTTGGAGTGTGTGTGTGTTGGTCAGTGTGTGTATGTCAGAGTGTCTTTTTGTCAGTGTGTGTGTGTGTTGGTCAGTGTGTGTATGTCAGAGTGTGTGTTGGTCAGTGTGTGTTTGTTGGTCAGTGTGTGTGCGTTGGTCAGTGTGTGTGTGTTGGTCAGTGTGTGTATTTCAGAGTGTGTGTTGGTCAGTGTGTGTGTGTTGGTCAGTGTGTGTATGTCAGAGTGTGTGTATGTCAGAGTGTGTGTTGGTAAGTGTGTGTGTGTTGGTCAGTTTGTGTGTGTGTTGTTCAGTGTGTGTATGTCAGAGTGTGTGTTGGTCAGTGTGTGTGTGTTGGTCAGTATGTGTGTGTTGGTCAGTGTGTGTATGTCAGAGCGTGTTTTGGAGTGTGTGTGTGTTGGTCAGTGTGTGTGTGTGTTGGTCAGTGTGTGTATGTCAGAATGTGTGTTGGTCAGTGTGTGTGTGTTGGTCAGTGTGTGTTGGTCAGTGTGTGTGTGTTGGTCAGTAAGTGTTGATCAGGGTGTGTATGTCAGAGTGTGTGTTGGTCAGTGTGTGTGTGTTGGTCAGTGTGTGTTGGTAAGTGTGTGTGTGTTGGTCAGTGTGTGTGTGTTGGTCAGTGTGTGTGTGTTGGTCAGTGTGTGTATGTCAGAGTGTTTGTTGGTCAGTGTGTGTGTGTTGGTCAGTGTGTGTATGTTGGTCAGTGTGTGTATGTCAGAGTGTGTGTTGGTCAGTGTGTGTGTGTTGGTCAGTGTGTGTTGGTAAGTGTGTGTGTGTTGGTCAGTATGTGTGTGTGTTGGTCAGTGTGTGTGTGTGTTGGTCAGTGTGTGTATGTCAGAGTGTGTGTTGGTCAGTGTGTGTGTGTGTTGGTCAGTGTGTGTATGTCAGAGTGTGTGTTGGTCAGTGTGTGTGTGTTGGTCAGTGTGTGTGTGTTGGTCAGTGTGTGTATGTCAGAGTGTGTGTTTTTCAGTGTGTGTTGGTAAGTGTGTGTATGTCAGAGTGTGTGTTGGTCAGTGTGTGTGTGTTGGTCAGTGTGTGTGTGTTGGTCAGTGTGTGTTGGTCAGTGTGTGTGTGTTGGTCAGTGTGTGTATGTCAGAGTGTGTGTTGGTCAGTGTGTGTGTGTTGGTCAGTGTGTGTGTGTATGTCAGAGTGTGTATGTCAGAGTGTGTGTTGGTCAGTGTGTGTGTGTTGGTCAGTGTGTGTGTGTTGGTCAGTGTGTGTATGTCAGAGTGTGTGTTGGTCAGTGTGTGTGTGTTGGTCAGTGTGTGTGTGTTGGTCAGTGTGTGTATGTCAGAGTGTGTGTTGGTCAGTGTGTGTGTGTTGGTCAGTGTGTGTGTGTTGGTCAGTGTGTGTATGTCAGAGTGTGTGTTGGTCAGTGTGTGTGTGTTGGTCAGTGTGTGTTGGTAAGTGTGTGTGTGTTGGTCAGTGTGTGTGTGTTGGTCAGTGTGTGTATGTCAGAGTGTGTGTGTAGGAGCTCCTCAGCAGCAGTGTCAGGGACAGCAGACATATTTCAGAGGGGGGACTGGGTGGTGCTGTCTTCAGTTCCTGCTGGTGCGGAGCGGGGATGGAGCAGACTGAGGAGAGGAACTTTCTGGAAATAATGTTTTTGTGACTGAGTCATGACTTGAATGAACACCTCGATGGAAACATGAATTCAGAGCTGTTTGTCATGGCAGGCTGCGCTGCCTTTCTCTGCTGATCCTTTTTTGAATGTAAGACTTTTTCCAAATATTGCCCCTTTATGGGATACCGGTACGTCTGGTTCTCCTGAAACATTATCCTCCTGTTTTTCCTCCTGGATGTGGAAATACAAGGCAGAGCTGTGGAATTCAGACCCACCCTCTGAGCCGCTCTGTGCTCTGATGTAACAGAAATCATCTCTGTCCCTGCAGCTTCATCCCCTCTGCAGCAGATTACAGTCAGAAACAGCTGAAGTCCTTTTCAGAGCACAGTTAGTTCAAAATATATAAATGAAGATCTAAAATTATCTAAAATTATCTCCACTCTGGTTTCATCCAGTGGCTCATCGTTGGGCTTCTCTCCCTCTGAGCAGAAGGATAAGGACTACAGATTACTCCAGCTGAGATATATGCAGACATCCTCCTCTAAGAAGACTCTGATCTCACGCAACAGTTTAAACACCTGGATGAAACGTTTCCACGGCTTGTGTGTGTGTGTATCCCTCGCTCACTGCCCAACCCCCACCCCCGCCGTACTTCTCTCTCCCACTCTCTCTCCTCTATCTGTCTCTCTGACCCCATCAGTCTCCTCAGATGTCTGTCTAACATGAGTCTGGTTCTGTCCGAGGTTTCTGCCTGTTAAAGGGAAGTTTTTCCTCTCCATTGTAACTTGCTAAATGCTGCAAAGATCTCACCCCACAGTAGAGGTAAGATCTGGCCTTAAAAATCCAGCCCGACCCGACCCAGGCCCGCGGTATTAAAGCCCAACCCGGCCCGAGTCCGATCAATTAACTTGATTTGCAGGCCCGAGCCCGAAACAAACCCAAAATTTTATATCGCAAGTTTCCTTGATGTTAAAATAATCAACATATTTTTATGCTCATTATAAATGCATTTACACTGTGAAATAACGCTGGAAAAGTTTGTTAAAGATAGTTCTGTGTGTGATATTGTGCTCACATGGACGCGCCTCCCTGACAAGGAGAGGAACAGCAGCAGGAGCAGGTCTGTGGGCTTCATTAGATCACAAGGAAGGGCATCTGAGATACACGGGGTAAAGCCTCCAGAGCTCAGCAGGTTCACTATAGTCTTCGTTACCAAAGGGGGAAACAAACAGACTTTAAAAATACTCCACTGGAGACTGCGCGCACGGATGAATCCATTCATACATGTTTCTGGACCAGCTGCTGTTTGCAGAAGTCAGACCTGCTGAGGTGGGTGGTCCAGGGCGGTCATCTCGGTGTAAAGTGCGTGTTGTGCGGGTTTTCAGTCTCGGGTCTCGTCCTCTTGAACATCTGGCATTGAGCTCTGGGTTAAGCGCATGCGTGTCCCGAGCCGTGTATTTGGTTATTACAGACTCGTGAAACAGGTGCAACTGCCTCTGGTTGAAAAAGCGGAGCCCTAAAGCTTCCTTGTATGCTTTTGACTGTTAGGGAACTGAGCAGGTGGATGTTTCTCAAAGCTGGAGAGTGACCGGGCAAAGCCTGGTCGTTTCTACCACAGATTTTACAAACTGTAAAATGTGCTAGCTAGATTCAGTTTGATAACCACTTCCTTTAACTGTTTCTGAAGGCGGGAACAAAATATAAGAGGTCAGACAAAGAGAGCGAAAGAGAGATCTTGATGCACACTTGCTCTCAGTTTTATCCAAATAATTTATTTTATAATAAGAATTCCTTTAGTTTAATATCCATACATCGTTTTAAGATACAATACATAATATATAAATATATAATTATTAAAGAAAATTAGTGAGAGAGAAGGCCAGCCCAACCTGACCCCAAGTTAATTATTGACATTTTGGGCCCGACCCGACCCGAATTTCGGGCGGCTCGGGTTCGGGCTCGGGCTTAAGATCTTACCTCTGCCCCACAGTTTAGACACCTGGATGAAAGGTTTCCAGGAGGCAGTCAACAGGAACAAAACGGCGGCTGGATCAGATCCTGTTTCCTCACACAGTGCGGCTACAATCCCTGCTGTGACAGGTCCTGTTTTTGTGTAGTTCACTGCTGCAGTGATGTGTGTCATGGCATCGTTCAGTTCAGCACTCAGGCGTTATGACAGAGCCCCTTGTAGACCCCAGCCTGAGCCCACACCATCCTTCCAGCTTAGACCAGCCTCTTTCTTCCATGTGTTCAGGATCCTGGACACCTTGTCCACAGGCGGTTGCTCTGTCAGTCTCACGTTTGCAGAAAAGCAAATCCTCGTGAATTTTTCAGCATCAAAGAATCTGACACAAGCTGTCAGAAAGTGTCTTTGCTGCTTCATCTATCTACAGGGCCAAAGGAGCATCTGGTATTTTGATGTCTACCTGCTCCACGGTGTCTTTGGACAGGTGGTACACCTCACTGTAGTGCTCTCTGACAGAGGAACTGCCCTTGGCTGACTCTTGTTTCATCGGTCACAGTTAAAACCTTTTCAGCAGCAGAAGATGTATGAATTCCCGACCATGGGTTCAGAGAGTCCTGCCTCATCCTCCAGATGATGGTTGTTTTTATCTCCAGCCAGGGGACGTTGGGGGGGGGCTTTGCTGGCAGGGCCCTCCATGTCTCCAAGCTGACCCTCTTCTTCTTTCTTCTTAAAGTTGTTCTGGCACAGCTTGCTCTGAGGCTTGAGCTCAGTATCTTGCTGTAGGATGACCCCCGACCAGCCAGGCTCCATTCAGAGGGTACTGTATGGGGAAGGGGGGCGCTGCAGAAAACTGTGGGAGCTAGTTTCGGTTTAGGGTGCCTCTCCCTCTGCACAAGTCCCAGACCCTGGATCCAGAAAAGCAGGCCCAGACCACCATGTTTCCTCCTCCATGTTTCCATGTGATGTCCCCTTCTGAGGAACCATCCTGTCCTCAGCCTGCTCCACGTACGGCAAACAGAAGTTGGAGCAAAGAGTTCAGACTTTGGTTCATTAGCTACCTCCTCCTGTCTTCAGTCGTCCATGTGCTCCAATGGTCCAGCTACTGGTTCTTCTTCTGCCTCTGTCTCAGTGATGGAGGTCCTTCTGTCCATACCGTACCAAGCTGGTCATTGGACTTGAAGTGCTTGAATTTCAGTAAAACCTGGAGAAGCCGGCCTGTTGACTGGTAGAGTGATTCTAGACTGAAAATAAGAATCTTCCTCAGAAACTCTGTGTGAGCTGGAAGCTTTCAACACACATCTCTGATCCCTTCAACACCTCAAACCACTCGTATAATGACTCCAGCACTCTCTGCTGTTTTCTGAGGATGTTATTAAAACACACATTTGGAAAACACATACAAGCTTTCCAGCCAGCACACACACACTCACACGCCGAGCACAGAGCTCTGGCACAGATTGGTCTAACGTGTGTGTGTTTGCTTGGACGAGCTTCAAAAAACAGTCCCGCATGTTTCCTCTGGGGAATGTGAGTGGTCCCTGCAGGTTCTGACGTTCGCCTCTTATGTAAGAGCTCACAAAGTACTGAACGGCTGAAACAACAGCAGGCGATTGAGGAGAGGGAGAAAATACACAGAGAACTGATACCCACCCACTATGGGCCTGAACCCGGTGTTTGGCTTGATAGAGCTAACTTCAACACTTGAGGACGGGGTGTGATCTGGACACTCTCAGGGGTTTTTCTGCTGTCTTCACGTCTCTGTCCACATCCATCCTCTCTGCCATGGACAGGTCTTTGTCGGGGGGGCAGCTGAATGATGCTGCAGTGATAACACAGAGGGGACATGTGGTCATTGTTTCCACGTCTGTTACATCATGAGGATCTGGTGGTGGATGGTTTCTAAAACATCCCCCTCTATGACCACCTCCAGCTCTCACACATGCTGCAGAGTACAGTATGATGCAGACTCCTCAGGCCACACTATGGTCTCTCTGCTGCCCCCCTCTGGCTGGTGGAGGGTTGTACGCTGATGAGCAATTCTCTTCCATTTCCCTATAAAAGCACTGATCTCTCATTCTGAAGAGGAGCTTCAGAATGAGCTCAAAAATAAAGAGGGAAAACTAAGGTGTGACAGAAAGCAGAGGTGAAACATACAGAGCAGGAGGGAAACTAGAGCAGAAATAGTGGGAGCAAGAACACCATACATGGACTGCAAAGAAAGACGGAGACCACAACAGGAGACAGGGGCCACACCGCAAGACAGGGACTAAAACATGAGACATGAGACGGGATTCAGGAATTCAGCTTCACATAGAAAGAACACAGAGAGTGAGGAACTTTACAGAGAACATTGGAAATCTTGACTTTCCCGAAGAGACAAACCTTTAGACATTATCTACAGCTGCAACTGTGAATTAGTGGAGTGAGTTACTGAAAACACAAAATTCAATATCTCATAAACTTCAAATATTGAACATGGAAAATTGTTTATATAAATACCCGTGAAAAATAAAAAATGTAAATGTAACCCCTTGAGTGTACCTGGGAGTCAGTCAGGGCTCCCTCGCACGTCTCCAGCTAGTGCAAAACATGGCTGCTCGGCTTCTACCTGGAGCACGTCAGAGGGAGCACATTACTCCCACCCTGGCCTCCCTCCACTGGCTGCCTGTGCATTTTAGAGTCTATTTTAAGATTCTTTGATTTGTTTTTAAATCTTTAAATGGTCTGGCCCCCCTGTACCTCTCTGAGCTCCTCCATCCCCACGCTCCTTCTCAGTGCCTCAGGTCAGCTGATCTGCTGCTCCTGGAGGTACCGAGGTCGAAGCGTAAGCTCAGAGGGGACAGAGCTTTCTCAGTAGCTGCACCCAAATTGTGGAACGAGCTCCCCCTCCACATGAGTCGAGCCCCCTCACTGTCCGCTTTAAAAAAAGTCTTAAAACCCATTTTGATTCTTTGGCTTTTAACCCACCCTGAGACTCTGCTCATGTTTTAGTGTTTTAACGGTCTGTTTTAGTTTTTATTAATTCTTTCATTGTTTTAAATTATTTTTAGAACAATGTCACAATTTACTTTACTATGTGCACCTTTGTTTTAATGATTTATTTGTTTTAGTTACTTATTTATTCCTGTACTACTTTTATGTACAGCACTCTGTTTCAACTGAAGTTGTTTTAAAGTTCTTTATAAATCAAGTTGAGTTGAGTTACCATCCCGCTCCAGGTACAGGATTACAGTTGTATTTTGACCCTTTTTAAAATGTCTGCTCTGGTGAAATCAACCACAAACAGTATTCAGCTGAAATCATTTTGAGATGTTGTGGTAAGAATAAAATCTAACTGTTACTCTTTTTTTAAAATGAGTTTCTGCTTTGAAAAAATGCATATTCATTAAAAACTACAAAAATGCCCAAAGTCTCCAATTTATCAAATCTGGTACAAAAATGTCTCAATTCCCAAAAAATATTTATTCCTTTTTTTCCTTTTAACTTTTGATGGCTCAGGCTTTAAAGGGTCAACACAGACTCCTGCCTCTGTGTGAGTCCTGGAGGAGATCAGTCTGTAGCTCTGCTCAGGAAGCTTAGCTGGAGTTACTGCTCATCAGCACTACAGCAGCAATGATATCCATCCTCCTTGACCATTTCCTGTTTATTCACCAGTGAAACATTAAATCTGTTCACCGTGGACGCAAAGAGACTGTAACACATGTAGGGATTCACTTTCATGTCGAGGAGCAGCGTACACACCAGGTCTTATTGACTGGACTAGAGGAATCAGCTGCAGCACCAAGACATGAGGTTGCTGCAAGGATCACCCAGCCTGGAGAAGTCTGTGAGGGCTCGTCTTCAGCTCTGAGGAGGGAGCCGTCTGCAGCGGCTGATGTGTGACTCGGCCTGTTGTCAGAGAACCATGCAGAGCTCAGCTTTCTGAAATACTGTCAGGGGTCAACGTGTTCCTAGGAAGTGGACTTCACAGAGACCAGCAGGGTGCGTCCTGTTTGGAGATGACTCTGTCTGTGTGTTTTGGCTGCCGTGGTGTCAGGGGATCGGAGGAAGCATGGGTCTGTTCTCTGGGAACGAGCTCCTCTAGAGCCAGCAGAACAATAAAAGCACATCTGTGTTTCATTCAGAACTGATCCACTCCTCAGCAGCTCAGGTCCACCCTTTCTGATTACTGCAGAGCATTACATCACAGCTTGGCTCTCTGAGCATGTGTGACATAACAGGACCACCTGGATCACACTAACAGTCAGTTTTGTATCATATTGCAATTTACAAAATTCATTAATAAGCAAGCTTAGGCTTTAATGAATTTTAAAATATTTGAGTAACAAAAAAATTGGAGCATAATTTTGTCAACTGGGCTGTGGACAAAAGTAGTGACTATTTTTCAACATAAATCCATATTATCCTGAATTTAGAGCTATTTAACATTTCTGTGCCAGATTACGCTCCCTAGAAATGTCCCCAATCATTTATATCACAGTTTAGACAAGATTTAAAAGAATTTGGGCTCAAAAATCCCATGGTAACACAGTTGACAGGAAAAACCTGTCTCTATAACATTAAATTTAGTGACACTAAAACAGTCAACATTTCCTCCATGTTTTGTCCCTTGTGCTAACTGCAGACCTTGAACATGCCCCCACCTGTCCTCCATCAGCTCATTTTTCTGCTCATTTTCTTCACAGTTTGGTCTTTATAACATCTATAGTAAGTTGATGACTGTTCACAGCTGATGAACAGTTAATGCGCCCCATGTACAGACAATCATTCTGATGAAATACTGATGAGGAGGAGCTGAAACATGACACACTTTCTTCAAGGTTCACACCAAAAAGGATGGCACCTCAGCTGATCTGGGTCATGTGACTTTGGAGCAAACCACTGCTGATTTATAGGGTTTTTTTAAAGGGTAACACAGCTGACAAAGATTTCTCAGACACACACAAAGTGAATTATTTTGTCCACATAAATTATTAAAATATTTTTTAAAACACCTTTGTCATGTTTTACTTATTATTTTATACAAATAATGCTGAAATAAAATAAACAAACATGTATTCTAGAGTTAATTTGGAAGAGCAAACTTCCATCTATCATTGTCTGAACCACTTATCCTGTTTAGGGTTGCGGGTGGCTGGAGCCTACATGCAAGCTCCACACAGAAAGGTAGTCAGGATGCAAAACTTGCAAAATCTGCAGTTTGAAAAAAAAAAACAAAAAAAAAAAAAACAGATGTCCCAGTGATTCAGGAAAATTTCTCAGTATGCCACAGACCAGTGTATCTGGTATACTGTTTCCCACAATGCACGGCGCTGACGCTGTTTGACAGTGCATGTGACAGGTTTCGGTGAATTTCCGCCATCTAGTGGATTGAGTCAGCACTATAACTACAACACAACATAGAGTTATATGGTCTGTGAGATAGAAGTGAAGTGATGTGAAAGAAACACCAGTAAATCTTGTCACTTCTGGTTGTAAAAGAGGTTTTTACTTCTACAAACTCATTAGCTCATATAAAACATTAATGACCCTTTTTAACCATACATGGATCATATGGAGGTGTTTTTCCATCAGCTGTGAAAACAAAAATCTAGATTTATTTTCAGTCAACGATATAACTTTTGGTGTAAGATTAGAAATCAAGAATGATGATTCTGTGTGATATGATTAACAAAATAACTAAAAGGCTGAGGGCTGACATACATTGTTTGGTATATTTATATTAAAGGCAAAAAACCAACAACATCTGTAGCTCCACCTACTGAGACTGGAAACCAGAGTAGTTACTACAAAACAGACCCAACAGATCAGTCATACTACATACTACATGCAAAAGCAGTAGGTGGTGTGAAAACAGCCTGAGTGTCCCAGTGTTCCTGTGAATAGTCGTAGGTAGACCCCCTGGTACATGGCGGCAGTGTGTGCTGCTGTTTGACACTCACCGACTAAAGTACACGAAGAAGAAGAAGAAGAAGAAGAAGAAGAAGAAGAAGAAGACGGCGTCTGATTGGTTGCTGCATTGTGACGTTTCCGGAAGAGTCTCAACTACAGCTGCAGCTGGCAGCGGCTAACGGCTAACGGCTAACTGCAGCAAGCCGAAGCTCCGGACAGATAGACACAGAGACAGACCGACAGGCAGGGAGACTGACAGACAGGTAAGAACACACACACACACACACACACACACACACGCGCGCGCGCGCACACACGCGCACGCACAGCCGTGTCCATTTCTTCCACCGTAGCTGAGGCTCAGCGGCAGGAGGAGGAAGGTTCAAAACCGGAAACACAGCGAGAGGTTTCAGAGACCAACAGAGGATAGCTCCTTTAGCCGTTAGCTTCCCCAGATGTTCTCCTCTGCCATCATCATCATCATCATCATCATCATCATCACCATCATCATCACCATCATCACCATCATCATCATCATCATCATCATCACCACCATCATCATCACCACCATCACCTTTGTGGACCTCCTGTCAGTCAGCTCCTTCAGGAAAGGGGTGGGGTGTGTTTGTTTCCTTCACAGACACAGAAACTGCCTGAAGTGTGTGTGTGTGTGTGTGTGTGTGTGTGTGTGTGTGTGTGTGTGTGTGTGTGTGTGTGTGTGTGTGTGTGTGTGTGTGTGAGAGAGAGAGAGAGAGAGAGAGAGAGAGATCAGGTTGTAGCTGGGATCAAACTGGTTTCTGTGGAGGAGGATCCAGCTGAATGTTCTGATCAGCTTCAGGCTCAGAAATGAAATCATCTTCATTAGAGTGGTTAAAGAAGCCAAGCAGAGGCTGTGTGTGAGATCTGTAGTGCTGACAGCGCAGGAGAAACACTGAGAGACGTCTGAAGCCATGGCTCAGAGTCTGCAGACGTCTCCAGTGTGACGGTTGTGACAGGTCCCAGTCAATGGTCAGTTATTGTGAGAGAACTGAAGTCACTGACTCCTGCTTCCTGCTCAGGGCGTCACTGATGACACTCCAGTGTGGTTTTCTGTCTGTGTATTTTTCACTGAACATCCCACACGTTGGTGTTTCTGCAGCAAGCAGTTCAGCTCTGCTGGATGTGGGTTGAGTTTGTGTTAACTGCTGATGCAGCGAGCGTTTCCTGTAATCTGATGATGGTTCTGGTCTCTGTCTCTCTCAGGGCGTCTGTGGATGGAAGTGTGCAGCTCAGCCATGGGACCGGAGAGAGTCTTACCTAACTCTGAAGATGAGCTGGGGGAGGATGAGCGCCCAGCCGATGGAGCGCTGATGCCTGTGTGGAGTGGTGGGGAGGCAGGGGAGGAAGAGGAGGAGGGTGAGGGAGCTGGGGGAGAAATGGAGCTGGATGGGGAGGAGGAGGAGGAAGAAGAGGAGGAGGTGAACAGTGGAGGGTACTATTACCAACCTCTGAACCAGGAGCCTGATGGTGTTCAGGGTGGAGAGCAGCTGGGGGAGGAGAGGGAGGAGGGAGAGGCGGTGCCCCACGCAGAGCAGCTGCAGCAGGTGCAGCAGAGGATAGAGGTGAGTCCCTGCTGCACACCAGGTCCCAGCCCTCAGGGTTCCTGCTTGGAGGGTCCCCCTTCAGGAGGGATCCCCGTCTTACCTTTCATCCCCCCTCTGCAGGTGATGGGCCTCCATCTCCCTGAGGCTCCTCCCCCAGACAGCGACGAGGAGGAGGACCCTGAAGGTGCAGCAGCCCAGAGGAGCCGAGCCTCCATCCCCATGGATGCAGGTAAGACGCCCACATGTCCCTTACAGGCTCCTGTAGTGTTTATTCCATTGGTGAGGATTTTCTCTGGACAGTAAAAGGAAACAGGTCAGAGTTACTGTGTTCCCACTGATCAGAGCCACAGTGAGAGGAAAGCCTTCACCCAGGAGGACACAGGGTGGAGCTGCACTCCTTCCTCTGAGCTCCAACCACAGGACTGCACTCAGACACATGCTGGATTACTCTTCATCTGTCTCCAGCTCTCACTGTCCTCTCTAAGATCTGATCACAGGTTTTAAAGCTCTCACTGTCCTCTCTAAGATCTGATCACAGGTTTTGGAGCTCTCACATTCCTCTTTTTAATCCGATCACAGGTTTTGGAGCTCTCACCGTCCTCTTTTTAATCCGATCACAGGTTTTGGAGCTCTCACTGTCCTCTCTAAGATCTGATCACAGGTTTTGGAGCTCTCACCGTCCTCTTTTTAATCCAATCACAGGTTTTGGAGCTCTCACTGTCCTCTTTTTAATCTGATCACAGGTTTTGGAGCTCTCACTGTCCTCTCTAAGATCTGATCACAGGTTTTGGAGCTCTCACCGTCCTCTCCAAGATCTGATCACAGGTTTTGGAGCTCTCACTGTCCTCTTTTTAATCCGATCACAGGTTTTGGAGCTCTCACTGTCCTCTTTTAAATCCGATCACAGGTTTTGGAGCTCTCACTGTCCTCTTTTAAATCCGATCACAGGTTTTGGAGCTCTCACCGTCCTCTTTTTAATCCGATCACAGGTTTTGGAGCTCTCACTGTCCTCTCTAAGATCTGATCACAGGTTTTGGAGCTCTCACCGTCCTCTTTTAAATCCGATCACAGGTTTTGGAGCTCTCACCGTCCTCTTTTTAATCTGATCACAGGTTTTGGAGCTCTCACTGTCCTCTTTTTAATCCGATCACAGGTTTTGGAGCTCTCACTGTCCTCTTTTTAATCCGATCACAGGTTTTGGAGCTCTCACCGTCCTCTTTTTAATCTGATCACAGGTTTTGGAGCTCTCACTGTCCTCTTTTTAATCCGATCACAGGTTTTGGAGCTCTCACTGTCCTCTTTTAAATCCGATCACAGGTTTTGGAGCTCTCACTGTCCTCTTTTAAATCCGATCACAGGTTTTGGAGCTCTCACCGTCCTCTTTTTTATCCGATCACAGGT
The DNA here is from genome assembly GCF_033239565.1 of Halichoeres trimaculatus. Taxonomy (NCBI): domain Eukaryota; kingdom Metazoa; phylum Chordata; class Actinopteri; order Labriformes; family Labridae; genus Halichoeres; species Halichoeres trimaculatus. The sequence goes on from NW_027437186.1 coordinate 136,302, forward strand.
TTTGGAGCTCTCACCGTCCTCTCTAAGATCTGATCACAGGTTTTAAAGCTCTCACTGTCCTCTCTAAGATCTGATCACAGGTTTGGGGGAAATAACCAGAGTCATTTTTTGAACTGACCTACATTTATATGAATATGTGATGTTGATTGGAATATTCCTGACACGGTGTGACCACAGATATCCTCTGAGCTCCCACACATGTTGTTCAAACATGAAACAGTCATGTCCTGACCCTCTTTGCTTCTGTCCCTTTAGACCACGTGGAGCTGGTCAAGAGGACGATGGCTGCCATCGCGCTGCCATCTCTGGGTGTGCCGGCATGGGCCAGAGAGATCTCAGACGACCAGTGGACGGACATGGTCCAGACCACACTGCAGAGTCGGCAGAGTGCCTCTGCCCTGCGCCTCCCCCGCAGGAACAACCTCAGTGGACCCTGAACACACCGTCCCAACTTGTCCCCTTCTGCTGCTTCTCATTAAACAACCAGCATCTGCTGACCCTGAACACAGACCAAGTAAACCGCCTGTCCCTGAACTCATCATTCTTTAGGACCCCCCCCCCCAGCCTCCACGGCCTCCAGCGGTCCTGCAGTATCTGAAGCTCCAGTCTGGGCCCTGAACGCAGCACCGGCTTTCTCCCCAGAGACACTCAGAGGGTGGGGAACAGCTGGAGGAGACTTTTTATCATGAAGTGAGGGATGCTTGGGTTTTGTTGCTGCTTTTTAAAGCTCTGTTAGAAAAATAAACTTTAAGGGTCAGAATGTTTGAGCTGTGTTAGTGAATCCCTCAGCTCTGTCTGTCAGGAGCAAACTGGGGCCCATGTTGGTCCTCTGGATGGACCAAGTTCTTCTATGTCATGTTGTTTCCAAACAGTTTAAACATCTATCAGGCATATACAGGGGCGTGTTTACTCCTGAAATTCAGTCTCAGAGAGTCAGACAGGTGACACGTATTTCAGACTTACCTGTTCTCAAGATGGGTCCTAAATTCAAACCAGTAAAACATGTTGGAAAAGGATTCAAGGGCTCTAAAATAGAACCCCCTCCCCCCAGTCACAGGTCTGTCAGTTAGTTCCTGCTGTGGGTACAGAGCAGCACCACAGCCAGAGTGAACCGCTGCTCTGTTGGTTCCTGATCATGACTAACACTCAGAGTTTGGACAGAGCAAACTACACATCTGCTGCTGCTCAGACTCACAGTTCAACTGACGTTTCTGTGCAGCCGAAACATTGACTGTAATCCTTGGTGTTGACATTTTAATGTGGCATTAAAAACCATTTCCTGAAACTGAAAAAAGAAAGATTGGCAATAAAAAATGTGAGCCATAAAAATGATAATAGCATCAAAACAGGAAATGGCATCACTAACATTTTGCTGCAGTTAAAAACACAGGCATGAAATGTTTAATATCATTCCATATTTATACATTTATACAATCTGATGTTTTTCAATTCAAAGCATATTATATTTATTTGATGTCACTGTTTGATCAATGACAGCTCATTATTTCAATGATGTTTTCCCTTTTCCATCACACTTGTGTTCTTGCTTCCTGTCACTCTTTTGGCGTGGAGGGGAGGTTTGGGGGAGGGGCTTGGACAGCATGATCTGCACATTATTTGCACATGGCCGGCGAATAACACAGCAACCTGCTGAACCCCTCAGACCTACGAGACCTGGATGTGAGATGTCTACAGTTCACCTGGAGCTCCAAGCTAGAAGTCAGTCTGTTATTCTGCTCTTATTTCTCAACAAGGGGGATGGATGAAAGTTTGTTTTAAAATGATGTAACAACAGATTTGCAGAGGTCTGCTGAAAGTAGCCAGTGTTAGCTCATAGGTGTAACCTTGCTAACCTGTGGCTAATGGTGATCAAGAAAGAGTCCAGCTCTGGGATTTCTTCTATCTCTCCAGGAGTTTAACGCCAAGGTCGTGCTGACAAGGCCTCAAAAACATGCTAACTCAACATGTTGATTAGCATCAGTCTTCAGCATCATCACATCAGCAGGAGGAGGATTTTTACATCATTTTAAAACTAGTTTAAATCCAAATGACCTCCTGATAAACAACAGCAGAAAGAAACAGACTGGCTTGTGATGTTGGAGCTGTACGTGTGGATGTCATGTGGGGTCCAGCCATGGACTGTCAAATACAGCCTACAGCCCAGCTGAGTGCTGCATTATTCACCAAATGATGTCACTAATGTGCAAAACATGCCATCCTAGCCCCTCCCCCAAACCCTCCCTCCACACCAAAAGAGACAGGAAGGTGAAACTGAAAAAAGACAGTAAGCAAAACAAAGTGTGATGGAAAAGGAAAAACGTCATTGAAATAATGAGCTGTCACTGATCAAACGTGATATCAAATAAATATAATATGCTTTGAATTGAAAAACATCAGATTGTATAAATGTATAAAAATGAAATATGAAACATTTTGTGTCTGTGTTTTTAACTGCAGCAAAACGTTATCAATGTCATTTCCTGTTTTGATGCTATTATCATTTTTACAGCACAGATTTTTATTGCCAATCTTTCTTTTTTCAGTTTCAGGAAATGGTTTTCAATGCCCCATTTATTTCCTTTTTTTTTAAATTTTTTTTTTATTTTTTTTTTCTTCCCCTTGTCCTGTTCAGCGTCACGACAACAGAATTATGGTCTGGCTGCCGTATTGTGCAGAACACATTTGCTTTTCCAAAGGGAGCCGTTAATGTATAAAGCTCCCCTTGAGTGTTAAAATTGTACTCTTTATTAGTGTTTTTTTTATTATATATATATATTTTATACATTAATACACATACATATATATACATACACATACACATACGTATATATGCACATATATATACATACGCATACATGTATCCATACAGTTTCCCTCCCGTATATTGCCAAGTTTGAAGATTACTGCTTAACCAGAACAAGGTGATATCAGGAAAGAAACAGTGATAAAGGAAAGAAACAGTGATAAAGGAAAGAAACAGTGATAAAGGAAAGAAACAGTGATAAAGGAAAGAAACAGTGATAAAGGAAAGAAACAGTGATAAAGGGAAGAAACAGTGATAAAGGGAAGAAACAGTGATAAAGGAAAAGATTGTAGAGAAGAGACTAGACAGAGGGGAAGAGAGAGAGACAACAAAACAACAGTAGAGAGCAACCACAACAACTGAACAGATGACTACAGACAGGAGAAATAAACAACCAGCTACTGAGCCTGAAAGGAGACAGTATCCTGAGGTCTTTGACATCATAATCACAAGAAGCACCTGGAGAGATGAACTGGAGAAATCATGAGTAGCAGTGAGCACATCAACGACAATTGAAAAAAGGTACATATACGTATATAGATCTATACACAGAAGCATATACTCACCTACACATATAGGGCTACAGGTGGCAGTATAGAAAATTGGGTTTGATTTAGGTCAGGTGATCATGCCAAGGTGTGATCATGCAGATGTGGCCCCGCTGCTCCCAGAGGCCAAACATGCACTGAGATAGCCCTCATCCCCGGGCATCCTGCAGCCACAACAGAGCACAGGGCCCAGACAGACCACCATGGAGACAGCAGCACGTCAATCCAGGAGGAGGCAAGGAGGGGGCGTCCCGGGAAGGCTAGAGGCAGGCCCCCGACACTGCGGAGGGAGGACCCCAGGGGGCCAGGGACTGAGGTCTGCAGGCCCCGCTAGACGCAGGGCCCCCGATCGAGTGCAGGGGGTAAGACCAGGGGTCACCTGTGCCCAAGGGCCACTCACCCCCGAGGAGGGGGGGTTCGGCCAGGCACCCGGGAGGACGGACCCAGCCCAGGCCACCACCTATCACGAGTCGGTGCCAGCCCCCAGCGCACCCGGCCAGACACCGGAGACCACAGAAGTCCTCTCCCCAGAAACCCAGTGTCCCCCGTACACAGCCTCCTGTCCCAACCCACCCCTATCCCCCTCTCATCTTTATCACAGCTCACCAGCCCTCCACCGTGGACCCTGACACCCGCACATAAACATTCTGTCCATCCATACCCATACGTTCACACAACAGCACAACAACACCACAGCACCACAAGATGTTAAGGATTTCCCAGATGCAAATACACATATATCAATGACGAGACGACAGAATCAACTTGGCAGCCTTTGCGGGTTTTATTGAAGTCACACAGCTCGAAACACAGCAATCATGGTAGATGGACGGACCGACTCCCTCAGCTTCAAACATGTATCTTTATGGAAGGTTTCAGTGACGTCATCATGTGTCTGTTTTTGCCAACTCGTCACTATGGGGATAGTTTGGCTCCAGCAAAACTACCACTGGTCACGGCATGAGATTTCCTGTACTCTCCTATCAGGGTGGAACGTTTTGGCAAAGGTTTCGAGTATTGTTTTTCGCTGCTGAGAAACTCACCTCTGACCTCTCTCACAAGCACCTTTTCCGAGAACAAGCCTGCTGCAGGTCTGGCTGAAATTACCTCAACTAGAATCTCACAAATATCATATGAAATGAATAGCTGTATGTTTAGCCTTTAAATTCGCCCTAACATAATCCCCCCTATAATTCCAATTTTGGGATTATATTAGCATAAAGCCGAATTTAAGTAAAATGCAATCCCACAATGACATCACCGAAAGTCCACGTTCTTCCTTTTCAGCTAAAAACAACAAAAATACATATATGAAATGTAATATTGTTACCATGGATTACAAAATGTTGTTAGATTTGATAATATTAGTCTAACTACTTTGGAGTATACGTATAGATATCGGTATATAACCAGAACATTGACTTCATCATAATCAGAATGCAGAATACATCATTCACCTTAAGAAGTTCACATCTTGCAAGGGCGAAAACCTGCCGGCTGCTTTTAGCAGGAAATTCCCTTACGGCCCCACCCGCTGGCGACCTTCATCGTGAACTTCAAGTCACTACACTTTTCACTTAAACACAACAATTACCATAGAAGCCATTTGAGATGATTAACAAAATATCTTAACTGTAAGCATTTCTCCCAAGGATAAATGTGATTAATTATCCATCTTTTAAAACTGTTGAAGCTGATGTAGCTAAACCTGTAAGTATACCTTCTGTATTGATTACATGAACTTAAATGAACGTATTATCCCGATTATAACTGATAACATGATTAGACATACTAAAACACAACATACTCATGAACTGAAATATGCATTCACCTGTGAGAATATGAGAAAGTAGTATAAAGGTTAATTGCAATATAATGTCCACTTAATGGTCACTTCTTGGTTATTCCCATTACTCCATCGTCCTTTGGGATATCCTCTTGCTCCTGACAACATTCAGTTTTTACGAGTTACCTCAGACGGGACTCTGTTCATCTCCATCAGAGTCGTCACAGTAGTCAAGATTGGGGTACAAGTCCGGATATCTCCCATTCTCTGCGTCCTTTTCGTCCAGGCAGAGTTGTGCTTTTTGGGACGGGGTCATCATGTTCAACATTTGTGCTCGCTGGAGACCAGCCACCATCATCAGCTGTCTGTCCAGAGCCTGCTCACACCGTCTCCTCAGGATGGGAACGATGCAACATGCCAAAAAGGAAACCAGTATTAGGACTATTAATGCACTAATGCCAACTTTAGCCCAAACGGCTCCCCATTTCCCTAAAATTTGGTCTAACCAATCACCAGACATCCCCCCCTTGCCAGCACTCTCCCTGAGCTCCCCTTTTAGCTTAGTCAATTTCTCCATAGCCACAGAGAATATACCATCAGGTGCTGTGTTGCTCATCTAACTATGATCTCTAATTGCTTCCCCAATTTTAACATTACCTGGCAGACACCTTTTCCTGTGGTTTGTTCTTCTTTCCCTCTTTTGACCCCACACATTTCTTCTCCCATAGAATCCTGAGCCATGACTCGCACTTCATATATTGTATCCCCACTATGCATTGAGGTGGGTACATCTACACTCGCATACCAATGCCACATAGTGTGTACTGCTCTTTTACCACGCTTCTTGGCGTTTACTAATTGCTGTAGAATGTGTGTATGTTTGAGCTCAGCTGAGAGTGTCAGCAAAGGGTCTAGACTGTCATGGGATGGTGTCTGTGTTGCATCGTACTCAACTGACTCATAGGCTCTGTCTCCTCCGAGGTGCTGATTCGTCTCGGTCGTGGGTCTGGTCTCCAGGGCATTCAGCTTTACTCTTTGAGTCTCCACTTCCCATGTTCCTATGGGTATCCACATCAGAATGCTTGTTACGCTCAGGACACACCACAATGTCATTTTGTTCATCTTTGTTTTTTAACTCAATACCGCCCTTTGTTTTCCCTGGAACTGCCGTGCAGTGAGACAGGTGATACCACGTTCCACTTCCTTCAACCTGAACTGCTGTTGGGGTAGCTCGCACCACTGTGTACGGCCCCTCCCGTCGCGGCTCGTTCCACTTTCTTCGGAAGACCTTGACGTACACCTGATCACCCGGCACCACCAGTCTCTTGGTCCCCTGGTCAGGGATTGGCTCTCTCCTCTTTTCCTGTAGGTAGATAGTCTTATGTATTGCAGTTAGTTGGTTCATATAGTCTTTAAGCTCAACTTGTAACTGCTCAAGGGGAGGTCCCTTATACGGACCTCGCAACTGCGGAGCTGGCATCGGCCGGCCTGTTAGCATTTCATGCGGGGTTAAATGCGTGCTTCGGTGAGTTTGCATACGATAACTCATTAGTGCAAGTGGCAGAGCATCTACCCAGTTCAGCTTTGTGCTGGCACAGATCTTATTGATCTTTGCCTTAAGAGTTCCATTTATTCGTTCAACCATCCCGTTGCTCTGGGGATGATATACCGCGGATAATCTCTGTTTTATTCGCAGCTGTTGGAGGACACCCTTGGCAACTTTATGTATAAAAGCAGACCCATTATCTGAACTTATTTCTGACGGTATGCCAAATCTTGGAATAACCTCTCTTGTCAGAAATTTAACCACAGTCTCTGAACCCAAGGTTTTTGATGGAACCGCCTCTACCCAGCGTGAAAATTGATCTATGATGACTAACATATAGCGCTTCCCTTGCACTGGTTTTATCATGTCAACATAGTCTATGGCTAGGTGTTTGAACGGACCTTCAGGGACTGGGATGTGTCCAACTGGTGTTTTTATTGGTTTTCGTACATTATTTTGAGCACAGATTTCACATTGGCTTAACACTTCATCGACCATAGCTTGCATGTATGGTGACCAATATCCCTGTTGTCTTACCTTTTTTAATACCTCCCCCCTTCCACAGTGGTCTGCACTGTGTACTTCGGAGATTAAAATGGTCAACAGGGGCACCGGTGCAACCAACAGTCCTTCATGGGATCTCCATAAGCCTTTTTCATCTGTTGATGCCCCTCTTTGTCGCCACAAGTTTTGTTCTGTTTCACTTGCCTCTTTTTGTATTAACACAATGTCTTCAGGAGTGACCGTTGGTTCAAGTGAGATCTCAGGAGCCAAGATGGCTGCTTCGCACTTGGATGCTGCTTTGGCAGCCTCATCGGCTGCATTATTTCCTTTTATCACTACATCGTTACCTTTACGATGAGCTTGACACTTAATGATAGCAAGTTTGGATGGCAACATCATTGCCGACATCAATTCACTTATCTGGTTACCATGCTGTATTGGACTGCCATCTGTTCTTCTGAATCCTCTTTGTCTCCACAATGAACCAAAAAGATGGCAAACTCCGTGCGCATACGCTGAGTCAGTGTATATATTAGCTACTTTCCCCTGTGCTAATTTACACGCTTCAGTCAATGCTTTTAATTCAGCCAGCTGTGCTGAACATGGTTGAGCACAACTTTCAGCTTTTTCTGTAACAAACTTGTTAGCTTCTTGTTTCACTACCGCAAACCCTGCATGATTTCCTAGGTGGTCTCGGTAGCAGGAACCATCAACAAAGTATGTCACATCTTCACAGATTACTGGTGTGGACTCAAGGTCAGGTCTGAGTTTTGTTTATCTCATTGTTTCGGCGATGCACTCATGAGGGTCACCCTCAGTTTCTAGAGGAATTACGTTTGCTGGATTTGTTGTCTGACATCTCTTTATTGTTATATCTGGATACGACAACAGCGGTGTATACTGCAAACAGCGTGACTGAGTTACAACGAACTTCCCTTGGTTTATCAACTGACTGATTTTGTGATGAGTGAGAATAGTAACGGGATACCCCATTGTTATTGTGGATGCTTTTTCATATGCAAAATGCACTGCAGCTAGGCCCTGATAAAATGGCGGCCACCCCTGAACCACATTGTCAAGTTTTGTACTGTAGTATGCTATGGGCTGTTTTTGACGACCACTGCATGTTTCCTGCATTAACACAGCTGTTGCATACATGTCTGCTCTGTTTGATACATACAACAAGAATGGTTTGTGGTAGTCGTAGTTTGGTGTTGCAAGACAAGGAGCGGTTTGCATTTCTTGTTTCAGTGTTTCGAACGCTGTCATTGCTTCGCTCGTCCATTTCAACTGAGCTTTCAAAGATACATTACCTGCTGCTTTGATCATTTCTCTCAATGGAGAAGTTTTTTCGGCATAGTCCTCAATCCAGTCAGAACTGTAACCCGTCATTCCCAAGAATATCATCATCTGCTGTACATTCCTTGGTCGCGGGACTCTACTCACGCCCCCCACCTGGGACGGAGATATTGCTATTGTCCCATGAGAGATTGTTCTTCCCAGGTACTCCACTTGAGGCTGACAGTACTGCAGTTTTGTTTTGGAGACCTTGTGTCCCCCCTCTGCCAGCCTTTGGAGCACCTTCACTGAATCTCGATGACACTCATCCAAGGAGGATGAGCAGATCAGCAAATCGTCCACGTATTGAATTAGTGTGCTGTCAATTCCAATATCCTCCAAATCTTGCTTGAGGACTTGGTTGAACACATGTGGACTGTGCTTCATTCCTTGTGGGATTCTTGTATATGTTAACTTTTTTCCTCTGTAGGTAAATGCAAACAGGTGTTGCGATTCCTCGGCTAAAGGGATGCTAAAGAACGCAGAGCACAAGTCTACCACTGTGAAGAACTTTGCATCCGGTGGAACATTTGTGAGGAGTGTGTGTGGATTTGGCACATACGCTGGTAGGTCCTGTATGATTTCATTAACTGCTCTCAAGTCATGCACCAATCGGTACTTTGATTTGTCACTTTTTAAGACTGGAAAAATAGGTGTGTTACATGCACTGTTTGTCTCGATTAACACACCTGCTATGATTAACCCCTCTATTGTTTTGCTCACACCTGCCTCAGCGTCCGATTTTAATGGATACTGCATGCGATTTGGCAGATGTACGTTTGGTTTGAGGTCGATTCTGACCGGATTGGCAGATTTTACTAAACCCACATCAGTGTCATGCTTTGACCACAGCTGGTCAGGAACCCGTGATGTCATGTCTTCAAATAGCCCGTTTTTGTCTTTGCTACTTTCAGTGAGTACCTGCTGTGTGCTAGGTTCGGAAATTACCACTTCCTGTGGCTTAGAAATCATTGTTGTGTCACACAAAATTTTCAACATGTCCCCTTTTTGTGAAATCAAGATTAATGGGTTGTCAGTTTCTTCCCATTTAATTCGGGCAGCGGCCCGCATCATTGGTCCCAAATCTTTTGATCTAAAGTTTTCATTTACCAGCAGCGTGATGTGTGGCAAAGACTCAGGGACGTTGTACCATTCAGAAATAAATGAGTTCTCTTGTACATTTAGAGCTGCCCCCTGTTCACCTACTATAATATACTGTGAGCTCAAATTGATTTTTACACCTGTGGTTGCCTCATCCCACTTTCCTTCAAATGTTTCGCTGCCCGATGCGTCGTAGTACATTGTACAATGATACTCAGAAAATGGCTTTTTTGCTTTTGGTAGCTGCACTTGAATGTACTTTTCCCATTTCTTGAATGTCTCCGTCACAGGCCCTGTGATGTCGCCCAACCAATACACCTTGGCGCCCTCTGTTTGCATGTACATTTGAGATACCAACCCAGCGCTGTCGATGTACACACCCAGTGGTGAACACCAAATTTTAATTTTCAGTTTACATAATGCATCTCTCCCCAATAGGTTAACTGGTGTTTGGTTCGATACCAAGATAGGAATTCTGATTTCATTTTCGTCTGTTGCTATTCGCACTGGAGCTGTCATAGGAATTAACTGTTTTATACCCGAGAACCCCACTGTTTTCACACATTTGCCTGAGAGGGGAAGGTGAGAGCCACATTCAGGACACACACAAGTGTGTGTTGCTCCAGTGTCTACCAACATTGATGTTTGCTTATTTTCAATTTTTACTTGCAACATTGGTTCTGCGTCAGCTCCTTTGGTGATTAGAGGAAGCTGACCCTCCCCTGTGGGATTCTCTGGGCACCCCTAATACCCATGGTTTGGACCTGCACATGGATTGGTTGGTCCTCCACCTCTCTGTTGCGTGGGCTGGACTCCACGACCACTTTCTGCCCACTCGGGATTCGCTCGTGAATTTGGACAATACATCGCTTTGTGGTTGGGTTCACCGCAGTTCCAGCAGCGTCCTGGTATCGACTGTCTTCCTCCCCTCCCCCTCTGACCCTCCCCTCTACGCTGCATTGGCTGTCTTTGTGGGCCATAATATGGAGGGTTTCTTGGAGGTTGTGAGTACTGCTGCTGCGGATATATGTTAACCACTGGTGTTGCTTGTGGAGGGGGCGCCGATGGAGCATTCTCAATTGGTTTTGGTGTGATCTGTGCTGCTTGTCTTGCAGTGTCAGCCACGACAGTAGCTTGGGCTTTTACTTTATTTTTACTCTGTAATTCACCAAGCTGCAGTTGTGCCAGTTTCCTCTGTACGTTTTTCTCCTGTTCTTTGTTATTTTGCTCCTCCTTGCGATACTTTTCCACAACGTGGGTCACGTGATCGCAAAATTGTCTGTGAGGCATAGATGTCAGTCCAACCACATCCTCGAGTCTGCTTCGGCATGGGGTTGGCAGAGCCTCCACGACTGCATTTCTGAACTAAATCACCAAAGTTGGGCTTTTGTCCACTTCCTCCTCTGTTTCCTGCTTCCATCTTTTTAACAGCTTGTTGATATAGGTTGTCGGGTTTTCACTTTCTTGCAGGGGGTCACCTTTTAGAGCTTTAGGATCCGTTCTAGTTGGATACTCTGTGCGTAACGCTTGCCAGAGTGTTGTGCGATACGCATTAAACTCTGTTCCATCCGCTCTTGGATCAATCATCCAGCCATTGCCACTTTGTCCCAAAATGTTATTCATTGCAGGAGCTCCAAATGATTGAGCCCACACAGACTTAATGTCTCCCAAAGCTAGTAGTTTTCCCACTGTCTCTTCTTCAAATGCCCTGATCCACTTGCTAGCGCCCTCATGAACGTCTGGCAGCCGTGAAACCAGCCCAGCAAGGATGAGTGTCTGCCATGGGATGTAATGACCCTGGGTGCCATCCATCCATCCATCCATTTTCTATACCGCTTATCCTGTTACAGGGTCGCGGGTGGCTGGAGCCTATCCCAGCAATCATTGGGCGAGAGGCAGGGTACACCCTGGACTGGTCGCCAGTCAATCGCAGGGCTGACACATAGACAGACAACCATGCACGCACACACTCACACCTAGGGACAATTTGGTGTGACCAATTAACCTGCATGTTTTTGGACTGTGGGAGGAAGCCGGAGTACCCGGAGAGAACCCACGCATGCACGGGGAGAACATGCAAACTCCACACAGAAAGACCCACCGGCCGAGGTGGGGATTTGAACCGGTGAACTTCTTGCTGTGAGGCTGCAGCGCTAACCGTTGCACCACCGTGCAGCCCTGACCCTGGGTGCCCTTAATCAGAATTGGATACTGCCCGTCTGTGTACCTATCTGGTGGGTGTATGTTTGGTCTGTATCTAAGATCATACTGTCTCTGCATTTTAGCTTCGGGGTGTACACCTGCAGTCTGAGTCGGTGTCCCTTTTTTCCCTTCTTTTGGTTGCTCCCCTGTTGCTGGTCCCTTAACTGTATGATCATACTGTTCGTCTATAGCTCCCTCTAATTGTTGGATCTCTGTTCTGTTTGTTTCTCTCTCATAATCTGTTCCCACACTCTCTAAATCTAACCACCATGTCGTTGATGCTGACTGTCTGCCGTCGTAGTCTGCGTAGCAGTCCAGAACAGCTTGTTTTCCCTGTGGACTTGCCTTCAGTGTGGTGCTACAGTGTTTTGGAACTAAGTCGTGTATTTGCTCACCCTGTGGGGACGTCTGAGTTGGCTGTGGGTTAACTCTGTGTCCAGAAGTCTGGGTCTGAACTTGAGGCTGCTCTTTTTGAGTTGGCGTTTGCGGTGGGGGCTGCTGCTGTGGCTGGGATGTGGATGGCTGCGGTGTGGATGGTTGGGTGTTTGGGGGAATACCCACACTGGCCGTATACTCTGGAGGTTTATTTGCAATCTGTGTAGTAGAACTCTGCCCTTGTCCTCCAAAACTGCTACCCAATGACTCACTGTTCACTATATCACAGCCTCCATTAATGTGGAATGATCCTGTGATCACTGGGTATAATCCACTGATGGTTGTTGCATTTGTTTGTTCACTCTTTTTCTCTTCACTTGCTGACTCGCTCATCTGAAATTTCATCTTCCTTGCATTGTTTTGTTTGCTTCTCTGCAGCTCAGCAAGACCTTCCCTTATCGTCTTCCTGTGAGATTGGCCTTCTTCTTTGAACAGGTTGATGATCTTGATCTCCAACTCCTTCTGCTTCAGATTGCTTTTTGTCTTAAATGTTGGTTTGCGATCTTTTATGCGACATTCCATATCCCCACACACTCCCACATCAAATGTGCCCTCTTCTGGCCACGCAGGATCTAATCCTTTGTACTGTTTGTGCCACTTGTCCGAAAACTTCTGAATGTCTTTCATTAACTCTGGGTGTTTGCAGCTAATAATAGCTACTGGTGTGATATTCTTAGACATATTGATTATATTATGATTAAATGCAATTAAAAAACTCAATAATAGTAAATGTTAACGTACAAAAAACGTGTGCTCCAACCCTAAGTACCCTCGCTTTAATGTTCAGCACTTTGAAAAAACAAAAACGCTGTCCCAGCTCCGAAAGTTGTTGAGGAGAGAAAGGGAGGGCTTCTCACGAAGGGAGGGGGCGAGTAAAGAGAGCAGGCCGCAGGAAAAGCCTTCAGCGTATAAGGCGGGAAAAGCCTGGTGTCTAAGTGTAGCTTTCTATTTGTGTTACACGCTCCTCCCAACTCTACTTCCTGAATCCTCAGTCTAGTTTTGACCGTCAAACAGGCAACTTCCTCAATTCTCTCCGTGTGCCATTCCCAGCTGTCTTGATTTCAACTTTGTCACATCCACACTTACTCACATTCTCTCTATTTGCTCTTACACTTCACACATCCACCTTTTCTTGCTCAGAAAAGCTTAACACGTGCTATTATATACTTTTTGGTTTTATCTAAGGCCCTAGGCCCACAATTCCCAGTTTTTCCACAGCACATGAGATTTATGTTCAGTTTGGCATACACAAGCCCCTAATCTTTGCACAATACGGAGCACATCAGCATAGCACATGAAGTTAGTGTTAAGGTGAACGTAACTCAGAGCAGCACATTAGACTCATTTAGCAGATTCCACTGAAATTATACCCCATGCAGCATAAATCAGCCAGCTTTTAGTTTACATAGCACATGTAATATCAGATCTCAACATGTATTATTGCACTCAGCTTCCACATCCAACACACATCACTCGCACACATAAACACACACAAACGGCAGCTGCTTTACTCTCACACTACACTGAGGGTTAACTCACACACACAAGGAAGTGAGACGTGGGAGACAAAGGAAAAGAGACGCTCATTCACTCCGTCTAGTCCGTCAGCAGTCAAGAGTCGGTCGTCTTGGTCATGCAATATTGTTTTGTATGTTTTTCTCTCTCTTTTTTTGTTTTGACTGGAGATATTTTATATAAAGGCAGATGTCTGTGTACTTAACACGTTGATCAGACGTGTTTTAGTCGGTGGCAATTGGGAGAGGAGTTGCAGATCTGACAACTCCTTCCTTATAGATTTGTTCTCTCCAGTATCCAATTATCCTTTGCCAAATAGTATTTTATTTATTCAAGGTTTGCCGCACCCCCCTTGTAGCTAGCTTTTTGTCTAGGTTTGTTATGTACTATAAGAGCCCCTCCTAAGGACTGAAATGAATTTCCTAGGACTTTAACAGCCAGTGCTACTGCAACTTTTCTGCATTCGCAGTGCAGCCCAGCAGCATCTCACTGCTCCTGAAATAGTGAATTTCTCCACGTATAAATTATATTAGAAAAGTCCGCAACCGGTAAGGTGAGCGCCTTTCGAGCCCTAAAAGGTCGGCCCCCGATCACGGCACTTAACATGAGCAAGGTCCTAATGGGTCAACACCGTTCGGACTCTCACTCGCTCCTCTTGAGCTGTATCTCTGATTTCAGTCAAACCTCATCGTGTTTAAACAGGCCCGGGCCAGGCAGTCGACTTCAAAAACCACACACACACACACAGTGGTCAATGGCTCTCCAATACCACTTTTCTGTGACTTGTCTCACGAGCTGGCCTCCAGTGTATGCTCGACAGCCATACCACTGAGGCCCAGCATATCTTTAACAACCTTACTCTAAATGCTTGGCCAAGCTTTCAATCCCAATGATTAATTTGTCCGTCTCACAATTTAGGTGTCCTACTGACACGTTTTCAAGCAGCCTTCATGTGCACATGAATAACAGGCTGAAGCTGATTCTGTGTCCACAGGTTCTTTTATGAGAGAGAGAGCCAAAGCAAAAGTTAGTCTCACCACACAGTGAAATCACTCTTAAAATTGAGAATAAAATTTCTCCTACCTTTTGTGACGGCACAGATTTCACCTGCCTGGAGAGACCAACGCTCCGGCTCCCAATCAGACCGAAATTCGATGACGCCACTTATGTTAAGGATTTCCCAGATGCAAATACACACATATCAAGTTGATTCTGTCGTCTCGTCATTGATATGTGTGTATTTGCATCTGGGAAATCCTTAACATAACCACACAACAATATCACAACACGGCAGCACCATATCACTACACACTCAGAGCCTCCAGCCACTCAGGTGGGAAATACCCCTCCTTTTCCTCCTCACTCACCAAAAAAAAACAAAAAACAAAAAAAACATATATATATATATATATGTATATATATATATATATATATATATATATATATATATATATATATATATATATATATATATATATATATATATGTATGTATACATATACATACATATATACATACATATATATATATATATATATATATATATATATATATATATATATATATATATATATATATATATATATATATATATATATATATAATTTTAAAAAGAGGATTAAATAAATAAATAAATGAATAAGTAAATAAGTAGATATAAAGCCATGGGCATCCTCCGGGGCGCCGCAGGACCCCCGCTGTGCCACTCACCCAGAACCCAAGGCAGCGGATCCCCTTTTACCCCATGCCCCAGGGGGCATGGTAGAAACAGGGGTGTGAGAAGAGCCCCCTACCCTACCTCCCCCAATCTGTAGTGTGTGGATGTTTGTGATCCTAATGCAGTTGAAAAGAAAAGTTAAAATTGGGGAGTGGACGGCCTCGTAGCTTATGGGGCAGTGCCCTTCAGGTGGTTAGCTCAAAGTGCCCTGCCTACCATATACCACTTGGCCCACCCCAAGGGTCTCTGTGTGTGTTGTGTAGAGTAGTTGGCATCATGTAGGGATGTCTAAGTGTAAGTAAAATTGAGGCGCAAGTCTTATCAGGGTGTAGCAGAAGTGGTCCCTAAGGACCTCTACCCCATTTTATTTCCAACACCAAACATTAACGTCAATGTGTCTTAACCCTGTGGCACAGCGGGGTGACAGTCAACCCAGATCCCTGACAGCATCCCTGGTTCCCTCTCTGTTGGTTTGCCATGGCAAAGATTTCTGATGGCCGATGTGTTGGGGATGATTTCAGGTTGGCAAACACTACCTTGAAAATGAGAAGGGGCCACATCTGTGCAAACCAAAAGTTCCCCACAGGAGCTCTGACTGAGCCTCTTCAAAGACTTACACAGTCTGGGAAATTTCAGCTTCACTCTGTCTGCGAAGACTGAAAAAATACAACAACATCTCTGGACTTCTGTATTTGATCAACTGTAGATAAGCTTTAATCCTTCATTACAGACCCATGTTAAACTGTCAGTATTCTTTTTCATTTATCAGTTCAATAATCCGAACAAATCACAGAGTGAAAAGTTCATCCAGCCCTAAAGTTATTGCTCTGTTCAGAAGGTGAAAGTCTTACCCCTAAATTCCACCGCATGCGCCACGCCGCGCTGTGCCGTGCCGCGCCCTTGAAATGTACTGCGGAGCACTTAGCTTCCATTATAATCTATCAGGCAAATTCCACCGCACATGCTGCTGAAGCAGCGGCGCACACCGAGGCGCAAGAAATAGGTCTATTTTCTGCACGGCTGCTTCCAAAACCCATAAATTCAGTGTCAATAAAAAAGCACTAGACAGAAAGTCACTGTGTGAAGTACCCGGAAGATTCCAAATAAAACACAATGCACAAACTCTCCAATCTAAATTTCCCCCATATGTTAGACATACGTCACATCTGAAGGCACGTGCATCAGGTAAACAGTCGGTCAGAGGGTCCCAAACGCAACTCGACGCCATGGATGAAGAGAAGCTGATCGTGGAAGTGGAGAAGTTCAACATTCTGTATGATCCCATCCTTTTAATAAGGATACAGGCAGAAAGGACAAGGTGTGGACTGACATATCAAAAGTTATGGTAGTGGATGGTGATCATGTGATATCGCTATTCACACGAGAGCCTGTGACTCTCTGAGGACCAGCCCTCCCCCTCTGGATTGAGCAGCTCTGCACGGCACAGCCACAACGGTGGAATTTAGGGGTTAGACAGACCTTACATTCCACTTCAATTTATTGAAACATTGATTGATTTGATTGATTTGAATGATTTTTAATGATCCTGAAGCGTGTGTGTGTGTGTGTGTGTGAGCATGTGTGTGTGAGCTGGTATGACGCTCCAGATGTCTGATTGTCAAACATGTCCTTTTTATTTTGTTCTGTACATACATGAGCAGCTGTACAAAATCTGACTGAAACCATGTCTTGATGGAACTCATTAAAGGTCATCGTCTGTACACCACCATGGGGGGCAGCATTCAGGGCCTGGTGTCAGGACTCCAGTGGAGCCTGCGCCACCATGCTTCTTCTTCTTCTTCTTTAAAGACTCCTTCATCCCCCTTCTCCTCCTCCTCCTCCTCAGCATTTAGGAAAATAGGTCACTCTAACTGTCGTACATACACGTCCTCCTTGTTGGGTGCCACACAGCTCAGACTGGAGTTTCAGGACTCAGGTGGTTTCAGAGAGAGAGGGCAGAAAACGTCATGTGCAGAATACAGAAACATAAAATATAACAGGTCCTAGAAAAAAAACAGTAAGAAGAATGGGTTTGGACCAGTCCTTGGACCTGGAGACAGATAAGCCTGGGGAGACGTACAGGCACCAAGGAGCTGAGATCCATAGAGGTTAGACTGAGTCTCCTCAGGATCCACTCACTGACTGGTTTTTAATCCTCTGAATGTGCAGCAAACACCAGCAGCTCATCACAGCACAGCTCCTGGAGCAGGCTCAGGATTAAGACGCACCAGGGTACACAGGTTGGATTTCAAGTCCAGACCACTGGGGCCTGTGATCCATTCAGCAGCCTTCTGAAAGCAGTCAGGATCCATAGAGATGGTCCCTCATGACAGGATCAGGATCCATGAAGCTGATCCTTCATGACAGGATCAGGATCCATGAAGCTGATCCTTCATGACAGGATCAGGATCCATGAAGCTGATCCATCATGACAGGATCAGGATCCATGAAGCTGATCTTTCATGACAGGATCAGGATCCATGAAGCTGATCCATCATGACAGGATCAGGATCCAAGAAGCTGATCATCATGAGGGGATCAGGATCCATGTAGCTGATCCATCATGAGGGGATCAGGATTCAAGAAGCTGATCTTTCATGACAGGATCAGGATCCATGAAGCTGATCCTTCATGAGGATTTTGTTAGATCCTGCCCTAAAATGGGACCAGTATCTTAACGGTGTGTTTCTTCAGGTTCGCTCACTCTGTTCATCTCTGGTTCACGTAAACACGTAAACACTGAGGCACTTCTGTTAGAGTCAGCTCATTTGGGCCCCCTGGTGGCCAAACTGTAACAGCTTGGTTTGATCAGAGAACCTGTAGGGTCAGTATCCCAACACCAACATCATCATACAGGACCACAACAATCAGCTGGTTTCAGAGCTGTAGAGGTATTTTCCCATGCACCAGATGATCGGCTCAACTTTACTTCAGTGGAGATGTCCCAAAAGCTGCTTCTGAACAAGGCAGTTATAGGGCCACCTACAGGCCTGGCATGCTTACTACAGTCTTTTCAGTCCCTCAGCGATTCTGTGTAAACGCATTTTTTTTTTCACTGCATTTAAACTGCATTTTAGCATTTATGGATGAAATGTTGTGATGTAAAGGTGAGGCCTCAAACAAAAGCTCTTTATGAGCTGTGACTCCTAACCAGTGGGATCAGACTGAGCGTGCTCAGACTGGATCGAATGATAAACTGTGACTCCTCTCTAACCAGGGGGATCAGACTGAGCGTGCTCAGACTGGATCGAATGATGAGCGTGGGATGTTACAAAGAAAGGAAAGCTCAGCTGATGGAGGGCTCATGTGGTCTAGTCTGGGTTTATCTGTATAAATTTGTTGTTTGCTGTGTTGTTAGAGTTTGAGGAGGACTGGGATTGATACATTCAGGGTGGATTACAGGAGATGGTATCTGAGATGATGCTTTGAACATAAACTGGTTAATTTCTCCAGCATTGCAGAAAATAAAAGTGGACACAGAAAGATTTGTCACAATAAACTAAACCCCCTGGACAGCATCCATATGTGGATTTTGGCTGGTGCTGAGTTTCCAGCGCGTGGTCCTTTTTAGAGCTCAGACGATCAGGATCTGGTCATCTCTGAAAGTCTGACTCTGGACCTGATCTGTGGTTGAAAAGAACCTCACGCGACTTTTTAGCTGCACTGACAGTGACAGACTTGGATCCTAATCGATGGGTTGTGCTGATCAATCACTTTTCTAACTGTTGCATCACCCCACCCCCACCCCTGAGCCTGTCATCCTGTTGACCTTTGACCCACAAACACATGGCAGAAAGATTCAGGTTGAAGGTTTGAGATTTGACACAATTGAACAGAAACCCTGAAGCAGCTTCTGACAGGAAACACACCCTGGAGCAAACAGAAAATAACCACAGAGCAAAGCCCTGCTCCTGCTGATTGGACGACTACATTCATGTGTCTTTGACTTGTTGTCATCATCATCATTATCATCATCATCATCCTCAACAGCCTGTCTGAAGCTGCTTCATTTCCAGTTTGCCTCAGGTCCATGCTGACAGGTGGTTGGTCAGTTCCAGTTGAGGGGGCAGGGCTTTGTGGTTAGGACTGAGGCAGGCAGTGAAGTATCAGGTGGTGCGTTCAGGTGTCATAGGACAGACACAAAACGTGAGAGCTTTGTTTCTCTGCAGTGATGGAGCAGAACCGGTCCATGGAGCGTTCTGGACTCTGTGTGGGCTCTCTCTTGTTTTGGTCACTTATAAAAAGACAAACAGCTGCTGCAGAACACGTCGCTGCTGGCTTCAGATCACACACAGTGATGTGGTGTCAGTGGTTCATGTAATCAGCAGGCTGTGCTGCATATCACCGTCTGAATGCACAGCAGTCCGCTGATTCTGCTGCTGAATGGCTGAACGACCATCACACATGTCCGCACCACGTCTGGACGGAGGCTGCAACAGGACACAAGACCAACTGTGAGTTCAGATGCCTCCTAAGGCAGAGCAGACCAAGAACCAAAGTCTTCAGGATCTCTGAGTCACTGCAGTGGAAAAGGCCTTCTTGTGATGCATTCAGGGACCTCTCTAGTCTCTGGGGTGGCAGAGCTGGTCCCAGCAGTGGTGGTTAAGGACAGACAGCAGCAGGTATTTGCAGGTGAAGGTGTCGGAGGTGTTAATGCAACATGAAGTTGATGATGTCATTGTCACATGACTGCTGAAACACTGAGACAGCACGTGGAACAGACAGAGCTTCTACAGTGTCCTACATGTGATTGGCCACCAGGGGTCAGAGGTGAGAAGGTTTGGTTTCTTTGTTTTCTTTTGAACGCAGCACCGGCTCCATCGGAATCCGACCCAAGACCAGCTTCTCCACAACAGCTTTAACCTCCCCCCAACATGGACGCACAAGAGGGGGGCGGAGTCAGGCTCAGAGGGGGCCATCTCTCCCGGTCAGAGAGCTTCCTGATTAGCTGTCAAGTACTCTTCGGCTCTCTTGTGAGCCTCCAAAGCTTTGATGGTGTAGACATCCTGCGGCAGCTCAGACTTCCTCCTCATCAGGACCTTGTCCTTCTTCAGGTCCTTCAGACCCTGGGAGGACAGGGTTCAGTGGGGTTAGAGAGACTAGAACAACCTAGAGCTGTATATGAGCTGACTGACTGACTGACTGACCAACTGACTGACTGACCAACTGACTGACTGACCGACTGACTGACTGACTGACTGACCGACTGACTGACTGACCAACTGACTGACTGACCGACTGACTGACTGACTGACTGACCAACTGACTGACTGACCAACTGACTGACTGACCGACTGACTGACTGACTGACTGACCGACTGACTGACTGACCAACTGACTGACTGACCGACTGACTGACTGACTGACTGACCGACTGACTGACTGACTGACCGACTGACCGACTGACTGACTGACCAGCTGACTGACTGACTGACTGACCGACTGACTGACTGACTGACCGACTGACTGACTGACCGACTGACTGACCAACTGACTGACTGACTGACCAACTGACTGACCAACTGACTGACTGACCAACTGACTGACTGACTGACGAACTGACTGACTGACTGACTGCCAAATGACTGACCGACTGACTGACTGACTGACAAACTGACTGACTGACTGACAAACTGACCAACTGACTGACTCACTGACCAACTGTCTGACTGACTCACCAACTGACCGACTCACCGACCATCTGACTGACTGACTGACTGACTGACTGACTGACCAACTGACTGACTGACTGACTGACTGACTGACCAACTGACTGACTGACTGACCAACTGACTGAATGACTGACCAACTGACTGACTGACCAACTGACTGACCGACTGACCGACTGACTGACTGACTGACTGACCGACTGACTGACTGACCAACTGACTGACTGACCGACTGACTGACTGACTGACTGACCGACTGACTGACTGACTGACCGACTGACTGACTGACCAGCTGACTGACTGACTGACCGACTGACTGACTGACTGACCGACTGACTGACTGACCGACTGACTGACCAACTGACTGACTGACTGACCAACTGACTGACCAACTGACTGACTGACCAACTGACTGACTGACTGACCAACTGACTGACTGACTGACTGACCAACTGACTGAATGACTGTCCAACTGACTGACTGACTGACTGACAAACTGACTGACTGACTGACTGACAAACTGACCAACTGACTGACTCACTGACCAACTGTCTGACTGACTCACCGACTGACCGACTCACTGACCATCTGACTGACTGACTGACTGACTGACTGACCAACTGACTGACTGACTGACTGACTGACTGACCAACTGACTGACTGACTGACCAACTGACTAAATGACTGACCAACTGACCGACTGACTGACCAACTGACTGACTGACTAACTGACAAACTGACTGACTGACTGACAAACTAACCAAATGACTGACTCACTGACCAACTGTCTGACTGACTGACCCACAGACTGAGTCACCGACCACCTGACTGACTGACTGACTGACTGACCATCTGACTGACTGACTGACTGACTGACCATCTGACTGACTGACTGACTGACCAACTGACTGACTGACTGACCGACTGACTGACTCACTGACAAACTGACTGACCAACTGATCAACTGACTGACAAACTGACTGACTGAGTGACCAACTGACTGACTGACTGACTATCTGACTGACTCACTGACCAACTGACTGACGAACTGACTGACTCACTGACCAACTGACTGACTCACTGACAGTCTCACTGACCAACTGACTGACTGACTAACTGACCAACTGACTGACTGACTGACCGACTGACTGACTGACTCACTGACCACATGACTGACTGACTGACCAACTGACTGACTGACTGATCAACTGACTGACTGAGTGACTAACTGACCAACTGACTGACTCACTGAAAAACTGACTGACTGACTGACAAACTGACTGACTGACAGACTCACCGACAAACTGACTGACTGACTGATTGACTTACTGACCAACTGACTGACTCACTGACAAACTGACTGACTGACTGACTCACTGACTGACTCACTGACAAACTGACTGACAAACTGACTGACTGACTGACAAACTGACTGACTCACTGACCAACCGACTAACTCACTGACCAACTGACCTACTCACTGACAAACTGACTGACTCACTGACTGACAGACTGATATGATGACTGACGGACACTGACTGACACACTGTCAAACTGACTGATCAGCTGATAAACTGACAACAAGGTACCTGAGCAGCTTCGCTCTCAACAGTCTTCTTCAGCAGCTGGATGTCCTCAGCTGTGGGGGTTTCTGTTTCCATGGCATACACAGTCACAGTGTTACTGTCACTGTACAGCATGTACTGAAACACACAGCAGAGTTCACATGTGAGAAAGCACACGTTAAACCAAACATACGGACCAGATCAACCATGGTTTGGATTAGTAAGTAACTGTGCTAAGTTGGTGGTTTGACACAGAGACAGAGACAGGAGGACGGTTGGTGGTTTGACACAGAGACAGAGACAGGAGGACAGTTGGTGGTTTGACACAGAGACAGAGACAGGAGGACAGTTGGTGGTTTGACACAGAGACAGAGACAGGAGGACAGTTGGTGGTTTGACACAGAGACAGAGACAGGAGGACAGTTGGTGGTTTGACACAGAGACAGAGATAGGAGGACAGTTGGTGGTTTGACACAGAGACAGAGACAGGAGGACAGTTGGTGGTTTGACACAGAGACAGAGATAGGAGGACAGTTGGTGGTTTGACATAGAGACAGAGACAGGAGGACAGTTGGTGGTTTGACACAGAGACAGGAGGACAGTTGGTGGTTTGACACAGAGACAGGAGGACAGTTGGTGGTTTGACACAGAGACAGAGACAGGAGGACAGTTGGTGAGTTGACATAGAGACAGAGACAGGAGGACAGTTGGTGGTTTGACATGGAGACAGAGACAGGAGGACAGTTGGTGGTTTGACACAGAGACAGGAGGACAGTTGGTGGTTTGACATAGAGACAAAGACAGGAGGACAGTTGGTGGTTTGACATAGAGACAGAGACAGGAGGACAGTTGGTGGTTTGACACAGAGACAGAGACAGGAGGACAGTTGGTGGTTTGACATAAAGACAGAGACAGGAGGACAGTTGGTGGTTTGACACAGAGACAGAGACAGGAGGACAGTTGGTGGTTTGACACAGGCACAGAGACAGGAGGACAGTTGGTGGTTTGACACAGAGACAGGAGGACAGTTGGTGGTTTGACATAGAGACAAAGACAGGAGGACGGTTGGTGGTTTGACACAGAGACAGGAGGACAGTTGGTGGTTTGACACAGAGACAGAGACAGGGGGACAGTTGGTGGTTTGACATGGAGACAGAGACAGGAGGACAGTTGGTGGTTTGACATAGAGACAGAGACAGGAGGACAGTTGGTGGTTTGACACAGAGACAGAGACAGGAGGACAGTTGGTGGTTTGACATAAAGACAGAGACAGGAGGACAGTTGGTGGTTTGACACAGAGACAGAGACAGGAGGACAGTTGGTGGTTTGACACAGGCACAGAGACAGGAGGACAGTTGGTGGTTTGACACAGAGACAGGAGGACAGTTGGTGGTTTGACACAGGCACAGAGACAGGAGGACAGTTGGTGGTTTGACACAGAGACAGAGACAGGAGGACAGTTGGTGGTTTAACACAGAGACAGAGATAGGAGGACAGTTGGTGGTTTGACACAGGGACAGAGATAGGAGGACAGTTGGTGGTTTGACACAGAGACAGAGACAGGAGGACTATTGGTGGTTTGACATGGAGACAGAGACAGGAGGACAGTTGGTGGTTTGACTCAGGCACAGAGACAGGAGGACAGTTGGTGGTTTGACACAGGCACAGAGACAGGAGGACAGTTGGTGGTTTGACACAGAGACAGAGACAGGAGGACAGTTGGTGGTTTGACACAGAGACAGAGACAGGAGGACAGTTGGTGGTTTAACACAGAGACAGAGATAGGAGGACAGTTGGTGGTTTGACACAGAGACAGAGATAGGAGGACAGTTGGTGGTTTGACACAGAGACAGAGACAGGAGGACAATTGGTGGTTTAACACAGAGACAGAGATAGGAGGACAGTTGGTGGTTTGACACAGAGACAGAGATAGGAGGACAGTTGGTGGTTTGACACAGAGACAGAGACAGGAGGACAGTTGGTGGTTTGACACAGAGACAGAGACAGGAGGACAGTTGGTGGTTTGACACAGGCACAGAGACAGGAGGACAGTTGGTGGTTTGACACAGAGACAGAGACAGGAGGACAGTTGGTGGTTTGACACAGGCACAGAGACAGGAGGACAGTTGGTGGTTTGACACAGAGACAGAGACAGGAGGACAGTTGGTGAGTTGACATAGAGACAGAGACAGGAGGACAGTTGGTGGTTTGACATGGAGACAGAGACAGGAGGACAGTTGGTGGTTTGACACAGAGACAGGAGGACAGTTGGTGGTTTGACATAGAGACAAAGACAGGAGGACAGTTGGTGGTTTGACACAGAGACAGGAGGACAGTTGGTGGTTTGACACAGAGACAGAGACAGGGGGACAGTTGGTGGTTTGACATGGAGACAGAGACAGGAGGACAGTTGGTGGTTTGACATAGAGACAGAGACAGGAGGACAGTTGGTGGTTTGACACAGAGACAGAGACAGGAGGACAGTTGGTGGTTTGACATAAAGACAGAGACAGGAGGACAGTTGGTGGTTTGACACAGAGACAGAGACAGGAGGACAGTTGGTGGTTTGACACAGGCACAGAGACAGGAGGACAGTTGGTGGTTTGACACAGAGACAGGAGGACAGTTGGTGGTTTGACACAGGCACAGAGACAGGAGGACAGTTGGTGGTTTGACACAGAGACAGAGACAGGAGGACAGTTGGTGGTTTAACACAGAGACAGAGATAGGAGGACAGTTGGTGGTTTGACACAGGGACAGAGATAGGAGGACAGTTGGTGGTTTGACACAGAGACAGAGACAGGAGGACTATTGGTGGTTTGACATGGAGACAGAGACAGGAGGACAGTTGGTGGTTTGACTCAGGCACAGAGACAGGAGGACAGTTGGTGGTTTGACACAGGCACAGAGACAGGAGGACAGTTGGTGGTTTGACACAGAGACAGAGACAGGAGGACAGTTGGTGGTTTGACACAGAGACAGAGACAGGAGGACAGTTGGTGGTTTAACACAGAGACAGAGATAGGAGGACAGTTGGTGGTTTGACACAGAGACAGAGATAGGAGGACAGTTGGTGGTTTGACACAGAGACAGAGATAGGAGGACAGTTGGTGGTTTGACACAGAGACAGAGACAGGAGGACTATTGGTGGTTTGACATGGAGACAGAGACAGGAGGACAGTTGGTGGTTTGACTCAGGCACAGAGACAGGAGGACAGTTGGTGGTTTGACACAGGCACAGAGACAGGAGGACAGTTGGTGGTTTGACACAGAGACAGAGACAGGAGGACAGTTGGTGGTTTGACACAGAGACAGAGACAGGAGGACAGTTGGTGGTTTAACACAGAGACAGAGATAGGAGGACAGTTGGTGGTTTGACACAGAGACAGAGATAGGAGGACAGTTGGTGGTTTGACACAGAGACAGAGACAGGAGGACAATTGGTGGTTTAACACAGAGACAGAGATAGG